>NC_089201.1:21215619-21578050 GCF_963930695.1 Labrus bergylta
CTGACTAAGACCTTAGTTGCGTGAGAGTTAAGAAGAGATTGTTTTGATATTTTGGCAGCCATCTGCCACAGTGTGCTGTCAAAGCAGTGACAGCACAGTGGGAACGGCTGCTGGGACAGACGACAGACATGGACACACAGGGAGGGGCTACCATGACACGCACGCGCACACACACACACACACACACACACACACACACACACACACACACACACACACACAGCACCTGCATTCCCACAGTAGTCCGAGTCAACAGTCAAAGCCCACCCCCCTCCTGGACTCTATCAGAGAGAGAAAGGGGGGTGGGGTAGATTTAGGTAGGGGAAGGAAACCCTCAGAGAGACAGGAGAGAGAAGGGAATGATTTAAGTCCTTCTTCATGACTGAGGAGAGCAGAAACGAGCCGGGAGTAGCGGTGGGAGTAGCAGGAGCGAGGAGTGGGTTATTGGATGGGGGGAGGAGGGGTCAGAGGGAAAAAAAAGGGAGGAGAGCGATCCAGCTGAGGCAGCAGATCTTCCGCAGAGGCTCAGAGCCAATGTCAAGGTGCTGAGTGAGCTGCACAGGGAGCTCACAACACACACAGAGGCTTTCCTCCAGATCTGAAGTCCAAAATAGACACACGCACAAACATACAACCTTCCTGCAAAATCCTGTAGTGACCACATGCAAACAAACACATACACTTCTTTTTGCTTTCCTCTTCACTTCATTCTCTTTCTTTGCACAATAACCTGTCAGCTTAGACAAACCAACTGGACAAGACTCACTGTTTGACAGACGGCAGGAACGTCCTCCATTGTGCTCTAATTACCCGGCCTGCTGAGATGAACTTAGACCCCCAGACTCAGGCTCTATACGGCTGGCCGTGAACACTAGTGGAGACGACACTGACCTTTGGTTCACTTAATACCACCAGCCCCCTAGTGCCCCCTGGGGGTTGGGACCCCCACTTTGAAAAACTAACACTTAGCCTACTACTTCTACTACTAATATTGTTATTGGCACCGTTATTAAGTCTTACGTTTTTGTTGTTAAACTTTTAACTGTCTGTGCATCACCATGTCTGCTTTGTTTGGCAGTTTGTTTCCATCTCTCTATTTTTCTGTCTCTACCTCCATCCTTCTTTCTCAACCCGGCTGGTCACAGCAGATGGCTGTCCCCCAACAGGTCTTGTTCTGCTCCTGGTTTATATCTGATAATAAGGAGGTGCTAAGTGCGTGTTCAGTGTTGGTTCCCTCTAACAGGGGTGGATCCAGATTTTTCTTCGGGTTGGTGGCTCAACACCAATGAAAACCGTTTATTGACCCTGTCTGTCTCCACAGATCAAATCTACCTAATCTGATAACATTAATGTATTGAGAGATATTAAATGATATTAAAAAATACAAAGAGGTAACACATCAACCTTTTGAGCTAAATTTTGAAGGACTCAAAAAGACAAGTTATTAGTTGTTAGTTAGTAAATACAGCTACTTGATCCCACTCTGTCTGTCCAGCATCCATGAGAACATAAAAAAAAGAGCAACATATGATCTCTTTCTGACTTTGCTTTAGTCTTTTCTATGGACTCATCTTCCTGTGGGTATGTCCCAGTCAGCTTGCCCTTGGGTTTAGTTCTTGTCTCTGTCTGAGGTTCACTGAAACCCTTTATCAGCTCTGCTTATCATGCCGACTTCAGCTCAGACTCTCCCGACCTTCCTCCTCCTCCTTCTCTTCCTCAGCAGTATGTCACAGAGGAGGAAAAGAAATCTCTCGTCTTATGTCTGTTTCTCACTCTATATTTGTCTGGCTCTCTCTCTCTCTGTCTCACATCTACAGTAAGTACATCTGAAAAGAGAGTCAACAGTATTAAACTGATGTAGCTGATATTAATATTTGTCACCTTGTTCTATGTTGAAGTAAGTTTGTTAATGTTGTCATTTAGTTGCTTGTCTCTCACTAACAATCTGTCCCCTTCTGTCAATCCTAAGCAAAGTTCTGTTTGATGATCACGTCAGACTTTCCTGTGATGTGAGGTGTGTTAAGAGTGAGCCGATCTGCATGGACGGACGTCAGGGAGGCCCCCGTTTCAGATCGTAAAATAGAAAACATTCTCAATATTTATGATCTGATCTGCTTTTGTGTTGGCTGAACCCAGAGGGCAGCCGAGTGTGCGCGGCTGCCACATGAACAAAACGATAACCAATTAGAAAGCAAGCTTTTACTCACCACTGTAACATGAACAGCCCATCTCCTCGTCTTTACCTTTTTTGTAAGGCTTCCAGTTTTGAGAGTCAGGACTCTAGTACAAACTTAGTTGGTAAATGGAATCTGTTAGTGTGCAGGGTGCAGATTCTGTCATATCGTTGCTCTCCATACACAACAGGAACAAATGGTTAGATCTCTGCGTATTTCTTGTCATGCGCAGAGGTCACTCATATTTTCAAAATCTGGTAAGATTTCAAGATTTCAAGAAGCAGAGTGGAATTTTCTGGCACAACTGCACCAACTACCAAGGTGCATGAAGAGTGAAAGGTGAGGTCAAAAAGCTCCAGCAACACTTGCAGTATGAAGACTGACTCTATTAACTTATTAGAACGATGCATTTCGGCATGTGGCCTTCATCAGGGTCATCCAGATTTCAAGATTTCTCATAGTGTCGACCAGGAATATTTTGACTAAATTGAACATTTTAACATCAGCAATGGATCACTTGTTGACCTAAAACTTAAACAGTCGCTTTTCTTTTGACAAACTCAGAGTTGCAGTTCTACTCGTTGTTTTTGGATCATAGCATCTTTTTTAGAAGCAAGCAGCTGTTTCTGGTGAAAAGAAATTCCACAAAACCCAGGCAAAAAACAGTTTGTAACTTTGTAACATGTTTATGTTGTAAAAATGAATGCCAATGTTGCCCATATCTGCAGTATTAGTTAATATAAATCAAAATAAAACATCTTCATAGGTTGATAATATGTCAATAAACCGTCTTTCTGCTGCTCCCAAGCGGCCAAAAAGTGTTGAATGTGGGTTTAGAGTTGTGATTCCATCATCAGCAGTCTATTCATAGAGCTGTGTTTACATCCTCAGCTTCATCTAAAAAAAGGACCACCTATAGTTAAATCATTGTCAATTATGTCCCTTATAAAACAAACAGAAAAGCACGGAAGTGTAGCAGTGAATGTGTTTGTTTATGTCATGTGTTCCCATATGACTATTTCTGTTTATATTGAGCAATGCTTACACAATACTTGTTTTCTGACTACCCTGCTGTCTCCATTCAAAACAATCAATGCAGGGTTTTTTTTCTTTGTACCTGTGAATGTTGTTGCTTTTGTTCCCACTTGGCCCATATTGATTCCTGGAAGGAAAGTCCTTAGCAGTAAAATGGGCAGCGTGTCATAGGCAGAAATTCTACACTTGCAGAACAAAAGAGCTTATCTGTCTCACTGTGAACCAGCTATGTCCAGCAATAACACTCCTGAACCACTGCAGACAATAGAAGTGACTCCTTGAACTTCTTGTACTTTTACTCAGTGAGATCCTTACCTCTACTGAATGAGACAGGATGTGGCTTATGATATGTCTTTCCCACTATATCTACATCATTAAGACAGGATGAACTGCTCCAGACTTTATATGACAGTCAAAAATTCTGAGTGTTGTAAATATGCAGTTCCCATTGATGGCCCCATTGACTGATTTGGCCACAAGTAACAGCTTCCTGATTCCCTCCATTGTACCACTTGAGACTGTGCAAGGCCTGTATCCTGTGTGGACTACAAAGTTAATTGCACACAATTGAAAGGTATGACGCTTTAATTGTTTTTCTGGGAAACACAGGACCCAGAGGTATAGAAAAACACCCCCATTATACTCCTGTAAAATCATTAGTCATTAACCGAAGAAAATAACTCACTATGGAATATAGACAGGTTTGTTAAGTGTTTTGCAGAAACCCCGATGTCGTTAGAGCAAAGTGGGGCAGACAGCAGACTGGGCATATAGAGTGGAAGGAGCAACTCAGGCAAACACACGTACACACATATCATGGTTTACTATCGACACTGGCAAGCCTTATGTTGCTTGAGGGATGTGTCTGGGCATGGAGCACCATAGGGCCAATGTCTGAACCACAAGTGGCCCAGTCAACTCTTTACACAGTCATAAACACGCCAGCATTAGTAACAGTAAGTTAAAATAATTCCATGAACCAGGGTGCGAGTCTGCTATGGCACAACACCCGGCCACGATGATAAATTGCTCCTTGTTTCAATTTGAATCCACTGCTGTAGGATGGCAAGGGGAGAGTTGGTCGACCGGAAAATCACAGCAAGTAAGTAAGAAATGTGATATTTTATGTCTTATATTAGTGATCCCCATAATTTTCTTCTAGTGCAACTCACAAGGTTTAGTGGTTGTTGTTGATGTTTTAGTAAAAGGTCTCTAACTCTATAGGATGCCACTATGAAATTTGTTAAAGATATGAATGGGCCCAAGTAGTTCAACTCTGATTACCTTGGTGACCTAAACAAATGTTGCAGATATTTTTGTCAATGATATTCAACATTATGACATTGACATCAGACTCAGCATGACTTTGTCACTGAAACATGCTAACATACAACAGTTAGATGGTAAACAAAGCGAGTAAACATGAGCATATTTGCATATTGAGATAAATACGAGTCAAGAATCTACAACTAGCACTGCAACCACACTTTGTATTTGTAATGCCTGCTTCCCCTTCACCACTTTCAGGGTGAGGCCTTTGGGGTTTTTGTTCTTTTAGAACAGTCCCCTAAAAATCAAGATAATTAATAGAGATTAGGAGTTGTGTATTGGTACAGTTGGGTTTAGCTCTATTTGTTAGTCACAACTGCTAGTTCTGAAGTTAGGTTTGATACCAAAATTATAGTTTTTTATTTTTACTATGAGGAGTATTTCCACATCTTGTAACTGTAGGCTTTACTTTTTGAGGAAACTTTTTCTATTTGAAAAAACACATTTCTCTACACATCAGTGTTAACATAATATACGCAATCCTATTTACAAGTCTATGCATGAAAGTTGTGATCTCAATCAAGGAGATATTCTGGGGAAAAGAAGTGAACTAGACTATGAATCAGACAATTTCTACTGATAATTTGTGTTACCATATAGGGGTATTGCTGTCTGGGGTCTGAGCCCATAGTATAGCAGAGTCTTCGGCATCTAGAACACGAGAAGTAGACGTGCCCGAGAGAAGGTTTGGCATGATGGGAAACTAGCCAAACTACAGGAGGAATAGCTGGCAGGAATTCATTTTTTTCCATTATTTAGTTAAATTATTGTTTAGTGTAGTACAGCTTTTATTTACAGATTGTGGGTACATATTGTTTAGATAGATTTTTTGGCTTCTATTCCTTTAGTTGGAGAGGACAGTGGGTAGAGTCAGAACTTA
Organism: Labrus bergylta; assembly: GCF_963930695.1. Taxonomy (NCBI): domain Eukaryota; kingdom Metazoa; phylum Chordata; class Actinopteri; order Labriformes; family Labridae; genus Labrus; species Labrus bergylta. The sequence continues at coordinate 21,221,038 of NC_089201.1, forward strand.
GGGAGGGAGAACGGGGAATGGCATTCGGGAAAGGAGCTGCAGATCGGACTCAAATGCGGGCCGCTTGCTTGGAGAACTGTAACCTCCTTACACAGGGCACGACCTAAACACTAGGCCATCAGCACCCCACGGGTAGATATTGGTTTAATAGCTGCGATACACATCTCCGTAAAACACACACACAGGTATACATGTAGTAGTAAACCTATGCACATATACCCCATTACACGTTCCCCAGGTACCAGCTTGACTTAATAGCGATGACATTTACACTCCTGGTCTCTGGAGTCATTTACACAGCTTGGCATTATTCGCAGCTGGTTTACTGTTCCATGCAGTATAGACTGATTTAATAGCACTCAACAGTAGGGTGGCACCAGGGCTACTTAGCACTGTGCATTAGTGAGACTACAGGTCCCAATAAAACACAGACCCCTGTTTCATGAACTGTACGCTGACCCCTTCATAACCTTCTTAAACAAGCGCACACCTCCCTGCTGATAATGAACTGGTCCAAGTCGGAGTATATTAGTGGTAAGGTCCAACCCAAAGTAGAGGGGGGCGTTCAGCCAAGACAATAAAATAAATGTGCAAAAAATATATCCCAGGGCTCTGTGAAAACGTGGGCAATTAAAATGGAAATGTAGCATGGGTATTTACAGCCAGTGAGCAAGCCCACGGTTGGTGCTAGAAAGAGGGAGACTTGGGGAGAGAGTTGATGAGAGACAGTGGCAGTTTTGGACATGATTTAGATGCTGTGAGTGAGACTGCAGACCTATAATCCTGAAGGCACATAACCAGACAGAAAGGAGAAGAAGAAGAAGGAGCAAGCTCAGCAGGCCAAGGAGCAGAGAGTGAGAGGGAAAGAGTGATAGAGAGACACAACGGGCAGAGACTAAGAGAGATAGAAAGCGAGAGAGACTGCGAGAGCCAGACATGCAGGCAGACTGTCCGTCTCTGGTTTGTGGGAATGCGGTAAAGACACAGTAGTAGGCAGGGTCTGAAATTAGAGAGTGGCGCTAAGAGAAAGGAGCCAGAGCCAAAGGCCGTCTGGGAGCTGCCAGGGGCTGCATCCCCAGCGCACTGCCCAAACATGATTTACTGCTGGACTGCACTACAAACAGCACACCGCTCCTGCTGCGCTATCTTACTCACAGCAGCACTCCACTTGTTGCATGCTATCGAGTTCACAACGCTGTAAAGATACCACATCAACGGTGGGAAGTGACGACGTGAGAAAAAACAGTTCAGCCCGGTGCAGTGCAGGGTGGTGCAGCGAGTCAAAGGAGAGGCTGCTGGGTCAGGAGTTAAAATGAAAATAGCTAAAAAAAACAAAACAGTTTGTGCTAAAAACCCATAAAGGGTGTGTTGCTGTTGGTTTACAGTGTTTGCTTGAAGGTTTATCAGAAGGCACATCTCTGCAGAGACATGAATAATCTTATGAGAATGTACAACACAGCTTCAAACGGTTATCAAAGTTAAAAAGTGTCATTCTTCCCCTTTGCCTGTTCAAATTATACAGAAGAAAAAACTTTCCCATCTGGATTTGTCATATATTGAATATCATTGTGCTCAGTGAAATCACAGAGGCTGCATTTTGATCGCAAATTTGAAACAAAACGTAATGCTGATATCGATCATAGCTTCTCCAGAGGCAGATGTAGTGGTTCTCAAAGTGGGGCCGGGAGACCCCTGGAGTCATGGACAAGATTGCACCAGGATCTTTACAATTTCATTTTACTTCAATTGTACAGATCTGTAACAAAATGACACAATGTATGATAAATGTGTTCATGAGTTTCATTAACATCCTGTTATACAACATCTTAAAGGTCCTGTAGGGAACTTTGATGTGTTGATTTTGGCGCCCCCTGTGGTCAAAGCAGTTCATCTTATCTCGTTGCTGAGTTTTGTCCTGTACATGTGTAATAATACAAGTATTATTTTCTGATGAAAGATCTCCTTCTTATTTATTTTATCTGTGAATCTTTCCTGATAAAAATGTGAACAAAGACTTTTTTTCTGCAGCAGGCTGTTACTGACATCAGCTGACACCTACCCAGTGGCAGCGCTTAAAGACATTAAAAAGACATTAAAAATGACTCTGTAGTAATAGAATAGAATAGAATAGAATAGAATATAACTTTATTTGTCCACAAAGTGGAAAATTGTCTTCGGCTTCACAAGAATAAGACAGATGACAAACAACACAACATTCAAGCACAGCAGGAAACCAGGAGAGTGCCTGTAGTCCTCGACAACATCACAGTCAGCATGGTTCTTGAATTTAAAATAATAATTTAGTATAGTAATAAGCCAGAGTTTTAATACATTTCATAAAGTTATAGGTTTAAAAACAGTAATTTCATAAAACAATGTGCAGTTAGAGTTGGGGGAGGGGGGGGGTCATTTTCTCCTTTATGATCAATCTTGTTGCTGATTGTCTTGGTTACTTTTGTTGGTCACACAGATCCATTAGTATTCATTTCAATCGGTTTCATCACCAGCTAAAAATGCCAGACAGGAGCTTTGAATCAAAAATCCTATCAGAAGCAGCACACTGTGTTAAAGTCTGTGCTCTAATTTGTCTCTTGTGGTAAATTGAGAACCATTGCTCCTTTGGCCTCCTTGTCCAGAAAGAGAGAACATTTGCCTAAAAGGATAAATTAAAATGTTCCTTCAGTACCATCTTGCACTGAAATCAAACCGCAACTCAAGCGTGTACAGATTTACATCTTTTATTCCCCTTCCAGAAACATTCACTGGAGGTGAAAAGACATTTGTGAAGAATTGGATTAAGAGATTTAATCAGAAGGAACTGCTAGGACAAGTCCAGACATGCACAGGGATTCTGTTTGTGCTGGTTTTGTGCTTGTCTGCAGCACAGGGCAGTAAAAAAAAAAAGTGTTCGGCCACTGCAGTGAAGCTGTGTGTTCCAGGATTTGCGTGTGTGCGTTTGTATGCGTGCAAGCGCTTCCTTTTCCTCTCTTTGTTTAGCCCGGCCTGGTCAGTTCGGCTCCCCTGCTGAGCACACTGTGGGCAAATACACACATATATCAAAACACAGCACAACAACAGACATGGTGCTCTCAGGGCAGAGAGGGGGCTGAATGCAAGCACAGGGGAGGGTAGAGGAAAACAGACGTGTGTCCATTTTGGATTTGCTAATATGAAAATGAAAAATAATGAAATTTGTGTCAAATTGTAATTTTTTCCCAAAAAGTTATGAGGAATATTTAAGTCTGATAGCTTACACAACCAATGGTAACAGTTACAATTTGACCAAAATAAATATGAACACAACACAAATATTGATCACTTCACACACACAAAAGGATGAACCAATGAGTGAAAGAACCTCATTATTCTGTTTTTTTGCATCTTGAATTGATTTTAAAAAGTGATCACTAACAAGCCCATTCAAAAGACATGATTGTGTTGTTTACGACTGAAACACAAATTCCCTTATTATTCCCCTTCCCAAATATATTTCAAAAGACGACTGCTGCAACTGAAAATCCTCTCAATCTTTCACGTGAACCTAAACAGGCTGAATAGCAACACCTTTCTCTCAGTGAACTTCAGTGAACTTTAAAGCATAATTTAAAGTCCAAAGAATGAAAACGTCTCTTTAAAAAAGCTTTAATATCTCTGAATGTGGTCTGCAACATGCTGTGAGTTTTATTACAGTATTACTGGATTTCATTTGAGAATAAATACTTTGTTGCGTTTGATTTCTTCTTTGGTGATCGTAAAATTTAAGAATTTTAAGAACACCCCGGGGACTTTAAAGGAATTACACTCAAAGTTTCTGTTGATGTGGGTTTAGCTTGTTGTTGGTGTCCAAAATTGAGGAAAAAGATGATTGGATGTGACTTCTCACACATTGCAAATCCTTAAAAGGTTTACGGTGTGAAATGTTGTTCCTCTGGCGCTTAAGCCACAGTACCTTCTTGTTTTAAAGGTAATGACCTTGTTCCTGTTGCTGCACAGATAAGATAAACTCAATTACACAACATGTGTATCACCACTTGTATTTTTGTATAATGTATACATTTATTTATGCCGTCTTATGTATAAATATGTATGTGTATGAGCATGTGTGTTTACCAGGCTCTCATCTCCAAAGCGCCCCCCACCCACCCACTGAGTCTGGATTGTAAGCAGTCTAAACACACACATCCATGCACACACACTTACTCCTTGCCCCCCTCAAAGCCGTGCTTTTAAAGCTGAGGGGCCCTAAATGCCTTACAGATGGACTCCTAACAAACACAACACTCTGTCCCGGCCCTCAAGTATTCCCAGTATTTGGCCTTGCAGTAATTTACAGCATACTTACCTAATTGAGATGCTATTACAGTCGAGGCCTGCAGTCTTGTGCTAATGCACATGATATAAGCCTGACATACATGGAGCGCTATATTTGCCTTAATACAGCCGAGTGAAGTTAACCACAGAGTGAGTGTGATCTATGGTCCATGTAGTGTACTTAAAGCAACACAAATAATGATGTGTTGAGCAGAGACATGTCTGGGCAGGTCTGCGGGGCACATTAGAGGGTATTTTCCTTAGACACTGCTGATGGTTTTAGACCCTCTAGGGATTCATGCAGTTTCCTAATATATGGCTGAAAACCAGTCTGATGACTAAATTATGATTGAATACAAACTGAACGTGAAACCAAAAGGTGAATTATTGTCGCCTTGCTGCTGGATGATGAGGACACACTGTAAACAGTATTTTTGGTTAATGCTGTCTTTTAAAGTGAGCTCATCTCTAGATGACTTTCTTAAAATCTTTGATCTAACAGTTAATTTAAATCAGTGAATAATAGTCAGACTTAAATCAGAATTAAACCTTAACTTAATTTCAATCAAAATTCTAACAGAATTTAGACAAAGAAAATGTATTTAGACTTTTCTTGTTTTCATGTTTTTTAGAAATGATAAATTATGACTCAACCCTGTACGGCCTGAACCATCCAATATATATATATATTTAGAAAAACCTTCTAAAAAATGTAATCCAGGAATTGAGAAGTTTTGTTTTGTATCATTGGCGATACATCAGGCATATATTTTCTCAACATGCTGATAAAAAATAAAACATACACAGTGTATTTTATTTGTATTTTGGACTCTTTCCTTTTCATTTTGTCTCTTGATGACTTTTTGACTCTTTTACTTCTTGTTTACATCTTTGGTTCAGTACTTATTTATTTACTGTTTACAAATGTGCAAAGGAAATTTAAACATTTCCAAATGGATCCGATTTTGGTGACATTAATATAGAAAAGAAAGAAAGTGGCAGGTGACCCGTACAAACATCAAACTACTCATACCTTACAGCAAAGTGCATATAAAAAACACATATCATTTATATATATATATTGAGGTTTCAGTAACAATTTAATGTTTTTCTTTGTCTTTTTCAAAATTGGCAAAAATATTCATGAGAAATGACATTAGTGTGACTGATTGACTTTCATTATTTTTGAAGTGTCGTAAAGTCTCATTAGGCTTTCTGTTCCCTGGTCAATGATTTGTGCACCACATTAAAACAGATTTTAAAGGAAACCAAATGATCTCACTCTAAAATAAATGTTTTCTAATATCTGTGTGTGTACACTGTTGCAAAACGCTATTCTAAATAAAAATTGTTATTAATTTACCACAACAGATCCTCAAATGTTATAAAATTACAAAAGAAGTTCAAACCTTTTTCATTTTAGAGTTTTCCCAACTTTAAAAATCTAAACAAAAAGTAAAACCAAAGAATATATTTTTCTACATAATTAAAGGCCCCTGCTTCTTTCAGATCTACTTTCAGTATGAAAGTTGCTGGTTTGGTCCGGGCTGCACAACACTTCATAATAGTGTTAAAACTTTAAAACTCAAAAGGATCAAACCAAAAAAAGCACAAATCTGTCCAACAGGCTAACATTTAAAGACTATGTGAAAGCATATTGTAGATTCTTTCACTTTCCTATAAAACTTCACCACAAGCGGCAGGGCCGATTTCACCACGAAGCAACACAGAGAGCTCCTTCCTTAAAGGCCACGCTGAGGCGCACACACACACTGGCCACTGTTTGAGCTTGTCGTTTGGGTATTTTTCATCGAGTGTGTCTGACAGAAAGATAACACACTGTCAAAGAGGGCCATCCGTCTTCGTTTCGACGTCGCTCCTGGAGAATTCAAACTTGAGAGCGTGGGGTTAGACACATCGGTGATTAATCAACTCCGTGCTCATGTGTGTTTGAGTGTGTAGCTATCTGTGTCTTTGTCTGTGCGCGATAAATCACTGACTAACCCTGTACAGGACACACAATGGCCGAGCCCCCTTTAGACACACTGAAGATAAATCCATCCACAAGTGATGTGCTGACAAAAGTAGGACAACTAAATGATTCGATCTGACTGAGAGACGTGCATACAGCTCAGTCGGAGGGGTCCACGTCTGGTTGTTTTACAGGGGAAAGGGGAGCAGTAAGTGGGAATTTGTCAAAAAAAATGTTACTGGATTCCACCCAAAGAGTGAGTATTGAGAAAGGCATGGGAACACACTGTTGAGCACACACAAACCCACACAGGCATCACATGTTGATGAATAAATCCTCAGGGCTGTTGGGAAAGATCTCATTCAGAGGTGATTCAACTGCGACACTGGGGCTCTTTCTCTGTGTGTGATTAGGTTTACTATTACGGGTTAAAGGTGACGCAACCTCCGCAGTTCTACAGCGTTATGAAACGCACGCAGTGATGCGAGACAAACAAAAGTGACAGGGCTGGGGATTCTGTTGCAAACAACTCACTACTGCACAAACTCAAGTCAAGGGCGCTCCGTCTGAAAGCACAACAAACTTGATTCATTGTGTATTTTATCGCATGATACATCTCCAGTTAGCTACAAATATTGTGGTGGGGTTTCATTTAGCGTGAGTGTTGTGTTTGGATGGAGACAATGTTGCTGTTGCGTTACAGGTTTCATGTTTTTAAAGTTGTCTCAACGGGGAAGAGAATCAGAATTTTAAATCTTACAGCAAATATCGCTTTAATATACTATATTACATTATACTAAATAACAATTTCCATTCATTCCAGAAACATTTCACATTTCATTCACATTAATTGACAGTATCGTTGGAGTGCGACTTGAAGATCCTTCTATAAACCGGCCTCTTCACACAGATCTGACCTGAGAAATCGACCATGTGAGTCGATGACTTGTCAAAATAAAGGGTTGATTAAATTCAAAAATAAACTTCCTCTCAGTTTGTATTACCACTTGAGGGTTGAGTGCCATCCCAAAATCACTTAGCAGGGGGTGTGAGTCGGTCATAAAACCCTCCAAGATGCTGACTCACCAACCAGGTGCAATGATGCGCTGCTACAATGTTCAAGTGTTACGAGTTCATTCAGCATACACTTCTTTCCCAAAGCGACACACTGTACAAGCGAGAGAAAGAACAAGAAAAGCAGCAATCGAGAAAGAAGATTATTATAATGCTTTTTAAAAATGTAATTTCATCAGCTTTATCATGGTGTTGGTTATGAAAGATGCTCCACATGGTAAGAACATAATGCTCAATCTAAGACCTACATTTGATATTGTGATACATCTTAACTGATCTAGTGTGTGCGTGTGTTACTTTGGTTGTGAAAAGTTGTATCATTACAAGTGCTGTTGTCCAAAGAGCGGCTGTGGCTCAGTTGGTTAGGAATGGTCGGGGGTTCGATCTCGAGCTCCTGCAGCTACATGTCCAATGTGTCCTTGGGCAAGACACTTAACCTCAAGTTGCTCCGTCAGCGACATTTGAATGCATATGAATGGGATTAATTACTTCTGATGGTCACTTTACATAGAAACCTCTACCTTCAGTGTATAAATGGGTAGGTGTGACCTGCGGTGTAAAAGCTCTTTGAGTAGTCAGAAGACTGCAAGCTCAAGTCCATTTACCATTTACCAGAAACATGAGAGTGAAATATGAAATGGTTTCAATGAAAAACAAACAAGACAACAGAAAGAAATGCCACCTTCGAAGCTTCAACAGTAACTTTTTTTCTCCTCTTCTATGGAGTGAATTTAAGATTTGTGCCTCTTCACTGTCCAAAATGTTAATCAATGTAGCCTATAGGCCAATCTGTGATTAAACCATGGATATCAAAAGCTATGACAGTTTCTGTTTCCATTAGAGAATGGAAAGTCCATCTTGAATGTTGTTGCTCTTTTGTTTTCTCTACAGTGTGCAGTGTTATGAAGGGAGCTTCATTCAGCCTTGAGTGTGTCTACAAACAGAGTGTGTGAAGACAATTCTGTGGAGGAGCTGGGAATGTCCCAAGTTTCAGAGGTCGACAGGTTCATCCACCTGCAGCCTGAGGGAAAAAGGAGTCCATACCCCCTCCCCCGCCCCCCCCCCACCCCTCCCTCCCCCTTCTTGCTCCGCTTCCACCAACAGGTGTGCCTGCCCGTCTGAATCATCAAAAACAAGAAATTCACACGACCAGAAATGAGACAGGGGAAGTGGGCGGGTGCCAAGGAGAGGAAAATAGTCATTATGAGGGATGGTTGGCTCTGGGAAAGGACACTTGGTGCAGCAATGTGTTCAATGCATACAAATGATTATAGGGACAGTGATTGGTCCCACATTGTTCTCGAGGTAGGCTGCATCAGTGAGGTTAAACTGATTTGTTCCACAATTATTCACCTCTCAGTCTTATTCATCTGTCGGGTTAAGGCAGATTAGAAAAGAAAGGGGGAAAAGAGAGAAAAAAGGCAGAGAAGACATGAAAGACTTAAAAGAGAGAAATAGAGTGGCAGGTAAGGGGGGCACTTCTCAATGCAGGTTTATGTTTTCAATCAGATTGCGATCATGCAGCCGAGGGGCAAATGGGCCGTAACTCAATCTCAGAGGGAGGTCTTCAGACTCAGAGCGTGTACTCTGGTTCAAGATCATTACTCTTCAATACATATCAAAGCAGTTTGAGAACAGCAAACGCTTGCAGACATCAGGGAACTTCTAAAAAACCAAGAACTGATGCAGCGACACACAAAACAAACCAACAACAAACAAATCTCCTATGCTACTACCTGCAGACAGTCAGACTCATTCACATACCAGTCAAACTGGTCCAACAAATCCCCTGAGGGATGATGTCTATCCTGGCATCATGGCGGCATCAGGGCTGGCAGCACGCTGGCATCGCTGTGTGTTCTTTCCTCTTTGACTGATGACACGCCTAGTTACACCCGTGGGCTTCAAAAAACACAGCTGTTGCCTTTTGGCTCGGACTCAGTATATTAACAATTTTCTCTTTAGCCTTGCTTATGGAAACATAAACATCCAAAAAAGTGTCACCAACCAAACAAGCTGTGATGACGGGAAAAATAAGGGCTGGCATGGAAAATCATCAAAATGAATGGAAGTTAGAAAAAAACTTTTTTTAAAAGCGCAGCAAAAACACATGCCTGACTGGATGCTGATAAATGGAGGGCAGGGAACGCAGGTGTATGTTTTACGTAGGTACAGATGAACCGATCCCAGCCACAACAAGCTCATATCGAAGAGTCCACCAAACGCACACATCTGATATCAGAGACGCAAGTAGACAGAGTCACAAAAGGACTGCAGACACACACAGATAGTGCTGCTTTAAATACCAGGACTAATCTAATCACTGCATCTCACTTACACTTACACACACACACACACACACACACACACACAAGCACAAGCAGTGAGAGGTAGAAGTGTGCCTACCTTATCTTCAAGCCTGATCAGCCGTGCACCGATGGTTGGGTATTCTTTATCTTCCCCTTTTCCTGGAAACAGACAAAGAGAAAAAAAAGGTTGGGGTTTTAAGTGCATGGACACTAAAACAGATGCAGAAAAGTGCATTTAGTCACACTCAGATAATTGAAGATATACTCACGCACACATTATATTTTTCTTTAGCAGTTATTGCCTGAAGGGTCACAGCTCTTAATGAAAGCATGCTTTAGTTCCTTTTTTGCAGGTTTTACTTTAATATTACAATAAATTAATGTCAGAAACAGTTATGTTCCCTTCAAAGACATCAAACTGCACCCTTAATGTTCAAAGTTTATTTACTGAATCCCTGAATATGGTTTAGCGGCACATTATTTTCTTCAACATCGTTTCAACCAAGTGGTTCAGTTCAATTTGGTACGGCACAGATTTACAGTAATGGCGTTTCCACAGCCAAAAGTCGGGAACTGTATCAAAACAATCTATCCATACCGTCCTACTTTTTTTGCTACCCTTCTGCTGCCAAGCGTACCGATCCGACCCTAAAAGGTGAGGGTTAGACATGCTAAAAGAATCGTCACTTCCCATGCGACAGTGTTAGAGAAACGCTTTCTAAAGTTTCAAACCTCAACTACAGTCGTTATTTTGTATACAGTATAGTTGCATGATTCAGAGTGTGTCTATAACTTTTCATTCATTGTGTTTTTTTGTGTTGATGTGAGTGTGAATTGGGTGTGCTGTAGCTTTGGAGAGTATGCAAAATTGAAAAGTACAGAGCTCTGAAAGCTGTTTACTCAATGCAGGGGCTTGTCCAAATGAACCGTGTCATAGTAGACAGGATGGGCCTAAAAGATGTTTACTATAACAGCTTGGAGCTGGAGCAAAAGAAAAGAGGAGAGGGGAAGGCAAGGAAATGAGCAGAAATCATGGTAGTGGAGGTTCTGGCAATGGAAACTGAAGTGGAGAATCTTTTGATTGATATATAAATACAATACAGGCCACAAAATTATAATGATAAAGTTTTCAACTCTTTCAAAATCATAAAATGACTACTTAACTTTTATGTCTTACAGTTGTTAAACTAGAAGGATCCTGATAATGTGGTCTTTTATGTTCATGTTAGCCCATTTGTTGTTGGTTACATAGACACTTTTTGTTGTTGTTTGTTGCTCGATAAATTAGTATCACTGATTAACTTATATACTTATCACCAGCCAACACAGTTTTCTGATGAAATTAAAGCTTTGTAAGCTGTTGCCAGGAGCCCCCTCCCCCCACTGATTATTCTATATCATTAGTTTGTATTTTAGTTACGGGGCTTCTTATTTTTAATTACTGAATCCAGGTAGTGGGAGGATATATTTAGGCATTTTTTTACCAAGCCATACAGCTGTTATTGGTATAAAAAATAATCAAATTCATCAGGAGATCAGCTGCTTATGAGCATGAAAGTAGAATTCCACTTTTTCTATTCTAATGCTCGTTGTTAGTCATGCTTCACATCAGCAGCCGAACTTTGTGAACTATATGATCAATTCCAACATTAGATGAGTACAGCTTTCAATTTTACATCAAATCACACAAATCAATCAAACCTCACTGATTTCAATATATTAGCTCATTAATCTGTAAATATCTGACTCTGATGTTCTCCAAAGTGTCATTAAAATGAAATGAAATGTAAAACCAAATAATAACAGGATCCATACATTCATATCCACATAAACAAGCAAACACATGGTGCCCAAAGTAACATCTTTACAAGTCAGAAAACACACAGAAACGCCCCCTAATCTAAACTTTGACAAAACAGGGTCCTCTCTGGCTCTCATATTTAGTCTGGCACAGCTTGTATATGTGTGAGGTGTAAACACAAAGAGCCAGTGAGGAGTGATGTCTGTCTATCATATGGAGACTGTTGTGTTTGCTGTGTGTTTACCTGGAAGAAACATTCCTGGCTTCCCCAGCGTGCCGTCAAGCCTGGAAGGAGAGAGAAATACTTAAAAAACACTGTGCAGATACAGAGGAGATGTATTAACAGAATAACAGGTTAAATTGCCAGGCCAATAGGAATTCAAAGAAATCAACCACTCTGTGTAGTATTTATCTGTCACTGATTTCACAGTGGAAAAAAACCTAGATGGATGTTTTAATGGCTGAAAAAATATTTTTCTAACTGAGGTGTCAAATTAAAAAAAACAACTATGTATACTTGTTTTTGTGGACCATTAGTAAGTAATCTAGAAAAGTAGTAAAGAAGGGAAATCACCTCAAAATTCTGGGCTGATTTTCCATCGTAGCAATCACATTTTTTAATATTATTTTAATTATCTAGTTGACTCATTATAGGTGCTTCTGATGCAGTGCAGTGTCTTTATCTTTGGATTTTCTGGTAAAGGGCACATATTATACTCCTTTTCAACAAATTTAAATAAGTCTCAGTGGTCGCCAAAAATGTGTCTGTGTCTGTAGCTTTAAATGCAAATGAGCTGTGTCTGACCTCGCCCTTCTAGAAGGGATTTCTTTTTTTTGCACCATGCCCAATTATTTACTATGAGAAGGTAGACTCAGAGGGCAGAAAGAAAACCTGGCTGTGGGAGTGTCACCATCCTTGGGGAGGGGTTACTGCCCTTTGTGATGTCATAAAAGGGAAATCTCCAAATGGCCTATTTGAGCACACATTTTCTGAAAAGTGGAGCAGGTAAAAAACTGAGAGGATGGACATTTCTCATAATTGGGTGGTTTGTACACAGACTAAGAGCACATATTAGTGTAAGAAAAACATGGTAAAATCTATTTTGCATAAAAAGTGATCTTTAAAGGTAAGTTTTGTTTTTAGTCTTATTTGGCTTGTACATGATGTAAATACAAAATCTAGAAACATTGAGATTGAGTCTTGAAGCTTTCTTACAGAGTGGGTAGTTAATGGATTACTGTCCATCAAATAATCAAAGATTGATTTACAGATATGCTATGATGCCCTGCTGGTTTGAGAATTTCACAGCACATTACTGTGGTTCAGCTGAATTACTGTGAATTTGTGTTACGAGGTCCAGGTGATAGTTTTACATAACTTTGACGCAATTTGTTACCTAACCGACCTCCTGCATAGGAGAGGGTTTGCAGATTAGACTAAAAAAAAAAAGAAACTCCCCTAAAAATGCAGAAAAAATTGCAGTTTGGTGAGGACTGGACTTCATTACAGGTCAACAAAGCCCAGCACAGTGGAACTAATCAGAGGCTGCTACACTATGTCTCTGCAGGAGGATGATCCCACTGACAGAAACTGCTAGGTGTGAACTACTGACAGCTGAATGAAGACATTTTGCAATGAAGACATCAACTCTTCCTTTTGTCTTCCTGACCCAGTTCAGCCAAGCATGATATCAGCAGAGCAAGACTAACAACAAACGCAAGTGTTCAATGTGACACCTCACAGCAGGCCTGCACGATATGAGAGAAATATGCTTTGAGCTATAACATTGTTTAATACGTTTATAACAATATAGAGTGTGAAGAATACAAAATGAAATAACTATAACAAACAGTTTCTATATCTATCTGCTGTTCTCGTTGTTTTACACTATACCTGTGTTTGCAACATGTTCTCCTGAAACCAAAAGAAATCCCAAAGGCTTTTTTTTTTCATGCCTAAACTGTCACTTCATATGACTGCATCAAAATGCCAGGCAGACATGACAAACCACATATTTTGTCTTTTTTATATTGCGTTAAAATCAGACTTTTAGGATGTGTTTACTGCAAATGCTCATATAATAACAATAACATTTGGGTAAATTACAAAGCTGTGCTTTGCAGCAAGTTTGTGCCATAAGCACTTTAAATTTAATTCTAAAAGTAAGAGTTCTCTTTCTGCAGAATGGCCCATTTCCCATAAAAACATATACTATACTATGACATGGTTTGGCTGAATAGTTGGCTGCAGGCAGGAAGCTAATTCTGACAATTTGAAATCTATTAAATATTTAAAGGAAGTAGTGAGTCTTGAGTTTCAAATATATGGGCCACACAAGGCATCTTTAAGTTCCTCCAGCACCTCCTCTTTTTGCATTCTTTGTACGGGATGGAAATAAAGTAACGTTGGTTCAGCATGTCAATCAAGTGCTCGTAGTTGTAAAGCATAAATCCCTCCACAATAAGTATGTGAGTCTCCTCCTCCTCATTGTCAAACTTTGGGACTATCTCCAGGGTGTAGTTAACGCCACAGGATTTCTCCTGAGAGAGTGACTTTTTGATCCCGTAGATGTCGACTTTAAGCACCAGCATGAAACCAAAACTGCTGTTTGGAAACACTTCTGCTATTCCAAAGCCTCTGTTCTCCTCCAGCGATGCACCTCCAACCCTCCTTCACTCGTGTTCCCATGAAGGAGTCAAGCGCAAGCGGCAGACAAAATTGTCCTTGGCTCGAGCTGCAGTCGCCCGAAGCCTGCATTGGCTAATATAAGTGTTCTTTAGTTAGCTCGTAGCTTTACATTGCATGTTCTGTAAATTGACACGGAACAGCCTTGATCTAAAAACACTTGAGTGTCATTTAAATAAGTAGTGAGTATGTTATTCTTCTTTTCTCTAGTCCTTGACTAAAACAGCTTTTATGCGCAAGGGTAGGAAGCCCTGTCCTGTCCATGTTAACACGGCTCCGACAACAACACAGCCTCGAGCTTCTCACTCATTATTGACAGTAATGACTCAGGGAGACATATATGATATACTTGATTTCTACTGTATTTGTGTAAAATGTTGCACATGCTCCCTAGTCCAGGTTAAGAGGCTAACATCTCATTTTCACAATTAGGGAACTGTAATTGGAACAATTGGTTGTAAAAACATAAAAGATCTGAGCTCAACAGGATCTGTCCTTTAAAATGTGATGTTGTTTTTTTCTGACTAGAACTCCCTCCCCCTCTTTCTTCAACTATGACTTGTCTTACTGCACTACTGACCAAAATGTCAGAGACTGAGATTGAGGAAGAAATAGTGTGAAAAAGGTGAAAGTCAGCACCTCCTCTGCAGCTCCTTGATGCGGACCATCATGTTGAGGTGACCCTGGGAATACTGCTCGATCACGTCTCGCACATCATACGGCTTCCGCGCTTGCTGTTGATCAATGCACACGCACAGGCGTACGCACACACACACACACACACACACACACACACGCACACACGCACACACACACACACACACACACACACACACAGGGACACAAAAGCCATTGTCAACTAGTGCCGCTCCTGCTTGGTCCCCCCCGAAAAAAACAAAAACATCCCCAACCCCCTTGGGTGCAAAGGGTTCATTGTTAACTCATTGTGTGTGTGTGTGTGTAGAAAGCAATCGTGTTAAGGTCCTTTCACAGCTTTGTTTAGTGTGACGTGGATACAAGCAGCGTCAGAAAGAACCCGGTGAACTCTTTAGGGTCTCCTTGGTATACACAGAGTATAGCCTGCACAGCTGACATCACTTAGGCCATAATTGAAAACATGAACAACACTTGGAAACGGTAAGAATATAAGAACCATTCTGCAATAACATATAGCATGAAAACGATAGCCATGTTTTTTTTACTGTTATACTTAATGCACACAATTTTCTAACATAATTCTGCCGACTGCAGTGCTATGTGAGGCCATGTCCTGCTGTGTGTGTGTGTGTGTGTGTGTGTGTGTGTGTGTGTGTGTGTGTGTGTGTGTGTGTGTATTTTAAGTGTGTTTAAGTGCAGTACAGTAAGTGAATTCCTACTGTAGCCCCAGAGACAGGTTAGTAGATTTCCCATGATACTACGCCTGAACTGAAGTGAGCACAAAGAAGACATGCAGGTGCAGGTTGTAGGCATTTACACACAAACACACACATGCACATGGATGGCAGTACTGCAGCTTATATATGCCCTTGGGACCCCCCCCCCCCCCCCCCCCCCTCCCCTCCTTATCCTGTACACAAACACACTTCTTCCACGCTCAATCTGTCTCTCTCTTTATCTTTACATCCCCAAGCTTTTGCCCACGTAGAATTCTGTTTCTGTCTGTATTTGTCTTTGCTCACCTGAAATCTCTTCCTGGCCACAAAGTACTGCATTCTGCGGAGGACTTTCACAGCTGATCTCTGGGCATGGGACAACCTGTGACATACACAAAAAAAGAGAGACAGATTTAATCTGAGAGAAACACAATGATGATAAAGGTCTGCAGATGTTTCCTTGCTGTAAAATGTGAAGTGGTTTGTTTTGGACAGGCTGTGTTGTAAAAAAAGAAGAGAGAAGAAAGAAAGGCTGCAGTATAAGCTTAATGTCGTCAGCTCATGCTGCATTCAATGATCGATGGACAATCTGTGTACCAGGCAACACAAAACCACATGTGCCCCTCCCAGAAGAGCAAACATACACAAACACAGGTATGCACACTTTTAACTCAGATTAATAACCGTTCTTCATCAGCGCCTGTCTCATCCCTCACAAATGTGTTTCTGCAACACGGTGCAAAGTGAAAAAACAAGAAAACCAGACACTGTTTGCAGAGAGAGGAGTCCCAAAACACACGTCCCTTTGGCTCAAAGCAGCACATCTGTGTCAACACCAAAAAAAAGCCCACTGGTATGGAGCTAAACGCAGAAACAGAAACCACAGGATGCAAACAACACACACGTTCAAAGTCACATTTGCATACCATACTGACTGTATGGCGTGCACTTGTGTTAGTTTTTTTTTTAAGGTGTGTTGTGTTGTGTTCTGGTGTTCATGTGATTTATTTATAATTTATCCTTTATTATTCCTGTGAGGTGAAATTCAGTTTTACACTGTTTAATGAACATGCTACACAAACATAGGCTGAAATACACACCATCCTGTGGACATGCATTAATGGAGAGGTCTAAGAGTGAGGGGGCCACAGTGAGCCCTCCAGAGAAGTTGTGGGGTTTGGTGCCTTGCTTAAGGGCACCTTAACAGTGCTCAGGAAGTGGACTGGCACCTTTCCAGCTACCAGACTAATTTCTGGACTTGGTCCGTGCTGGGACTTGAACTGGTGACTCTTCAATTCCCAACCCAAGTCCCTGCAGACTGAGCTACTGCCAGCCCATTTGTTTTCTTTGTCTGCATGATGAATGCAGAAACACGTCCTTGAATGTTCTACGTGTGACGGCTGCATGTTTGGAGGATGTGAGGATGAGAATGTGTTGAGGAGGGACTGGATTTTTATCGGTCCCCGGGATTGGATAACAGATGGACAGAGCCACACACAGATTCACAACACCATTGACTTTTTTTTTTTTTTTTTTTTTTTTTCACTTGAGACTGAGAAAGGACTGTTGTTGGATTATGATAACACATTTTTAGTCCGTTATTTCATGGAACATTGAGCTTGTCATTCTGGGGTTTGAATGCTCTTTTTCAATTTTCAATTTAATCATATCTCTCAACTTTTCTCTAAAAAACAACAATGTGTGGTTGAGATGTTTGACAGTGAAAGCCCACTACGACGGTCAACATATCAAACTGTTGAACAACCCTTTGTTTCATAATGTATTTTCTGCACTTTCTGCACAATATTCTGCATTTACAGCATTTATTTTTCAGATATAAAAATTTGCAAAACAGGTCTCTACTGCTGGCTAAGCAGGACTTACATCCCTCGTATTTGTGCCCACTGCTCTCCCTGTCTTCTATTTCATGTGCAGTATGGCTCAGAGACAGGTGACCTTTCAGCCTTCTCTTGTCAAAGACATCAAAGCCGCAGGACTACATGTGTGTGTGTTTGTGTTCCAGCAGTGTATCTGCTAAGAAGGTGGATTAACAGCAGACTGTTGACACTAGACCTGTCCAACATCCAAAGGAAGATGGCAGAAATTAAAAACAGACGGGTGATTCTTGAAAATAAGAATCAAAATATAGAAAATATAAATTCACTGCGTGTTAAAGTGCGTGCTAAATTCTCTTCTAAGCTAGAGATAAACGGCCCTCAAAGAAGAAACAAATGACCTCACATGTCAAAGCCTATGCCTTTGTATGTAGGAGGTGATGTGTGTGTCTGTCTGCTGTTTTGAACTTTTTCTCCATAACTATGTCCAAATCAAAGCAGTCACACCCACACACACACACACACACACACACACACACATGCACCCCCTCGTCTCACAAAAACACACACATACCAACCTTCCCCCCCTCCCCAAACAAGGGTCTTTGTGGAGTCAACAAGTCCCTCTGAGGTCTTAATTAGGCAGAGGGACAACAAAAGCACTCAGCAGACAATGCGTTGACATTGGACCATAAAACATGAACATCAAAGGCCGTCGGGCCGCTGTCTTTTTTCTTTTTTTGCTGCCCTCAATGCGAGGCCTGCCCGAGCTATAGGAGGAAACGCACACAAACAATACCGAACAGAAAGAGCAAAGAGGCTCTATTCTGGAAGAGAAAAAAAAAAGTCTAACATCCCCCTGCTCGCAATTGGAGATGAGGAGAAGGATGTGTTTTTTTTTTTCTTTGCAACTCGGAGGCTGGAGCATAATTGGGAAAGAAAACACATGTAGGAAACAAAAAACATGTGCGGTTTTGATCGTCGAACAACTGTACCCGGGCTCCCTCCTCGCCCTCCTCCTGTTTCCTGCATTTGACACAAATGCGCACACATGTTCATCGGGTTAAGTGTGATAAAAGAATAACTGTCCAACGCCAACCACCCTCCGTCCCCCCTCCTCTCTGTAAACATTTGGCACACAGAAACTGAAGGCATGTAATTCCCACATCTCTCTGCTGATGCTGCCCTTCAAACACTTGCTGGCTCTGATTCTGCCTCCTACTCATCCCCCCTTCCCCCCTTCCCCACCCCCCCCCCCCTTCTCCCTCTCCCGCTTTTCTCTTCTTAATGTTTATTTTTCATCTGTGCACAAGACTCGACTCACAGCGTATCCTGGGGATTCCTCTGGAGTCAGCAAACCTCTGATCTCGCCCACAACGGCTCCAATATATCTCCCATTGTCCTGCACTGTATGATTCATTTTGGATTGGAAACACTGGTTTGTGGGGTCTTTTAAGTTTTACGGATTAAACCCCAACTCCCGGCTCTTCTCAACAGACTCGCTGTTCTTCATTAGGTCAACTGTGGAAGTCAGCTGTAATCGCAGGAGTCATGAATTGGCCTGGTCCGTTTCTTGAAAACACAGTGAACATAGTGAATTGTCCTGATTTTGTTATATTGTTTACATACTGTATGTCCTGTTTTGCTCTATTTTTATGTTTTCAATGTTTGTATGTAATTTTTCAATTGGGTACATTTTATTTGTGATAGTAAATATTCTTACTTTGTTATTTTTCCTGTATTTTATTTTAACTTTGTTTAATCTCTTAAGGTGAGGTTTTGAGATAAGCCCTCATGGGTTTCTACCTCACCTGCACATGTGTTTTATTTTCTATTGTACTTTTCTGTTTGACTCTTCTTTCAAAAAAATGTGCAAATAAACTAAACTAAAACTAAAACTAAACTAGCTGCGACAGATTTAGCCCCACGGCCTCCCCTGTACTGGTCTCTCTTAATAAGTTTTCTCCTTTTTTTTCTTTTCAGATGGTCACTTCGGAGATCACTAAGTTGTCAATGGCAACTTCCCCCTCCCACCCTGGCCCTCTGGCAGGGGACCGCCAAATATCCTGTGCTTCCATGGTGCGATGCAATAACCTTGGAGTCAGTCAGGAGAAAGCAGCCTCAGACATCAATGTGCAACGGTCAGGGCCCAGCAAGACGGCTGCCCTGTGTGCGTTTGTGTGCATCAGTGTGTGTGTGTGTGTGTGTGTGTGAGATAAGCTTTATGACTGGTGCTTTGGTCCATCAAAGAGATGTGCTCTTCTTCTGTTCTCCTCAAAACAGACATCCTTTTATCATATCTTGGACGGATAAGACGACTACATTCTTTCAGGGATGTTTGATGTGAAAGTGATGGCATGCCAGAGGGTGTCGTGATGGGAATTATCAGGGCACATTGCTTAGACCCTATATATTGTAACAGCAAACACCCACCCATACACACACACAAACACACACACACACACACACACACACACCAGCTAATGAGTGTTTTAAATGAATGGGGTTTGATGCAGTCCTAACGCAAGAAATGCTCCCTCATGTGGATTGTACAAGAAGGCTTTTGATATTTGGGAAAATAAACTAAGAATGGTTTGCATGCAATAAGTACACTCACAGTTCTACATTTTCATAAGTAACTCTACACTCCTCTGTGTGTGACATCCCAAGCTGGGTATTCGCAAAAAATCTGGCAATACATAACATAACATTACATCATATTTCACCCTTCATGACTCTATAGGTTTCTTTTGTTTAAAATATTTCATCTGCTGCATTGGGGCATCAACAGCACTTAAAAAATGTGTCATTTTCCAAAGCTTTGAGTATGTTAAACTCTCCCTCTCTAGGCTCTCCTCTGTTGATCATCCTTTATTGTGTATTTCACTGACCTCGTGTGAAACATAACATATTCAGAACATGAGAAACTGCTACGCTTCATGCAGCGACTCCTCAGCTAGTAAAATATGGCTTTTGATTCAATGGTTCCCCTACTCCCCGTGTGTGTGTTTGATGTGTGTGTGTGTGTGTGTGTGTGTGTGTGTGTGTGTGTGTGTGTGTGTGTGTGTGTGTGTGTGTGTGTGTGTGTGTGTGTGTGTGTGTGCCAGTGTTGAAGTTGGTTTCATGTCGCCCCCCACCAGATCAATGGACGCTGATCAAGACATGCTGGAGACAATGGCAGCAAACAAGCCACATCAAAGACCAGTACCCATTAAGAGCTGATGACAAAGAGAGAACAGAGAGCGCAGTACATGTTTGATGTGTGTGGCCACAGAGAGAGAGAGGGAGGGTGGGGGGGGGGGGGGGGGGGGGGTAGATACTGTAGGTTTGCAAGAAACTGTTCATATACATATATATATAGAAATATTAAATTCAATTAATTGCATTTCCAAACCATTTTTGTGATGCGTTGTCCTGTCTTAATCTAAGGGTACTTCACTTCCTGTTTAAATACAAACCCTATTTTTTTTTTTTTTTATATATTTTCTTTTTATGCGTTGTTTTTGGACCTTAATCACATCTAAGCTGAAAAGGTCAGAGTGCATGAACTAGTGCGGAGATAAAAGTGGAAGTTTTAGGGTAGAGTCGCGGGGACGCTGGCTGATGCAAGACCAGAAGATGACGTCTCCTCCTTTCCAAAACCAACTGAACCAGTTATTAAAACTGATCATTAACAATGAATAAAGCAACTTCACATACAAAAAAGGTCTCATTCTTCATTCCTACATCTTTTTTATTGAAGTTTATTCTTAGTTGTTGTTGTCCAGTCTCTGAGCTAGGTCATATTAAATAATAGTATCATATCACATATACACAGTTTAAAGTGTACAGCTGTTCTCATTTAAGTCTAACTTATTACTGTTTTTGAGAATTGAGGTATTAGATTTGGAATCAGAAATGAAAAAAAAAACTATCAGGGCATCTGTAATTTAGAATTTCATCATTACAAACTACGTTACTCGTGCTAGTTCACCGACACAAACACACACAATCCCTGCATACCTCTAAAAGGTACGTGTGAATAGAAGTCTGCTGACTTAAAGCTCATGGAAGAATCCCACCACTGAAAATAACCCCTCTCGAGAGATGGTCGACATCCTGGTGACCTCAGAACAGTCCCACCCATGTTTAATGTTAATGACGCCGAGTCTCACAACCTGTCATTATTTTTAGGAGAACAGAGACAGACTCAGCTCTTTCCCACCACACGGAGGGAAGATTGGAGAGGAGCGCACTTCTAACAAGTCGACTAATGACTTGTGAACTCTTCTTGACACGACTCTGACTGCCAAATTAGCTAAAGATTGGGGCGAGGAGTTTTCCAGTTAGACAGCCGAGAAAATGAAAAACTACAACCGTGGGAAAAAGGTTTTTTTCTTTTTTACAAGAGTAGAAAACCACAAGGAACCCAGATTTTAATGTGTTACACAGAAACAAAAAATATACTTACAGGTAGTAAAAATATACAAATAGAATGGCTTTCAGGATGAAAACTGTCATTGCAAAACATTCCCTTGTTACACCCCTTAATCCTCATATTTTCTTGTTCCTGCCATCGACAACGTGGACGAAGTTCAGCCAAAAAAATCATTGGACAGGGGTTTCCCCATACACATGTCCAGACTTTTTTCAATTCAGGTTGAGAGGGTTAAATTTCCAGGCCTAAGGTGTAGCCGAAAGAGGAGGACATGATTGTAACTGGCCTTCAAAGCGAGCCTAATTAGAGAGTCGGATAGATTGAGCGTTAATAACCCCCTCCTTGGTGCCAGACTGTCCTCTCGTCTCAGTGTTTAGCCTAAGGTGTGTCAGTAATGTGGGCATGCATGTAAAGGAGAGCATCAGGGTACACGTTTTCTTCTCAGAGGGCTTTTTTTCCTCTCTCATTAGTTGTTTATTGAAAAGGTGTTTTGGTGTTTTTAAGATACACTTTTTAGGCAAGCTAGCAGCAATGAGATGGCGAGACTGTCACTTTTAGTCCAGACACACTGTCCTTTGACTTAGTGTCAACACATGTCTTTAGCCCCTTTTACATTGCCTTTTCAAGACTGGTAAGTTACACCATTGTTACGCCTCTCCATCAATGTTAATGTCACAGAGGCATGATGGTGTGGCTAAGTCCTGTCATTGAGCCGTCACAATCTCAACTTTAAGATGACTAAAACATTCCATCCACTATTTCTTTTTGTTTTAAGTTTTCTATGTTTGAAGGAGCCATCAACGATACTTACCCATACCCCCTTCCCCCCTTCATATATGCACTGCAACCTTGAACTTATCTGTAAATTGCACAGACATTACCCTGCAAGGTCGTTGGCAGACAAGGATAATAAAAGATTGCCTAAACCAAACAAAAGTGAGAATGAGTCAAATGCAGACAATCTCCAGATGTCTGAAAGAGCAACCCCTGACAAGTTAAGGACTGGATTTTTCAGACATGGCTGGAATTTTATCTAAGTAAATGGCTTATACTTTGAGCTTCATGGGCAATAACAAACATGCAACAAACTCGGGGATTCATCCTTGACTGTTAAACCTTTTTATCATGGGGCGCTGGTGGCGCAGTGGTTAGTGCAAAGGCTGTGGTCCTCCAGGCGGGCAGGCCGAGTTCGGGTCCGACCTGTCGCTCATTCTCCGCATGTCGTTTCTCACTCTCTCTTTCCCTGATTCTGGCTCTGTCCTCTGTCTTGTCTCTCCACTGAGTGCACAAAAAGCCCAAAAATAAATCTTAAAAAAAAACAAAACACTTTTTTTCATTAAGTTTGGGTAATAACTTAAATTGTTAAAGTGATGTTTTCCCCTAGCTTTAAATGGTGCAAACACACAGCGGGGAAACATGTGCACCAAATAGGGTCAGGATTGGGGACTGAACCTGAGACCAGCGCAACAAGGATTGTACCCTTCATACATGGGGCTCCTGCTCTACCAACTTAGCATAAACAAGCACCTCTGTAGCCCTGCATGCTCGAGTACACATTTGTATAACTGCACTGAATCTTCCATTACAAAAATAAATGCAGGGAGCAGTAAGCTTTACACAGGAGCCATACATCCAAATCCAAATCCATCAGCAATTTGTAGAGACATACATACCAATGCATTGACATCCATCTCTAACAATTCCTGACTGTCTGGACCAGCATTCTTGAGTGTTAGTGCGTGTGTGGGTATGCGCGTGCATGTTATGAAGACAGGAGGGCGATTGGGTTTCTCCAGTTTGGAGGGGGGGTGGGTGGGTGGGTGGAAAGGTGGTAAAGAAGGATTTATAATTCATGGCCTAATAGGATTTGTTGCTGTTTAGTAGGATTAGGCATGTTAGAGAAAGAATCTATTTATTGCTGCCGGTCGGGGGGGTCCCGTCGCCTGGGTTGGGTGGGATAAGGTGGGGAGGGTTTTCAGGGGTGGGTGGTGGTGAGGTGAGATTGGGGGGGGGGGGGGGGGGGGGGGTTTGATGCATATTGGTCCCTTGAGCCCCCCTCCACCCCCCTCCCCTGGAATTCTTTCGACTATGGCAATGAGGCTTCTGAGCATCCTTACCCTTTCCCTTCTCTCAAATGTTAGCCCCACCCCCTGGCCACCATCTTTGGATTAAACTGGCTCCTTCTCCCTTCAAAATGCTCTGATGAACCAAGCACATGAGCCCAGTGGTTGGTCATGCCAACACACATGCTGCTAATGTGTGTTTTTGTTTGTGTACTTCAGGAATAATTAGCACTACCCGCCCTCTGGGTAGAGGGAGGGCCTGCTGGAGGTGGCGGTCACAGACTTGCCCATGTTCATCCTGGCTTAACCCTGGCTTTGGGCCCAGCAGGCGGAGAGAAGAAGAAGAAGAGGAGAGGAGAAAGAGAGGAAGAAGAGAAGGAGAGAAGGAGAAAAGAAAGGAGGAGATGGAGGGTGACCTGTGGGCCTTCTGCGCTAAGGTGCTTCTCTTTCATAAGCCAGATCGGTTCAGATTATAAAACCGTGTTCCTTTTCAAAGAGGCATTATTCTTTCATTCGTGTGTGGTTGGGGGCTACTGTGGGGGGGGGGGGGGGGGGGGGGGGGCTGACTGACATTAAAGACTGCTGTTTAATTAGGCCCTTCTCCAGTGGTCAGCCTTTTTGTTCCTGCTTTCAGTTACGGGAGGCCTGGTTGGCTTCACTAATGGCCGATGGCAATTTCTGTGCATCTGTTCGAGTTTGAGAGAAAGAGGGGAAGCGGCAAAACGATGTGTGGAGGCAGCAATTTTCATCCTTCTTCTATTTCTGTCACCTCCTTATCAATACCTTAAGGATGAGATAGGCTGCATGTAAAAACGAGAATCATTAAATCCACTGAAATGAACTTTGAGTGGAATTATTCCTCGCAGCTCCCAAGGACAAAGTCTGCATGAAGTCAGGGTTAGCTGATGCAAGAAGTCAGCAGTCATAATAGGCATTATATGTGCAGCAATAAGCATTACATGTATTTCTAGTAGCGAGAGGTGTCTGCTGTGAGGTTAATATATGCAACGCTTGATGTTTTAAAGGGGCTTGAGAGGAGGAGAGGAGAGGAGATTGCAGAGAGGATAAAGGAGGACTAATAAACAACCCCATCAGTCTCTGTTTGAGATCAGAGGGCAGCTAATAAAAACAGACAAACAAATTTAGACACAGAAACTGAATTATATAAAGAAGAAGGCAGACATAAAGAGGTGGAGGATTTCAGGGAGTGGTACTGTAACAGCAGTAAGTCCTTGAGTGGAAAAGGGGTTTTATGGCAGACGGCTGAAACCGTCTTTGCAGACTCGCTTTAACAGCGTCCGTTCCTAGTCCACCTTACAATTAGCACCCGGTCGCTCACTGCCTGGATGGTAATTATACCAGCAGTCCAAACACATAGAAGCAGACAAGACGAGGTTGTTTGGTCCTCAAGGGATTAGGTGAGCTTGAGCTGAACCAATCACAATCACACTCATAGTAGCTGTTAAGAGTCTGTTTTACCAGAGCTGCAGAC
Organism: Labrus bergylta; assembly: GCF_963930695.1. Taxonomy (NCBI): domain Eukaryota; kingdom Metazoa; phylum Chordata; class Actinopteri; order Labriformes; family Labridae; genus Labrus; species Labrus bergylta. Next base: position 21,246,371 of record NC_089201.1, read on the forward strand.
TTGAGACTTACAACAGAGATGACCACATGAAACTTGTTGTGAAACTTGATGTGCTTAAGACTTTGTAGGGCTTAATCTGACTGTAGGCTTAAAAGGGAACCATGCAATGTTAAGTCTTGTCAGCAGCCAGGCCTTAAATAATTGAAAGACTCCAGACGTGTTTCCTTAAGTAAGAAATAAGGTCTGACACTATGTGGTTCTTCTACAAATAAGTGGAACATTATACCTGGTTAGCTTTTATTATTTCCTCTACTTCCTCTACTATTGTTTAGCACCAATACACCAAGACAAATTCCTTGGTTAAATGTACTTGGCAATAAACCACAACTCTGATTCTAATTCTTGCTCACTTGGAAATGATCGTATATTTATGCAGAGCGTGCACTTTTATAGAGTTGAACTGCTGTCTTCCAAAGACAGTTGTGATGTCAGACAGGTGTCAGATTTTAGCTCAATACAGAGAAGATTTCCCCTTCAACCATTTAATATCAAGAAATGTTGTAAGCTCTATGTTTAAGGAAAGAAAATACCTTTTAATGCTGGACTGAAAGTACCCTGTAAGCTCAGACATCACAGACTAGGGGAGAAAAAATGCAAGATTCATAATCAAGTAGAAGGGAGCTTTGACTTTACGCCTTAAATATTGAGAGGAAATAGTAGAATTCAAAGTGTATACACGTCAATTGGTAAAATATAAAATACTTGCTTGTGAAGACTTAAAACTTTGTGGGATTTCAGATTTGACTTGGACTTGACTTAAAAGCCGTAAAAACTGCTATATCCATCACTGTCTCATGTGTCCACAGTCTCACTGTCCTCTTTCTTTGTCTCACTCAGAAATCCAAAGCCAAATGTGTCTGTTTCACTGGTAGAATCATTTACTTTTCATGGTTTAATGATTAGAACTGTGCTTTTATACAGGTATGTCTATGCAGATGAAATCAAAGGTTAAGTTAAGAAATGTTATCTGCAGGCTTCTTTTTTGTTGGTGTAATCTTTCTCTATTTGCTGTGGCTTGCTGCCTGGACTGCACAGTGATTGTTGAAGGTTTGTTGAATCTAAACAAAAACTTTACAAACTTACAGTAAGCTAATCAGTTAAGGGTCAATATGAAGGTTTTGCAGAATAAGCTGAGCACAGGGTCGTGTTACTGGAACAAATGGCAGAATTTGACCAAAATGAGAAACACTGTTACATGCACATGCAAAAAGGCTAACTACAGGCAGTTGAGGTCAGAAACTGCTTCTTGCTTGCTGCTATAGCGGGGATCAGATGACTGCACACAGAGAGTTCACAGGCCCAGGAGGAGGTGAAAGAGGACTCTGCGGCTGCAGTGGGGTCTCTTATGGTCATATATCGACGCTCCGAGTGTTCTTTGGTGAGGTGTGATATGAGAGGGGAGTGTATTAAGGGTGCATTACAGGCCTGTATCACTTCTCATTGGGATGGTAATCTGAAGCTGGGTTTTGAGAAGATTCAGTTTTGTTTTTTTCCCTTCTGTATCATAACAATATCTTACATATTTAACCTTTTAATCGCCTTGAATAACATTCAGAATATATAATTTAAGACAACATATACCTCGAAAAGCAGCACAGCAGTTTATGCATGCCATGATTTTTTCTCATTACTCATCTCTCAACTGTTTGGGACCAGGCCAACTTAACAACCAACTATTACACACGTCAGGTCAAACAGGCACTGACAATTATATAACCAGGGACAGGGGTTGCAAATTAGCCAAAAAAATAAAAAACTTTTGGGGGTTTTGAATGACCTTTTATCAATCTGTTTCTGATTCCTATTTCTCTGTTAGCTATCTTTTAAATGAGGTTTGAATAGGCTTCATATCATTATATAAAAACATCGAACAAGTATAAATAAAGGTTGAGTGGCGGATATATTTAAGAAGAGTCAATTATTTTGTATACTGTCTGGGGAGATGTTTTACAGTTACACTGACATTTGTCCTGTTAGGACAGCTGGAGGAGTACAAGGTGTAATCCTTACAGAGAGAGAGAAGTGTGTACTTATATAACACCTTACAGGAGCAGAGGTCACCAAGAGTTTCAAAATAAAAGATTAAAAAGACAAACAGATTGCAAATTGACATTAAATGAAGACATCTAACTCATCTATTGCAAAAAAAAAAAAAAAGCTTCACTGACGTTCTACTTTATCATATCATATTGTTTGCTTTTGAAATGACACACATTTTATTGAAACTCTCGTTTTTTCCCCATCAGGACTGCTTTAAAGTTGTTGATAAATGCTACAGGACAGCTGTTTCAACAACCTCTGGATACTGTTTAAGTCCTGAGGGAAGTAAAAGGCTCTGATATTTCGTCTTACAGTCAGAGCTGCTGGTCATTTCAGAATCCTGAGTCAGCACATTTCATTTCCACTGTGTGATTCTGATGTTAATGTCTGGGGGATGGTATCAGCGCTCTCACCATGAAGGGAAAAACAAATCATTTTTTGGGGGGGAACATCCATTTTAACATGACTTAAACATGTTTGAAAGTTGTTTGGAAACACTTCCTGCAGACTTTAAAATCTATTTGAATAACATTGTGCTTATTATTCCAAGTTCAACAGAAAGAGTGCAGCCAGATCTGCTGATCTCGACATTGTGGTCCAGAGGACATGAAATCTAATTTGAGTGGGAGAACAAACAATAGCCAGAACGTTTTGGACAATTTTCAAAAACAGGAGCGGCTGCCAACCTTCAGAACGGAACACAAAGAACAGAGTGTCTGATTTATAAGCCCTGAAGAGAAAATTCAACTCCAAATCCAAACAAAACGCCAGAAGTTATTTATGTTTATTGGAATAAAAGATTAAAGGAGAAAAGAAAAGAAAAGATCTATACTCTAGGACAGTAAATTTAGCCTTATAGGGCCATGTTTTAGCACACAAACAGGAGACTATGAATCAATCAAGTACATGCACAATTTGTTGTAACTGACAGAGTCTGACGCAGTCTGCAAGACGTGTTAATGAATATGATGAAAAGTGACTTTCAGCGCTACTCCGCACTGACTGACTGGAAAAACAGACATGCTGGCTCAGTGCCCAGAGCATTAAAGGACAGACTGAGGTTTAGAGGCTTTTATTTGTCATAATACTAAACTAATTTTAGATAAGCTGATATCAGCAAGCTTCTCCTAAAGTTGCCCACACTGCATAATGCAAGGTTGACAACAAACAGAAAAACAGATAGGCCATGAGAGAAGAAGAAGAAGAAGAAGAAGAAGAAGAAGAAGAAGAAGAAGAAGAAGAAGAGAGAGACAAAGACGATTAGAGGCCTAAATAAGAAAAAAAATAGAACAAGAAGTAGATGAAAAAGAAAAGTGGGATTCATCATGGTGTTCAAAGTGTTTGGTTATCTGAAACGAGGTTCTGGGAACCGGGGTGCAAAGCCATAATTGGATGCTTGTCCCCAGCCAATTTTTCAGAGCAAATTATCAACGCATGGGTTGGATCGCTGGGACCACATTGTGGAGGTGGGAACAGTGGGAGCTTTGAGGGGCCAGCGTGACGCGCTAAAAGAATCATTTAGCACGCCGGGATAACGGCCGACAGCATGTGATGGATGGAGCCACGCATGTGCTGCTGCCAGGTAGCCCTGCTGACTCACTGCAGCGGTGGGTAACACTAATAAAGATGCAGGCATCAGGATCTGTGTGTATATTTCGGGATGTGATTGGGTGTGTGTGTAAGTGTGTGTGTGTGTGTGTGTGTGTGTGTGTGTGTTTAAGCATGGCAAAGGCCCTCTTGGGCGGAAAGCACAGAGCTTTGTCTATCTCTGAGTGTGAGAGTAAAATGATGACTGTGCATGTTGCTTTTGGAAATGGCTTCTGCACCATGCCATCTCCGCCCCTGTGCCCTCCTCTATTTCCAAAAACAAAACATCATTCACAGCTTGCCGCTGACCTCCAAATTCTCAAAAAATAAAACAGGCAGAAGAAATATACTTTGGTCAAAAATAACAATGGAAATGTAATCATTTCAAGCTTTATATTTGTTGACACAGATACTATGCAGGGGCACTTCTGCAAACTCAGAGATTAGAGAGAAAAAGCTTGAACGTTGCATGCTGCCATTGTCATTACTGCAGTGCAATTAAGGTCTGCAGTTTATACTGTACAAGTGTGTGTGTTTATGTGGCCAAACTTATAGAGCAGTGAAATGAGAGGAGTTACATAAGGCAGCCATAGTTCTGAAATAAATATTTAAGATTGATATTCTGCACAGACATGTGGACATGTGAGGTAAACGGCAGTAAAAGCAGGAAAAATCCTGCGGTAATCACCACGATAACATTCTCAGGTTGGGATTTTGCTTATAGTTCTAGATTACGTGATCTGACATCAAGTTACTGTATTGCTCTGCAGATTTTTGCCTTGGCCGACATCTTGTTACAGCATACAGCAAGATTAAGCATCTTCTTTAGGGAAATTAACTTTGACCTTTTGGGCATTTTAGGAACCTAATTTTAAACCTTCAAACCTCTGTTTGTAACTGTTTTACATAAGTACGTCTTTTTTTTTTTTTTTTTTTTGCATTTTTGTGCCCGCTTAATTATTTTAGTACATTTTAGACTTTTTTATTACACTCTATTTCTAGTACTTACTTATTGTCTTAGCTTCTTAGAAAACCCCAGGTTGTTGATTTTAGCAGCCTTGTATTTATTTAATGATTTTTTTGTCTGTCTTTTCATTAATTCTGTAATGACTCAATGTCATTCTAAGTGAGGGTTGCCCCTCAATGATCCTTCGAGCATAAATAAAGGTTGAAAAAGAAAAGAATAAGAAAGAATATTTACCAAGCTACCAAGCCAGTGGGGTGACTGCAAAAAAGTATTTTCTGTTATTTTTAGAGGTGTATTGTTGCAACATGTGCACAGCTATGATCAAATCCTGCAACTCTCCCAGCCTCAATACTCCATTCTATTAAATATGTGATTTATTTACTTAGCGATTGATCATCGTTCTATTTGGGTACTTTAAATAAAAACCAGAGCTTTCTTAGGATCTACTTGATCAAAGTTTTTGAGGATTTTAAAGCAGAGGGCTGTGTGTGTGCTACAGTTGGCATGCAGCCAGTCCAGAAGGGAGCACATTTCATACATGAAATCCTCTCCATGCAGGAGGAGAGGCGGCCTGGAGCTTTCAGGAGAGGCTGTTGTCCACCACCGCATGGTGCACACTGTTGCACTCTGGGAAACACAACCTCACATACAACCCACCCACCTAAAAGCCCATATGTGTATTCAACGGTTCTCTCACAGATAAGGATACACATACACTCACAAAAAAAAATGGCCCTGACCACATGCACATAGAAAACAACAGAGAGAAAAAGAAAGTGGAGGGGGGGAGCAGCGCAAGAAAAGAGAAAGAGCGAGAGAAAGGGCAGTGGGAGAGAGAGTGTAAGATAAAGAGACTGAAAGAAGGGCTTGACAAACAAAAGAAAAGTCAGTTACACACGGGGAGCGAGGAGGGCAGGGGGAAAAGAAAAAGCTCTGAAAAAACAAAATCAGCACAAAAAAAGAAAAAAAAAGAAGAGGGGGGCAGAGAGGGAAACAATCCTGCAGCCTCTGAGTGGGAGGAGTGAGAAGGAGATGCAGCAAGAGAGAAAGAAAGAAGAGAAAAAGAGAGAAAAAGAGAGAGAGACAGCACAGGAGGAGGAGGTAGGAGGAAGGAGGTAGGAGGAGGGTGTCAGGGCTAAGGGTGATTAAGCCTGGGGTCTCCTCTCTGCTGAGACACGTGCGCAGACTTAATCAAGTCGACGCCAGCCAGCCACATTTCCACATTACTCGCTGGCCGCCTGCCTGACAGGTCCGAAAAGAAGAGGGAAGGAGAGAAGAGGAGCTCAAGGAGTCCGCCCGCCCCACACACATACACCCAAACCTCTCCGCCTCTTACTCCTTCTTCGTCCTCCTCGACTTTTACCGCCCCCCAGGACCCTGGAGCGGTGCCAGAACACATGTGAGCGGCATGGAGGGAGTGGTAGGTGTAAGTTAGGGAGCAAAAATACTACTGACTCTGCTAAAGCCCCTTTCACACATGAACTCTTGGCATTGTCCAGACATTTTCAGAACATCCAGGCCCTAATATTTTCAGGGAATTTTCTTTCACAATTGCACCTTAAAGCCTAAGATCTTCTGTTTTGAACACAGTTTTAAAACTTTAAATACTCTGTTCAGTTTAGGCGAAGGGGGAGCATTGTTCAGGTGTGCAGGGGAAAGAGGAAGGTCTGCAAATAATTGCGAGTGCTTCTGGGTTAAAATCACTCTAACTTGTAAAGGGATGTTTAGGAAATACATATATCATAGAAGTAAACTGTTTACAGGCAACTGAGATGAGAAGGAAGAAGAATAAAGCAACAAAACTCTGCTCTACATGAACAACCTTATGGCTATCATTGAAATTATTACATTATATTGAAAATGCTGGCTCCACCTAGCTTTTGGTCAGTCAAGAAACAGACTAAAAGATGGAGAAGAGGTTGGTGTTTAAGGGGCTTTCAGGATAGGATGCAGTTGGCGCTGTGCGTAGCTCTCAAACCCATTCATTTGCAATGTGTTGCACAAGTCAAGTTTGGGATCCGTGCGGGCTTAAAAAAGTATTTCAACTTGGGCCCAATCTTTTCGTTAAGACACCTCAGCATATCCAATTGGAGGGAAGATCAGATCACAACAAATATAGTCTCACTTCCCTGAGCTCTATAATGCCAGTTTAAAGGCCTATCAAGAATTTCCAACCGCTTGGGCGTACCAGAAATGTGTATCCTGCTTGTGAAGCAGTCTTTGTCATAGAGCTGCAGATCCTGGATTTCATGAACACGTCCTCTTCTTCTTAGCTGCTCATCTCATTCTCCTCAGCAAGAAGCAAGGGAATGGCTTTTTTCTGAGTAGTGGACAGATACATTGTGCTTCCAAAAAGTAGCTATTTTCCCACCGGTCACAATGCAACTTGCACTAAACGTGTGCATGCTCCTTCCCTGGTCTGCACCATACCCTGCAGCAAGCGCAGCGCACACCGAATCCAATCTGAAAGCCCCTTTAGCCTCTAGCAAACAGATACCACACACCCATCTGCACATCCAACTCAGCCTTGCCCCTATGCAAACTCATAACTCCTCAGCTTTTTCCGGAGTGCAGTGCTTGTGAAAAAGGGGCTTAAATCAAATATTGTGTGCCGGAGATAACAACTACTCCCCCTGATATGTGAACAAATGGTGCATGATAACTATCTATTAACGTTTAAGAAGCTTGAGGAATCACAGTTATGATATACCGTTTTTATACAGTCAAACTGAATGTCATTTCTGACGGGAAATCTTAGCGGTATTTGTGCGTGACTTAAGTGAGTGTGTTTGTTTCTCTTTAATTCAGACACAACACTCAAACTGAAAGTGCTCACCCACAACCACAATCTGTTAGTTTCAAATACATTTTTTTTTTTTTTTAAATGTTTGACATCCTCCCCCTCACTAAATGAAAAAAAAAAAAAAAAAAAACTGTACAACTTATTTTCTCTCTGTTTTGTCCTCTCCTCTACTTCTCCTATTTCACATTCACGCTCCTTTTTTTCTCTCTCTCTTTGCTGGAGGCCAAGTGGGTTCGGGCCCAGGGTGAGGTGTAGCAATGTCATTTAATAAGCAGCTTAACTTCGGCACACACGACACAGCGAGCAGGACTCTACACTGCAAGAAATGTCCAACAAAGAGACAGGTTTTTTTTTCTATCGGTCTGAATCAGAATTTATTATACCAGAACATAAACCTCTCTAGTCCACTTTCAAAAAGTTCTAATAAAGAAGAAGAAATGATCCAAACTTGCAGCCTACTGGAGTGTAAAGACAGTTGTTGCAGATAGACAATAAGGAAGTGGTCTTCGTATATGTTCATTTGCATTTCTTTCAGCAAAGTAAAGTGTTATTTCACATCATTGAGTACTGCTTACAGCATTTCCAGTAATGGTTCAACTTCTAATCTCTTAAAAGTCCCTGACAGAGATGCAAACAGAGACACATTTGGTTTGTGAACAACTACTAAGGTGTAATTTCAACATTTCAAAGAAACAAGGTCCAGCCTGTGCCAGTCTAATCTCTGCTCAAATTATGCACAGGTGGTTTGCCGATAAGGATAGGAGGTGTAGATACAGAGTGTGTGTGTGTGTGTGTGTGTGTGTGTGTGTGTGTGTGTGTGTGTGTGTGTGTGTGTGTGTGTCCTGGCACTATATCAAGCACAAAGCTCAGAACTAAACATATGCATGTGTGTGCGCACAGAATCGCACACACACACACACACACACACACACACACAAGGGGGCCTTCAGTGGTCTCCTGTGACCTGTGAGTGAGGGCTAATTAAGTGAGGGGAGATGACAATGAACAAGGGCCTCCCATAGGCCAAGCCATCACTCAGGCCTGCTGTAATGAACACCCACCTACAGGTGTGCTTATCCTGACACAACTTCACACACACACACTACAAACTACACACACACACACACACACACACACACACACACACACACACACACACACTCACTGCAGACAAATACCTCCTTTCACACATAAGTTTGCACACTGCTTCCTTATGCACACTACATTATTATTAATGCATGCACACATATGGTAGCAATACACTCGAGAAAAAGCAGTTTGCATGCAGATTGAGGCACATATGGATCCACACACACACCGACAGCAGCAGCTCTGTAAGCACTCTGCTTTTGTTTTGCTGAGGGATGTCACAACTGCAGCACTGACAGTTCATTAGAGACGATCCTGCAATAACATCTGTCACCTGCTCTGCTGGACATCAAGCTCCACCGACTTTTATGCAGGCTTAAAACAAATCTTGTTGCACTTGAGAAGCCAAATGTGTTATTTGCAGTTTCCATTTCCTTATGAGATAAGTAATTCCCCTTTTTAACTAAAAAAAAAGGTGTTATTTCTCTGTTGGCAAGTGGGTGTCATCGATCATCTATGGCATATTTAACTCGATCAAGGCTCTCAGGAAATGGTAACCAAATCTTCTCTCCACGCCTCAGTGTTTTCATTTCACAATTCAATTTGGAATGAGTAATGTTACCAAAGCAGCCTTACTTAAATGTGTTTCCCTCACAGATTAAGACCAGGTCTCCCCTGATGACTCTCCTTTTCCATTTCCAATGAATGATTAAACTTCATCACTTCATTTCCTAGGAACGTGCCAGGTTGAGCGCCGTGGCCGTGCCTGGAGCACAACTTCTGCTGCGGGTTTTATGGCCGTCATTAATGAAGCCTAATTGCTTCTGAAAAAGAAATAAATAAGGCAGCCAGCGGAGCGCATCCTTCTGTTAACGGATTATTTCCTCTCTGAAAACAATAACAGAATGTTCTGGTTTGTTCTCTGGGGGCCAGTTAGAGATCCTCGGCCTGGATATTTGTTACAGACTGGTTAGAAATGTGGAAGTTGGTTCCTCGCTGAGTCCTCCAGAGCTGTGTCTAACAAATGACACTGGAAAGAGATCGAGTGGAATGAGGGCTCATTTGTTCTGAAATATAATATATTCTCATGTCGCAGTAGTCATCCGGAAAACTATCCCTGGAAAAACATTACTGAAACATGGAACTATGTCCAACTTTGATGAGTTTGAAGCTCACACAATCCCTATTGGCGCAATCACTATTCTGCATGTAATGAGAGAGGCCTCCAGCCAAAACAAAGGCAGTGCGTTCAAAAGAACATGTTTTTCCGCCCCCCCCCCCCCACCCCCTTCTTCCCTGGTCTTTCTAGTAATGTGACGACAGGAAATGAGTCTCGACATCAAAGTCTGATGAGGAAGTGACTCTCTTCCCCTCTTCTGTGTGGAGCTGTCAACTACACCTGATGGGAAAACTCACAGACGTAGACATGTACAAACACTGAGGCATTTTGTTTCCTCCTTAAACGTTAACCGGGATATTACCAGAAGCTGTAATGGCAGATTTGGGGGGGGGGGCACAAACACCTTCTTGAAGAAGCCACTGAAGATTATATACGGTGGGAGGGTTTGCATTTTGTAGGAGAGGCTCGTGCAAATATTTAGCCTGCCTATTGTATAAAATGAAAATTACACAGTACGACAGAAATACCTGTGTAGCTACCTAGGTGATCGCCAGCCTGGCTCCATAGGATGTAAATATAGTAATTACCCACAGGCCTCGTGGACACCAAGGGGAGTCAGTGAAGTAGTCTCCTTGGTTTTAACTGGATAATGATTCATGGCTAAAAATACACTTACTGGGACTGGGATGACACAACCAATCAGAGAGGCCATGAGAATGTTTCCAAGAGAATTAGAGTAGACGTAAATATTTGTTGCTCCGTGACGATGGAAGGGGGGTTTATTTGAGTGGAAGACACAACAAAGAAGAATCTGGACAACAAAACGGCTTAAGGGAACTAGAATCGAGTTCACAGTTTAAGAAGAAAGTGTTGAAGAGAAGGGGACGGGTCACATTTTCAGGAGACCTCCACGACCCTTACGTCCCTGAGTCCTGCTCGTACATCACTCTCAGCTGTAGCTGTAGCTGGTGAGAAAGAAAAGCCTCAGGCCATGCAGACACAAACACCTCCTCTGTTTACACGGAGTAGTCTGACACTGTGTACAGCAACCATTGCTGAACTCTTTGAGAGATCAACAGGGAGGGAACAAACAAGGAAAGCAACAGAAAAGGCAAGGACAAGTAGAAATGTGTAAAAAGAGGGTGGGGGGAGTTATAAGCAGAGTAAGATTGAAAAAGAGTTGAGAATTGACAGAAACAAAAACCTAGAGATGGTAGGAGGGAGGGAGGGAGGGAAGAAGAGGGAGAGTGCCCCCTACAGAGAGGACAGAAAACTCAAACTGGAATGACCTTGACACTGAGTGAAAGAGACCGAAAAAATGAGAAAGAGGCAGAGAGAGCTCTGTGTATTGTGTCTGATGCAACAACACAAGGTATTACTATGGCAAAATATGCTTTTTATACTACATTCAAATATTATTGGCAGTTTATTAATATTAATTTTAAAAAAGCAGTTACTTTCTAAGTTAACAAATAAAAGATTGTTTATTTTCATGCAAACTGAATCTTATTTGGCTCCTGTTTAAGTTAAACCTTCTTCTTGTAAATTCTTTAAATGCCCTAAACCAGCCGATATGTGAGGCACAGACTCTTGCACGTGTGAAAAAATAAAAAAAGACTGTCTCCTCATCTCCACATGTGTCTCCCCCTCATGTGTGCATTTGTGTATTTATGTGACTTATGTGCGTGTCTTTGTGCTCGCTGCAAACGTGTGTCAGGCTGTGCAAGTGTTTAAATGGATTTTCCAGAGGCCCGCTATACCAGCGCCATGTGTGAGAGGTTCTTTCCCTCGTATATTGGCCGTGACACCCTCCCTCTCTCTCTGCGCAGCATGGCAGCATGGCAGCCAGCAGCACCTGCTGCACCGTAAACACACCTGCAATGCAGTAAAACCATGGAAACACAGTACAATAGGGTGGACCACATGGCTACACAAAGACTACACACACACCATGTTCCTGTCCTGCTTTGGACACATTTAGGCTGTGCAACATACTCCATGGTGTTTCATCAAAATAGTGTGAAAAGGCAAATTTGAACAAAACCAGGGATAGTTCTTGAGACATTAAAAAGATAACATTCTGTGAGCATACGACAGCCTATAATAGAGCGTACTCCAGAGAAACTTTGTTTTTGTTTCCAATGACTAAAAACAACAAATTGGCCTAAAAATGATACCTTTAGCTAGCATATGGTCAACACACAGCAGGGCTGCACAGCCTCCCGCTTTCCTGCCAGCAGAAATCTTGACCTCAGAGTTTTTTTCTTGAGTCCTTGTAGTTGTGTGGCTGGCATTTATCTTCACGAAGGACTGGACTGACTCAATGGACATGCACTGGCTTCAGCTATTGAAAGAGGACTTTTTTTTCTCGTTTGAATTTTTCTTTCTATTAGTAAAGGATAAGACAGAAGCATTTGTATTCTTCTCTTAAGTTTAACTGAACAAAGAACTAAATTATTATCTACATTTTCTTTGGAGAAAGAAGACATAAACTCAACTTCTTAGCATTTTCTCAAAGATGTATTTTTGGCCATTATTTGATAAGACAGTGCACAGGAAAGAGAGAGAGCAGGGAGTGGGCAGCCGGCTTGGAAGACTGCAGCCTATGCATGGGTGCATCCTAACTGCTAGGCCGTCTGACGCCCCCTTCTCAGCACTTCCATCATATCATTATAACTTGTTAAGTGAACATGGCACAAGGAGAATGAGTGAATCTTTAAATCAGCTTCTGTCTTTCAAGGCAGCAACATGTAAAAAGTGTTGAGTTTTATAGTTGGTTCACACCAAGTGTATAAAAATAACTCCAGATATTGTCTCACAGATGATTATAAACCAAATAGGCTACATTTCATTCCTGACTAACAGTTTAGAGTTGAGCTAGCTGCTCTGTAAGACCGTCTGAGTGCAGTGGATGGAGCTAAACGCTTACATGAGAATGAGAGCTGGGGGGGATGTATTGCACTATATGGACTGTGTTCACATTGTTACAAACAAATATAGTGTTTACCCTCACAAAAAGCAACTGCCCTATTAAGTGAAAAATGTGTGACGACTCCTCCAAATGATGCCGAGATATTTCAGTCAGGACCGAAGTGGATGACCAACCGTCAAAATGCAGGCTCTGTGAATACATCCAGTTTGTTTTGTAACTTTACGCTTTCAATTCATGCTTGCCTTCTTCACTGGATACTTCCAAAAAAGTCATCATAGTGTGGGGAGCAGTCGCGTTTCATTCACATTCACACCCTGCAACATGTTGGCCTCATCCTTTCCAAATCACAGCAGCCCACATGTGGAAATCTGAAGGACTGGCAGCTGTTCCGTTTAATTAATTCCAAGTAAGTCTTGTTGCCTGCAGGCCAACACAGACAGATGTCAATAAAGAGTAGGAGTACGTTGACTGATATGTACAGCATCCTCGTGTAAAAAGACCCCGAGAGAAATCGAGCAACAAAACAAATCACCGCAGGCCCTCCCTCGCTGCTCTGTGACTAAGCAGCTTGCAAACCACACCTAAACTTTTGACGGCTTTGCCTCTGAACACACATGTGCCAAGTAACAATAAAACGCACATGAAGGAATGGAAGGAAAAATAAATAAAAAGGAAGAAAAAATAAATAAAAACAACATCTGCTCGGTTGGTGATGATTTTTTCCCTCTTCCTTTATAAAGGAAAATCAAGAGGAAGATTGCTGTTGGGTTCAGTGGTAATGGTGTGATTAAATTTGGATGTTTATTTGGGTTTGTCACACTGACGGGATGGGTGACAGGTGCTGAAAGCAGGTCCAAGTATGGACCGGATGATGGTTTTCAGATGATGGCTTCTTTTTCCAGAACCCCAAGCTACTGGACCCGAGCCCAGCTGGCTGACTCCAGGAGTGCGGGACTGTTTTTCTCTCACTCTCAGCTAATTTCTTTTTCTTTTCCTTCTGCCTTTTCCTTCTCCCAATATCCATCCCTCTTCCCCCTCAGACCCCACCCCAGCCTCCCGCTCCAACTTCTCTGGAAGTCCCTAATAAGACTCTAAGCTGGATAGGAAAATATGGCTCCTAAACATCAGGGCTTTGGCCAAAGTAACCCGATACAATCGTAGCCTGTCAGTGATAAATACTGTAGGAACAACTTCTGTCATGTGTTTCTTTCAGCAGTGAGAGAAAAATATCCAAACCTTTCATGTGTAGTGTATGCTAGGAGGGTATTTTTTTTGTGTGTGTTTCCTCTGTTTCATATAAGGATACATGTCACAAATAACCCTATATGGTTCCTCATGTTTGTGTGTCTCAGTGTGTGTGCTCAGAAGTCGTCCATTAAGACCAGTCAGTCAGCCGGTGAGTCATTAGGAGCCCAGTTGTCACTTGTGGGCCTGAAGGTCATTCATCACCTTACAGGCCCACGGGACAGTGACAAGGGAGCTCCTACTCTGCAACACACACACACACACACACACACACACACACACACACACACACACACACACACACACACACACACACACACACACACACACACACACACACACACACACACACACACACACACACACACACACACACACACACACACACACACGCACACACACAACGTTTTCAACAGACTAAATAAGGCGCCAGGAGGTTTGGTACGAGGAAGGCAACTTGAGATGTATGCATGTAAAAGATACAAGACACAAAATAATATACACACACTGCTAAAAAGCTCATTCAGATTTTTTTCTGTTCCTTAAGTGCACTTGCACGTTGAAGGTTCCTGTCCCCTTCTCGTGACTTTTATTGTACATGTAACAGAATTTGCCACATCATAAAAAAGGCTTTTTACAGGGCCTAGGATTGTCGGTGGAAGGGGTAGGTGCAAAGAACAACATTAATATCCAATATCACCACTCTGCTCAGGGCCCCTTTTTATGATAATTCATCACACATGACTGAGTAGCACTTTTTTTTTTTTTTAACAATTACGCAGGTTCATTTGGCTGCCAGTCAAGCCTTTGACCGGGAAAAAGTCAAAAGAAAGTTACCAGCTTGTGACAAGAGCTATGACTTCCAACTTAAAAAAACATTTATTTTTGCCTTTTTGTGCTACATAACAGCAGGACATTGGCAGGGCTCCATCTTTAGGCCTATTACCCTTTTAACCTGCAGTTTAAAATGTTTAAACAAAATCTTTCCAGTGGTCTTAATCTATCTGAGCCACAGTTCGAGACAAAACACCTTAATTTCACATCCTTTTTCATTGCTGCTGATTGTGAAGCTTTGGCAGAAACTGAACATAATATCAGTTTGAAAGTTTCCTCTGCGTGACTGGGGCTTGTGGGAGCTGAGATTTGAACCGAGTATATCACAAGTCCCTGATTTAATCTCATAATAGTCGGCTTTAATGTCCAAATGCAAGACATATGTGGCTTCGCTTTGGTTCGCTCACCCGGGCCACGTAGACCCAATCTCCTAGGGCAAGACCCAGGAAAGGGAATTTGCATTGGAACTGAGGCGTTCATGCTAGTTTGGTTTGACGCTAATTAGTCGAGACATCATAAGCACCCTTTGGTTAGCAGATTGAGAGGCGCTGTTACAGAAGATGAGCATTTAGAGAAATACATGTTTCAAAATTGTTTGACAGTGAGATGACAAACACTGAACGGGTTGTGAGAAGCATGGGCTTAAATTATTTAGGAAGTTCTGTCATACATTTAGTTCCATTTTTAAACAAATGCAAAGAGCACAAATATTTCTGTAATGTGTTTGGAGTTTCATCCAATTGAACTCTGAACTACTCCAAAACAAACACAGAGTCGGTGTCAGAAGTGCGTCTCCCCTACTTTGTCACACACAGAATCACATCATACACACACAAACAAAGTCTGCTTTTTGGTGGCAGCTCACAAGTTCTCCCACACACACACACGCACACACACTGAGCAGCAGCAGAGGGAGTGTTGTGACTGCGAAAGGAAGAGCAGGGATTTGTTTAAAGCAACAAACCCGGGGGGAGCCTCAGTTAATATGGACAATGATATGGATCCTTCTCTCCTGGTGGCTCACTATAGGCCCCTCTGCTGTGCTCCCCTCTCACTTTAAATCCTTTAAATACACATCCATACTCTGTTACTTTATATTTATATTAAACAAATTCAGATCTATGAAAACATGCTATAACCCATAAAGCAGTGCACAAATAATATACATAACATAAACATAAAGCAAACAATACAATTATATCAAAATGTCTAATTATATATTACACTACATTTTGTTTACTTTGTATTAACTGAAGACAATAAATACAAAAAGTGCAAAATTTGCCCCTGAATTGTATTGGAGTAAAGCTAAAAAAGTACCAGACATTTTGACAACTCAAGTAATTACAAGTACCTCAAAAGTAAAGTTTAATTGTAGATTGTTGTTTGTTTTTATTGTTTATTTTTTATTGATGCTATCATGGAGGCAGCTAAACGTGTGCAGAACGTGCAGACATGTGCTGTAATGTAGTGTAGTGTAGCAGTGTGGTGTGGTGATGTGCTGTGGTGTGCTGTGGTGTGATGTGGTGTGATGTGGTATGGGATAGGTGTTGTGAAAATGCTTTTAGTCTTTACAGCTGCTGAGACCTATGAGACATAATAAACGACAAAAAAAAAACTGAACTGGATTAAATATAGTTTTTCTGTTATGTGCAGACTGGAACAGTCCCCCTCTATACATGTCTTCATCTCTACCAGCCTGTAATGTTGCTTTAATCAAAATGAGCCTTTGATAGAGCCAGGAAGGACAAACTCATTTGTACTGGTTTGAAACCACTTTCATCACCTGTCTGTTCGCTTTTGAATACAATTTTAGAATTCAATGTTCAACAAACAACTTGCTTGTACTTTTTGTAAGGTGAAACTGGCCTGTTGGCTGTTATTAAGCCGGGAATACAACCTCTGGAGAAGTTACTTTTAATGCCTGTGGCCTACCAGAGGACCTAAGCTTCAGGTTTAGCTTTTCTGAAATAAAATTTATATTCTACATAAAATCCGACTTTAAATTGTTATTTATTTTTTGTTGCATATAAATTTTGTAATTTGTAATTTATTTCAAGGATAGCCCCTTGAGATGCATCATCTCCTTTTCGAGGGGGTCCTTACAAAACATAAATTTAATCATCATAATACAAAATCCAAACGAAAGGTAAATCCAAAACATAATACCAAACATTTAAACACAGAGACACCCACACCACACGCGCACTCACAATCACTCACACTTAATGCTCCCCCAAGCCTAGCCACCCACCATCCAGCCAATATTACACAATCAGAAAAAATAGAAGAAGAAAAAAAAAAAAAGAAAAGAAAATGCACTTTGGATCCACATTTTGCCATGAAAATTGAGGTCGATCTGATGTTTCTGGACTAATATCACTTACCTCAAGATTACAATCATAAAACATAATTAATTTACTTATATACTTTGGTGTTGTTCCACTTAAATGTTTGAAAAACTTTAGACGCTCAAACCTTACCCACAAATAGGTAATGTGTACAACCTCTGTAAAATAATATATTATTTGCAGTGACACAGACTAATATTATTGGTGTGTCATTGCCTCTTCATTGAGAGGATTATCCAGTGATAACATACTAGCACATACGCAGCCAGCACAGATCCCGCAGACCTAACTGCATGGTTTTGCACAGCGTGTGACCGGATGGATTCCTTTTTGTCCCCACAACAGGAACAGACCTGAGAGCGGTGTGGGAATCAGGAGGGGAAGTAGGGATTTGGGTTGCACATCCACTGCTTCCACCTCACTGGCTGTGGGAGAGTTATTGTAGCTACTGGCTGCAGCAGCTATCAGCGCTGGCTGGAACTGGTTAGGAATTGTTCATAACAACAATGGAAACACTGGTGGCATTATTGACAGTATAAATGCTATTGACGAAAAAAGTTGTACAGACAATAAGGGGTACATCCCCCCCCGAAAAATACAGTTCACTTAAGTTATGCAATTCACAGGCTCTATTAGTTTTAGTGTGATGTAAGAGTTAAGTCAACCAATAGCTCCTTTAGCGTACTTGATTAGGAGGCACATCCTGGATTAACATTATACAAACACACACACAAAAAAAATGCTGGACTGCAGATGCCACTTCCACTGGAGTGTGTAGCCTGTCTGTCACTCAACAGTCACTGAATTGGAGCGAGTACATTCATAAAGGACATGGTCTCATGACAAACAGGAGAGGTTTGTACTGGCAGCCAAGAGCCACTGGCTGCACTTCCTGCCTCTGTGCATGTGTTTTGTAAGGTGCTTTTTCTAATTATACTTTGAGTAAACCTATGTAGTACAATGTGTAGTGCATGTGTGCATTTGTGTTGTGCATAAGCACATTTCCGTGCCAACATTCTGGTTTTTCAGGAGGGTTCACTTGAGGCTGGGAAGGCCCTCTAATGTCAGTGTGTATGTGAGTGGAAAACTCCAGCACAATGGGGACCGAGCTGGGCCTTCAGACTGGCCCACCGCCATCACTAACAGAGCAATGAGTGTGTTAATGTGCAACAACGAAAACAGATCTTACTGTCAATCAGAGTTAGGAGAATTAAATCTGGTTTCCTGTATATTCCTCTCAGATAAACATATGCAACGTGTTATGTCCCAGCTGTGAGCCCATAGCAAATAAAATGGCACACACAAAGGAATGACTAAAATAAACTGATTTCACCAAAATAAGATTAATTTTGTTTTACAGCTTTGTCAACATGGTTTCCTTCTGGGTCCCATGAAGTCCTCCCATAATTTGTATTGTTATTGGTTGGATTGGATGGACTGGATGGATGGATAATTCATTTTACTGATGGCCACTTGCAAGAAGACTGCGAGGCTTGATGTAACTTATTCTAAGTTACATCAATTAGGCTTTGGAACTATTTCAGAATCACAACAAACACAAAGGGAGTTAGAGTTCACTCTTTACAAAAAAAATCAAAACTCAGCAATATATTTATTGAGGATATATTTAATAGCTTCTTTATTAATTAATGTTTAAATTTAACATGTATACTTCAAAGGATGACATCTACCTCCTCCATGACTTGGAAAAATGACCATTGCACATATAGCAACCAGCCCCTTGTACAATGTATAGTATTGACCATACTAGTGTAGTATAAAGGTTTTTTAACCTATGCTGTTCAACCGAAACAAAAAAAATGACACAAAAGAACAAAACCTACCTTGACTTGTCTCATACATATTGCATACAGGAAACACTTTGCAATAACTTCCTATTTGAGGTTCCAAAAGGAGCAAAACAATTTCAGCCCTGGCATATTCTATTAAAAGTTGCATACTGCCACAGATATGGAGATGTTGCTTAAATGTCAGTGATTTATATGTCAAACTGTTTTGTGCTGTACATGAATTCCCCCTGAACAACAGATGGTGCCGATACGTGCTGGTCACAGTTTCAAAGTACCAACTGTGCGTGAGACGTGCTTTTTGAGCTCTAACGTCACCGGTGATTACACAGCATGTGAGTGTTGTGTGTGCGTGGTCGTGGTTGTGGTTGTGGTCTGGTCATGTGTTGTCAGAGGGGGTTGTCTATCACGGAACACCTGCAAAGACTACCATAGGATCAGACCCCTTGTTGTGGCCCTGGTGTGTGTTTGCGTGTGCTTGTGAGTGCATTTATGTTGAGCTTAACAGATGTTCCCTGTCTATCTGTCCATCTCATCAGGTTTCGTTGCAGCGAAAAGGTGCTAGTTTAAACTCATCCCCACTTGGGTTGTTATGTGACAGCATGTCACTGTTACTGTAAGTCAGCTTCAGCTAAAGCAAACAGCAGTGCCCTGCCTGGAGGATTCATTGCTCAATGCCTGAGGAAATGAACAAGAGTTCATTGCACAACTGCACACTACAGCTGCCTTTGTGTTGTAATAAACAGTATAAACCAATGCTGTAATAACACACGTAAGTAAGTAAAATGTAAGTACACAGGCTCATTTATGTTAACATGCTGCACCAATGGAATGCGTAGATTGAGTAACACTATGAGTAAAAAAAACAGATTTTCTTGTAGGGTCTTTGTGGTAAAGGATGCTAAAGCCAATAACAATCCCAACCATGAAGTACAGGTGGACTTAATGAAATAAATGTCTGATAAACACTGAACAAGCTAACAAGCCTGGTAAAGTAAGGAAGCAGACACAGATTCATGCTAATTAGTGCAAACACATAAATGAACAGAGCAGTGCATACTTGTGTTAATCCATTAGTAGTTAATTTAGGCATTCAAGATTTTTTATCTGGACATTAATTTGAAAAATGATTATAAAACCTTAAACTTCTGGTAAATTTGTTTTCATTTAACTTCCAAAACCTGCTCTTACTTGGTCAAATGGATTGCAGACATATTCAGCGAGAGCATACTGCCTCCTGTACTTTAGAGAGCTCATCGAAAAATGAGCCAAAATGCCTGTCTCTGCCCTGGGTGCTTTTATTGTGAAATGCTGCTTTACCTATATTAGGGTACTTCGGGTGCTGCTAGAGTGAATACAGTGGTGATTAATAAAAATAAAAATAAATGTTTCTATTTAGTGTCTAATCTATTTGTAGAATTGCAATACAGATATGTGCATAATTTGGGGTTATATTTGGGGTTATCATAAACTCAAATCTGCTGACATTGCAAAGAGCTGAGGTTTTTGATGTTTTCGAGAATACCGTTTTACATTAACTTCACTTAATTATCGATAGCATTACCTGACTATTAGCATAGCCTGCAAGTACAATATCTGTTTTAAAGTTGGGATTTACAGAGTAGAATGCAGATGAACTCTTTTTGGGAGCCAGCCTCAAGTGGTCACTTGAGAAACTGCAGTTTTTAGCACTTCTGCACTGGCTTAATTTTTCAACACTAGAGTTTGCCACTTGGTTTGCATACAATAATTGATTTGACTATATGTATTTACATTAGAATAGACTTAACAACTAAAACCAAAAC
The DNA here is from genome assembly GCF_963930695.1 of Labrus bergylta. NCBI lineage: Eukaryota > Metazoa > Chordata > Actinopteri > Labriformes > Labridae > Labrus > Labrus bergylta. Next base: position 21,266,952 of record NC_089201.1, read on the forward strand.
AACAAATAAGGCTGACATTGCGTGCTGTGTCAGCAACACTACGGTAGCCTAGAGGTTAAAGAGACTGCCGTGTGATAAGTATGCCTGCGTTGTAAACCCCAAGGAAGGCGTAATTTGGGTGGGGGAAAGTGAATGAGTAACACTTTCCCTTCTTAAGGCAAGGTGTTTTGCCCACAGCTGCTCCAGTGGAGTAAAGCACGGTGGCATAAAGTGTAACCGCTGTGGTTGTACTGGGCAGCCCAGAAGTGTGAATGTGTGTGACTGATGAATGAGAAGAGCATATGTTTCCAGTAAAACAGTCCTGAGTAGAGGTTTAAGAATTAAAACCAACACTTTCTTGGGAATTAAAGGCTTCAACCTACACTGTTAAAACAAGTTCTTCAGAATGAAGCAGGACTCGAAGTAATTATAGTAAAGTTCTCCTCAAATGTTTCAACTAACAAATGCAACCAGACACTTTATTAAGGAAAGGCTTTGATTCAATATTAATGATGATTATGACTCACATGGATCACTTTCTCTGGCTCCCAGCTGTTTGTGTGCGTGTGTGTGTGCATGGAAATTTGAGAAAGTGTGTGTGTTTGTGTGTCAGTATGTGTGCATATTCTGGCTGGTACTATTTGCCTCCCTGTTTTCCTCCCTTCCAAAAGATTAATCACCCAGATGTTTCCTTGTTTTGCTGTTGGCTCTTTCTCACATTATATATCAAACAGAACCATCTCTCTCTTTCTCTTTCTCTCTCTCTCTCACTCTCTTAACCAGCCCTCCCTCTCCCTCCCATAAGGCAATGTGTTTTTTGTTAATGGGCATGTATTGCATGGAGGCGGACCAGCGAGAGACGGATTATTTTTCCACTTGCAGTTTGATTTCAAACAGACACGTCTAATTAAATTATGATGTGTTTGGGGAGATTTGTCCTTTTCAAGAAGTTGGAGTGCAAAGCAGAAAGACAGCTTGATTGTCACTTGTTTACTTGACACGCTTGTTTTTTTTGCCAACATGAGCCCATGAATTTCCATTGTTTGGTTGGCAGGTGTCTGATCATGTCCACTGATTGGCTGACAGGTGAGGATAATGGCTCTGAAGGCTGAACAGGACTCAAAGTAACATGCAAAGACACGATAACACACAAACATATGCACAGAACTGGATCTCTGTACAAATGCCTATATCCAAACACACAGTCTTACGGATCTTAATACAATTCTTTCATCCCATTTTGTACATTAACAGTGTTAATGGTTGTTGGTCTTTATAAGAACCCTTCCTAACTTGAATATACTAATTATGAATCTTATATTATGGATAATTTGCGTTTGAGTTAGCCAAAACTTTGTCCATGTAGCTGACCAATGCGCAACTACCACTGGGATCAGATGGAAAAACTAGTCAAAAGTCAAAGATATAATCTGTACTTATGACTTTTATTTCCTCTAAGGGATTCTTTAGGCTTTTATGGCCTTAGTTTAGCAACTTCATGTGCCTCTCTGGAATTGCAATTGCACCAATTATAAAGTTGTATGCCTTTAAAAAGTTGGTGACATCATATATGCAGCATCTATCAACCTCATGTACAGACATAACATGGGTTTGACTTGCACTGTTTGTTAAAAATGCAGAGAAGATGGCACAGGCTTGGGCCCACTTAGCCCTTCACACACACAACCGAGGTGCTATATTAGATTGAGCTGAATTTTATGAACTGTAAAGACATAATGAGGGCCGGGGATTTTGTTCCCCAACTTCTTACCGTGCAGGTGTACCGCTTACCTAAACCACATTTTTAACTCTACACTTAAACTGAGCAGTGTGGGCCCTAACTCTAAAAATGCTTCAAACACACACTGGTCCCCACAAAGATATATACATCAACACACAAGCACACACACACACACATACAGGTATAATTCAATACTGTAACTCAATCCTGACCCGTTGACACTTAGGCCAACCTGTAACACTATCCAAACCCATGCAAATGGATCACATATACACACATCACACACACTCACACACACACACACACACACACACACACACACACACTCATTTTGCAGGGCATCTCTGCTTGCCGGCTTGCAGCATATGCAGGGTTGGTGCTCTGAAGTGAACAGGCTCCTTTCCTATACAGCCACTGGCCATATGGTGGCCAGGGGCCGGCCTTGGTAATTGATGGTATCTGTCTGTCTGTCCATGGAGAGGGGCCCCGGGCCCCAAAATGGCCAACCTAAAACATACAGAGATCCAGCATAGGGGGGATGGTTTAGTGAGGAGGGGGAGATACTAGTGTTTCAGCCCTGTTCTTCTATTCAGCCATTCATCTATACAAAGAGTTAACTCCCCCAACTCCCACACTGCACACCACAATTGTACTCAGACTTGCTGATAAAGGCCCTACTCTCTCTCTCTCTCTCTCTCTCTCTCTCTCTCTCTCTCTCTTTCTTTCTCTCTCCCTCTCTGGCTGGCTGGTTGGCCAAGACCCTCTGTCAGTATACTAGGGTGAGGGGCTTCAAAGTCCACTGGCCTGAGTCTGGTCTGGCTGCCTGGTTCTGGCCCTTCACACCCCCCTCCATCGTGTTGCTGCTGCTGCTGCTGCTGCTGCTTCGACGTTAACCCCAGAATGAGCTCTTTGATTGGGGCACAGACAGCCAGATGGCACCTACTGGATGGGGATCACTGGGGGTTGCCAGATTGAGACTAGGAGAATAAACATGACACTGGTGAACTCATGGACCACAGCAGTTAGGAGCTTTTGGCGATGAGATATTAAGACTTTCACTTCAAGCTTGATGCACTTGCTCTCTCTCACTCAAAAAAAATGTGTTTTTCAAAATAAGTTATAATAAATATTTTGGCTGCCTGCCACTAGCAATTACTTTTTTAGCATAAAAAACAAAGCGCTGCTGGTGGAGTGTAACGATAGGCCAAGCTAGAAAAACATAGCGATCCGTAAATTCAAGTCGCAGAATTTAAGACTGTATTGTTTTAAAATAAAGTAAAGACAATTAAATCTTGTAAAAAGAGAAGAAAAATTATCTATTAAATTATCTGTTAAAACATCAGTCATTTTTCTCAATTTCTACTCAGTAGAAGAAGATCCTACAAGTTGAGCTGCTGCTAATGTTGCTTTAAGCGTCTCTCTATGGAGGTGCTCAGCTTGTCTGTTTAGTTCTTTAGCCTAGGATCGCATCAGCCATGCAGCCATGAAAGCAATTAGATCACATTCATACAGGGTAAGTAGAATACAGCTATAGAAATCAGGATCATATTTGGTAGTATTTATTTTGTTTGCACTGGTTAAAGCTAACACAAGAGTGGCAATGTATGCACAATTGCCAGCAAGAAGATTACTCTTGCTTTTTGTTTTTGGCCTTATGTATTTTGTATTTCTTGTCATTTACATGTTGTTGACACCAGATCAATCAAAATGTACTATTCACAGTTTATTGTTTACTATTCAACAGTAACAAAGATGCCAGCAAAAATATACTGAAAAAGCAGAGTAGGACTTTCCTATAATCTATCTTAAAGAACGCATCGGGCAGAAACCTTTTTTTTTTTTTTTTGACATCTCCAGCAAGAACAAGAGTCAAGAGAAAAAAGTCACAGTCTGACTTGCACACATGCAAACACATAGTACACATATATAATCACATGCACAGTCTTTTTCTCAGGGTCTAATGATGACCCTAAACACGTGTGTGTGCGAGGTTTTTACCGAGGCGGTGTTCACGGCACCACACCTCCCCTTCCACGGGGGTGAAGTAGCGGTACGCAGGATGGGATGAGTGTGAAAGCGTGGGAGAGAGAGGAGAGGGAAGCTGGGCTCGTTCCCACAGGCCTGACTCATGGCTCCGAGTTTACAACAAAGAGCGCTGCACCAGGGGTACGGCACCCCGGTGGGAGGAGCAGACATATGCACAAACACACATGAATACAAACAACACATGCGGGCAAGCAATCACACTGACTAACACAAACAATAACCACCACATATGGATAGAGATCTGTTATGTCTGCAGGTTTATGGATGTGTGTACGACTTTAAAAAATGAAGAAACCAATGAAAAAAGTTAACCAACTCATTTATGACACAAACATTAAATCGGAAAACATAGATAAAACTGTGAGAAAATGAGGTTGCATTTCTAATTCCTGTCTAAAAAAGTTGTTGGAACATTCAGCCGTATTTAACTTCAATCTAATGTTTTCCTCTTTCATCACATCCACAGCCACTTACATCCAAATGTGTCTCACACTTTTCTCATTCAAATGACCCGAGTGTTTTACGACCGCGGGAACTCGGGGGTGTTTTGTGAACTTGGACATGAACTTTGAGGGTCCTGGTGATGAACCTGAACTTCAAAAGCATTAAGGGTGCGTCACCCGTGGAAAAGACCAGCACATTATGAGGCAACGTCTCAGGCCATCTAGGAAAACAACATTCACGGCTTGGATGATGCATGAGGGGATGCACTTAGATGCTGTTGTAAGCTGAAAACCAGATGCGTCTTGCTTTAATAGCTAAGCAGTGTGGTCCTGTGACATCGTCAGAAAAAAAAAAAAAAAAAACAGGCTTGAAAATGTTATTTCTTCAACTAAGTCATTAAAATGTAAACTGTTTACTTTTATCATAAATAAATTATTAATGTAAGGAGTTGACTTTGAGCCATTATAACAAATGGATGAGCTCTGCATTTGTTTCTTTTAAAATAAATAATCTAGAAAGATGGTTTGGATTGAAAGAATACTTGATTATAAGAGACACTAAACACTACACTAAATAAAAACTGAGATTCAGAAAGTACCAAACCAGTTTACAGCTTCAAATACCGTCTGTTAGCTGAATATATGAAGACAGTTTAGTGGCACGCCCCTCTGGAGCAGTAAAAAAAAAAACTTCCGTCCTGGTGAAACTGCCCACCAGTGAGTCAGTTTCAGTTGCCCTGAAGCACAAATATTAACAAAACTACCTGCTGCTTCCTGGCAAAGCAGTTTGCATCATACCCCCTGCAACCAAACTGGTGAGGCAAGCTTGCTGCCAACTGCAGCTCTATCAGCAGAAGCCCACACTGCCTCAACTCCTCCTCCACCTCTTAGTGTGTCACAAGGGGGGGTTAGAGCGGGTCATCCAGTGAACCAAGGAACCTCCTGTGTCCTTGAGCAAGAAACTCAAATATCTCCGGAGGGCACAGCCTTCAGTGTGTTTGAGCATGGCGACAGGACGGCAGTAGCTCAGTCTGTAGGGACTAAAGTGTTTTGAGTGGGCAGAAGACAAACAATGGCACAGTCTGAGTAAAATCACCAGAACATTTCTTCTTTACAGTCCACAAGAGAAGACGTACGGATTTATGAAAGGCTGTTCTACCAATCATTGTTCTTATATGTGTTAATGCTTGTTTACAATGACTTGGGGCGGCGGTTGGCCTAGTGGTTAGTTCGAGCGCACCATGTACAGAGGCTAAAGCACTCGAAGTGGGCGGCCTGGGTTCGAATCTGGCCCATGGATCCTGTCCCGCATGTCATTCCCTCCCTCTCTCTCCCTGATTTGCAACTCTATCCACTGTCCTGTCTCTACTATAAAAGGTATAGAAAAACCCATAATAAATCTTTTTTAAAAAGCCTTTGTAGTTTTTTTTGCCTAGAAGACAAATGCTCAAATAAAACGACATGTTAAAATAATTTAGTTCTTCTAAAGCCTAAAAGGGGTAAGCTTTAAAGACACGTGTGGTATCTTTGTTAAGACCGTATGCCTGATGTTGTTCTTGTCATGCTCACACGCGGAGAAAAAAGGAAAAAGTCCACATAGCGTTGCCGACTTCAATTCTAATTCTAATTCTGAATCTGATACTGTGCATGTGGCAGCCGACACACGCAGCACAGACAAACAGCCTCCTGTTTTCTCTGATTCCATATGGCACTGAACCGGCTCTCTTTCATTTGTTGTTTCCTTCATTTTGTCATTCTTCCTTGTATTTTGTTCTGCCTGTTAGCGCTCCCCCCCCTTCCTCCCACGTCTTTCTCTGTACGTTACAGGTCTGTCTCTGGCAGGGGCAAACAAAGATGACTATAGTGAATGGCTTGCTGCTTGGCTGAACGGCTGCTCTTATCTGCAGTGTGCAGGCCATGGGATGGCAGCAGCACATGTGCTGATGACAGCCACACACTGGACGGACTCTGACACTATATAATACCTCCCACTGTACACCTGTCCCCCCACTTAGGGGTCTACAAGCTCTGGGCTAATCCACAAGGAAACCATGATGTTCTTTTTTTTTTGACACACGTGTTGAAGTCTGAGTCTTTTTTTTTCGGCCGTTTTTGGGAGAGCAGAAGATCAAATAAAAGATACAATATTATCACTAAGGATTAATAACATATACATGTACAACAATAAATAGTATTGCAATTGGAATTGGGGGGGGGCATTTTCATAGTATTACAATTATGTATATTTAGATGTGTATTTATTTTTAGCAATTCTTATCCCAAGAAGAAAAAGAACATCTATTTTATTCCAATACTTTTTTTCCGCCTATTCATTTGCATGACAATCTTGATTTATAGCAGCAAAATAAGACTGCCAACACGGTCAAACAAACCAGCCAAAAATGTTTGATCCATCGGACAAACTGAACTCGACTTAAAAGTATGGAAGTGAGACCATTACAGATATCAGAATCAGTTTTATTGACGTGTATGTTTACACATAAAAGGAATTGGACTTTGGTATAGTTAAATTATACCACATTAAATATCAAAAATAATCAATAAATGAATCTGTACAAGCCTACATTAGACAGCAGTTAGTGGTGAGGAGGGGGGAGAGTAAGAGATTATTTAGTGATGTAACAGGTTAACTTAAAAGACGTAGATCGTCTTTACAATATTTACATTAAAGCAGTGTGATAGAATGATGTCAGGAAGTGGGATAATAATATTTACATAATTATATAATTACATGATTATATTCACAGTGGGTGTGGTTTCCTGACGTTATTTCACAGTGATTGCTTTAACACTCTGTTACACGTTCATCAGAGTGACGGCCTGCGGGAAGAAACTCTTCCTGTGTCTTTTCACATTGTTATTTATTGAAATGTGCATAAACATTATGTGAAACTGCTTCAGCAACAAGTGGATGTGAAAGTAAACTCTCTAAAACAGAAGTCAAATTAAGATGTCTACATGTTTGTTTCAGTTGCTAAGCTAACATTTTAACATTGATGAAGAGTTTTATTTTGTCATTCTAGTGTTCAGTTCTGAACACGCATCGAATCTGTTGTAACAACTATCGACACTTAGCAGCTGTGATTGGATTGCAACTCAAAAAAGTGTGATATTTCAGCGACCTCTCAAGAGAGGTGGTGATGTTGTTCTGAATATCAGCACGGCTGTGTTTCCATCACCAGCTGAGTGTTGAAGATAATCACAGCCGTACTGATATTTAGTACAACAGCACAACTTTGAATGAGATATTGCTTGATACAATAGGCCTATTATAATATGTGTCATAACCCAGGTCGTGGGCAATGACTGAAAGACAGGAGGAGTCAGAAGTTCACTAAAGAAAACCAATAATTTATTTTAAAAATGAGTTAAATTAACAGTTATGAGTTATGTGGTGTGTTTAATCTGTATCATCAGTGGTGAAAGAGTATGAAGCGTTGAGGAGTGCACTAACATAAAGAACTAAAGAATGAACAAGCGTCAGCCTGAGAGGAAAAAAAAACACGTAAATGAGCATTATTTCTGATTATGTAATAATTACCAATTAGAAAATTAAACTGGAATAAGACTTTTGCCAAGCAACCCAAACATTTTTCAGCATTTTTGCTTTTTTGTGTAACCGCTGATAATCTACGTTGTCAAATGTACATTTATGTGTATGTTTCTTTATGCAACAAGTTAAATTAAAGTTGCTTTGTTGGCATTTGTGAGTGATAAGTCTGTATTAGTTCCTGTTACCTTAATAAAAGGTATTCTCAACACCTGGAGCTGAGTGACACATACTATACAGTAAAATTCAAAGTGCTGTTGTACAGTATATCAGTGCTCAAGAAATGCCTCTTGTCCAATCAAATTACTTGGAATTATCTGCTAAATACACACACCTCTTTTAGACGTTCGACACATTTAGCACAGTGAGTTTTATCTCTGCTGATCTTGGAGGAGTCGTTGAAAACATCTGCCACCTGCCCACATCCCCTGACTCCAGTCATTGCCTTTTGTTGAGCAACTGTTTGCCCTGAGCTGCCCCTGGGTCAGACCTGTTTGCTCTCCGGGATGGAGAGAGCGTTAAACGGATGGAGGGATGGAGAGAGATAGAGAGGGGGCGAGTAGGCTTCTCATTTGTATAAGGTCTCTGGCACCATTCAGGTCTGCAGGCTTTGACAAATGGAGGCAATAAAGGGGCGAGGCCTGGCAGGGGCTCAATTAACCACTAGTGGGGCAGGAGAAGAGGGGGACACGGACCAGGACCCTCACCTCTATAGAGAAGGAACAAGGAGACTGTGGGGAGGGGAGGTCTGGCAATTTGTTCAGCTGTCTGTACGTCTGTCAGAGCAGACCCTTCCAGTCTGTCTTCCTGTCTTTGCATCTTTCTTTTAGAAGTTATAACTGCGGCGTCCACGCTTGAACTTGCAATATACTGTCCATGCAGTCACAGATTAAGAGACAGACAAAAAAACACATCAAGAACAAATATCTAGGAACAGCCATGCACTTCCTAACACCTTTTTCTAATGATGTAACGTGATGCTACAAGGATCAACCAAACGCCTCTCCATCGAGCCAACAAGAAATCCTCTTGACAAAATGTCCACCCCAAAACATCGCCCATTCAATCCCAAATACTACTTTGGCCAAGCGTACATCAATATGGCGCTTATGCTAGTGCAAACACCCTGTAACTTATGCAGAGCCAAAAAGCCAACAGTGCTTATTTAGGGGACAAGTTCACAATCCCTGTAGCGCTGCTATCCATTCCCAGTGACAGTCATTTGTGTACCTTACACTCTCAGCACCAGCTAGCTACCTCCATTCAAATTCAAATTGAATCCCAGTGGAGGACAATGGTCGGGGATTCGCTGAGAGCAATTAGTAGTGGACTCCTCCAGTGTCTGGCCCAAAGACTTTTAGCCCTGTGGTTCCATCATGCAGAGGCATTGACCCCTTTCAGATGCACCAAAGGAGGAACAGAAAGAGGGTGCAGAAAAAAAAAAAAAATAGAAGGGCTGCCTAGCGACGCCGAAACAAGAGCAGGGGAGTGGATTGGCAGTGTTAGTACCGTGTGTTGGTTTTCCTCTCCCGACTTTACACTAAGAGACAAGAGCTGGAGTGTGATGGAGGGGTGCATGGCTGCTATGTCAACAGGAGGATACATAGAAGACAATATTACTCAGGCAAGACATATCACACCACTTGTACTGCAAGACAGGTCAAACATACAAGAAACACAAATCCTAGGCAGGTAAAAGCTGTTAAATCATCTTCTAAAACTGTGAACATCTTTAACAGTTCTCCTTTTTCGAGATTTACATGCCATAACATGACGTTTCTATTTAAACTTCCGAGTGTACCATGAGTCTGGGGTCCAAATATCTGCACAGAATTTAGATATCTGAAATGCATAGTGATATAAAAAAGCATATTTTTTGGAGAGAAATCCCAGAAATGCTGGCAGATAAAAGATACATCTTGCAGGGGAAAAAAGCTTGTTTCATGTGGAGAGTAGTTTCTGATGCCGTTACTTCATTACCACAGCAATGCACTTCCTGTTAAAGAGAATTCTGCAAAAGTGCCATAACCGGCTTACCTCCACAGCTGGCTCACATACTGTACGCAGATGTAAAAATATATAAACACATCACAGCTCACTGCACAGATGCGAGCCACCAAGAGTTACAAGTGCGATGTGCAAACTCAACAGAAAGCCACACACACACGACCACATCAAACACACACCTGTGTTCTTTACACAGAAGGAGATCGAGAAGAAGAAACAAAGAGCAATAAGAGAGAAGAAAGTGAAGCAAATGATGAGATCAGGCCAGAGAGTGGGAATCAGAAAGAAAGCAGACGTGATGATGGCAGACTAGCAATACTGTACAGCCAAACTCAGAACCCATTAGCTATTATCCAGTACATTACCTCCTCAAGGAGCAACTGGCAACTTTTAATGGATCCTAGGATAGCCACTGGTTAACAATATAAGTGATCTTTTACCTAAGACTTCCTCCTCCATGCATTGTCATTGTGAAGCCAGAATGAAATAGGATTTAAAAGTAGAGTTCTGAAAGGAGGTTGTTTGATTCCTTTGCATGAGGAGATCTGTTTAAATAGTTTTACTTTTTTAAACTGTCGATGTCCTCCCCTTTTTCTTTCTCATTAAGTACTGTTTCCATGCCCACAACCAAAGCCTGCAGACAGTGGACAGAACTACTCGGAGTACAAACAGAAATCAGAATGCTTCAGACACACAAAACTGTGTCAAAATGTCTACAGATTATTTGTATATATGCAAAATATGATAATAGTGAATGCTTAACAGCATGTAGATATGAATAATTAAAACATGGAACAAAATGAAAAGCAGAAATCATGAGGTCAAAATAAACCAAAGAAATCTGATCTGAAGTCTGCGGTGGAGTGTGCGCCTGTTATTTAGAGTACGTGTTAAAAAGATGGCCAGACATAAATGAGTTTGAAAAAGGACTTTCACTCTACTTGTTAGACACACAAATCATATATTTTACATTCAAACTGAGCTTTAAAACGGGACAAAGGGTTGAGACAAAGTGAGCTTCTGCTACTGTCCAAGCTCTCCATCATGCATGCTCGCTCCACAGCGCATTCTGTCTAATACCAGCAGGAACTCTGGCAGAGGCACGCACACTCACACACTCTCATGCAACTGAGAGTTGGATTCATAATAACTGTTATACAATCATGAGCCCCTGACAGTCGAGCCCACAGATACTACTACAGACTGTTCAGTGACCATTACATATACATCAGACAATTTAGGACATGAGGATTTGGGAGATTTGAGTATCTATTAAGTCACACTTTTGTACCTTGTGCAAAAATGTTCACCAAAGCACTGAGCACTTGTGATGTTGTGGGAATGCTTCAGTGAAATGTAACTTCAGCCCACCGTCAACACATTTCAAAAAGTGGATGAGCAGGTTGTAAAAATAGGGCTCTAAATCTGAGATATAAAAGAGATAGGACGTGCAAAACAGCTTGAAACGGCCCCGTGTTAATGATGAAGCTACAAAGTACAATTCACCTCTCACTGCTTCAGCCTCACCTGACAGCTCTGCACAGGAGCTGATCAAAGGAATTAACCAGCTCACTGAACTTCAAACGATTACACTGAACGCTAACCTACCTGATCACAGAAGGCTAATCACTTTAGATGTGAAGTGACGAGAACGCAACCTCTGAAACCCGTATTCTCCATGTGTCTTTAACATTCTAGGGCCCCTGCATGTGTATAGTAAAGTGTGTGGGCGAGGGTGAAGCAAAGTGTGTATCCATAAGCTCCTGCTGGGAGCTCAAATGACGTGACTGTAAATGTTTTCCACCATCAGTGACTGACAGCAGGTCCGCCCTGCGCTAGGGCGGATGTGGGATATTTGTACAGTATGAGCAGCGATCCTGACCCAAGACCCAACGCGCTGGTGTTTAATCTGTTCCAAAACCAGTGGAAATCAAACAAGAGCGTTTCCCTCGTGGAGGACTCGTGTCTGTGTACAGAGTGTGTGTGTGTGTGTGTGTGTGTGTGTGTGTGTGTGTGTGTGTGTGTGTGTGTGTGTGTGTGTGTGTGTGTGTGTGTGTGTGTGTGTGTGTGTGAGCTGGATGGGGCGGGGTTCTTGCCTATGGAAGAATAACACTTTATAATGTCGGGGTTGGGCGGAGATCGAGGTAATTCATGCTGACAATTAAATTGGTGGTTCAGATGATGACAGCTAAAGTGACGACAGTGATGAAGATGATAATGACTGCGTGCTGCAGCCATGATGATAGTGGTGCTGTGTGTACTTCCAGTACAAGATGATAAATTATACACAAACTCATGTCTTAATTAGACTGTTCTTGATTTAAGGCTGCATTCACTGATATTTTGGGGCATTTGGGTGCAATGGAACAAGCTGAAAACATAACATTTAGAAATGACACAGTTGCTACTGCAAATCAAACACACGGAGCAACGTTTGGATTTTTGGCCAGTTGATGAATGCAGTATGATGTTCCCTGTATTTTTAGTTTTGTTGTATTCACCTACAAAAATCCCCAGAGAAATTAGCTACTATATGCTACACAATGTTCACAAACTAGCCACTCGCATCGTCTGTCTGTAGTTCAGTGCTGAACAAGTACAGGGGTTTATATGCAACGGTTACCTTCTGATGTATCTACAAATTATGTTTGAAGAGTTTTCGGACTAGAAAGTAAAACCTCTTACTTCTCTGGAAGTCTCTGAATGATCCAGCGGAAACCTCTGGTCTTGAAAAATGAAGCCAATGCATTAGTGGAAAAAAAAATGCAACTCCTCTAGTGTCCACTTGAGGCTGTCTACATAAAGTCAATGAATCCCTGAGAGCTCATCTTAAAATGTTATTTTTAACAGCTGCAATAAAATGTTGATAACCTAGTACAAACAAACGTTTCGGTCTCTATAGGCTCATTCTTTATTGCGTTTGTTTAATTCTTTATTTCTAATTTGTTTTGATGATATTTAGGCTAGGAGTTATACATACATTTGCATAATTAGGTGTGTGATTGATTGGGCTGACAAGTGGGCACATTGCAGCTCTTTAAAAAGAAAGCCTTCAGGCCCGCCTTAGCTTTACCTCTTTCCCTTTTTCTGTCTTGATTGAACATATGTCTTCATGTCCCAGACTTTCACAAAGCTGTGTGTGAGCTATGTGTTTGAGCATAAGTTCGTCTATTAAGATGACTCTCATTTGACCTTGGACTTCAGTATCAAGCAGGCCAATCGTCATTCTCAGCTGTGGAAACGGTGGAATACTGTCATTTTTAACTTGTCAGCCCTTCTTGATCCTCTCCTTATCACCTTCCCTCTTCAGAAAACAACAATCATTGTCAGCGGGGCCTGTGTCGCTGCACATCACTCTGAAGCTTCTGCTGTTTACTTAAACTCTTTCGGCCCATCATAAGCCTTCAGCATTGAGAGGTTGGTTGTCATTTTTTGGGATATTTCTTCAAAGTTTTCCCAGTCAGTCATCAGTAAAGTTTTTTTGTTTATTATGTATGTGTGTCTGAGTGACAGTGGTGTTTTCCTAGCTCCTCCTGAGTAATGAGCCTAATAGAAGCACCCAGGGGTCCGTGTCCTGGCGAGGCCTCCTCAGCTGCGTCTTTACCCTCCTGTGAGGTCAAACGCAGGTCGTGGCAATAAAGGCTGAACTCCTGACACCCGTCCCAAAGACTGAGACAGCTCATTGTGTAGCGACAGATAGCAGACACAATGAGCCCCAGTCTGAGTCCTGTTTTTACCCAACGCGGTGCTTCTTTTCTTGGTGGCGGCGACTTGTAGGGATTCTCCTTTATGGTTGTCTAGTGACCCTGTAATCGCCCCGCTGTGTCCCCGCTTTATTGGAATTTCGTCCAAATTTCATATCAGTGCAAATGAGGTTGGTGAGGAGTTCATCCTAGAACACTTTGGGAGATGTTTAGTGGGTGAGATTTGTGCACAGTGGAGAGAGAAACCACCTAGTGCAGTCTCTGCTGAATGCATCATTACAAAATGAAGCTACACCACCTCTCTCTCTCTCTCTCTGCACTATTTTTCCAAAACAGCTCAAACCCCACTAGAGAATATGCATGTTTTGGGGAGAGTCAGATTTTGGCAGTGGCTACAAGAAATGTTGGACGTCACCCAAAGAAAATATTTTTGATAAAAAGAGGACATCAGAAAACCCATCGATAATAATTACATTTCTGTTTGATTCTCCTTGCTTTTTCTCCCAAGTGAGGATCACTTAAACGGGTATCAGGTTTTAGCTTGTGTTTTCCTTTGTGATCAATCAACGAGGAAATCTTCTCCTGCAACCTGCTTGTTTTATTATAAACTGTGTTTTTATATCCTTCCTGAAGGTCAGTACATTGAATGGTCAAATGTGAAAAACAAACATAACAACATGAACGTTTACATCACTTCTTCACATCACAAAAACTGTAGACTGTGTACACTTCACCAAAAAGCATCCTTCAGTAAAGATCGAAACACCATGGTTAAAGAGATCATTTGAAAGTGTCTACTTAAAGCAGCATCGTGGTGATTTGATGATAATTAATCAAAGAACCCTGGAGTAATTGGAGACCTTTTAAGGAATTTATCCGTCTGAGTCTGCTGAAGAAGCTCTACAGCTTAGCCGTAATCCATGATATGAAAGCAGACCGCTTGCACAGACCTTCGTTTCCAAGAAAATTACCTTAATGTTGACTTTGCCTTCTAAGTTTGCAGCTTTAATAAAAGGAGGGCTTACAATTCAAGCCAATGTCAGATAAATCCAAAGTAGTTTATTTCTATAATGCAAATGTGGCAGGGCCTGAGATTTTATCAAACTGTTGATGTTAAATGAATGTTTTGACTCTTAAATGTTAATCTGTTAGAGGTTTGAGGTGGAATATGACCCACAGTCAATGAGCATCCTATCATCCCATTTTTTCTGCATGCCTTAGATACATAAATACATAATCTTCATAACGGAAAGCATTTCTCAAACTGAGTCTCAGTGGTCAAACTGAGGTGTCAGCTGCCTTAATGAGAGTTTTCACAATATTAGAAATTAAATGTTAAATCATGCAATGAGGTTTTTGTATCTGAATGGTTTCTTTCACTATGTGGTCCGGGGTGGGGGGAAGGGGGGAAGGGGGGAACGCCTCAATGACTCAAAGATCATTGAGGTCGGTTTGATTTATCGGTGGCACTAAGGGTTTTTAAAAAATCGACTGTCTCAACAAAAAAAATGGATTGAAGTGTGTATGTGTCTATAGTTGTCGCAGTTGAGCTGTTGCAGCCTTGGCCACAGAAGCTCTAAAAAGCTAAAGAAGCAGCAGGTGTGAACGCCTCTGGGCCTGTCAGAGAAGCTCACACACACACACACACACACACACACTCACACACACACTCACACACAACTTGGACAGTTTTTCAACTTGTTGGCTTGCTCATAATCACCACCCCTTCTTCTCACTCACACCCTGCACTTTATCAAAAGACCTTGGGGCTTTTCCCTCACCAAACCAGGTGGCTGTAAGGAAAGAAAAAAAACTTTGTGTCAAATAAGAGCCCCATCCCCCCACTCCCTGTCCAAACGCACACAACTCATCACTTTTGCCAGAGAGGAGGCCTGCCCAGCCCAGCTGTGGCTCTCGCCTTTACCATCTAATAACCATGACCTTCACGCTCTGCCCGTCAGGCCTTTATTACGACCTGCCACAGGGCGAGCAAGGCAGACAGAGAAAGAAAGAGAGAGAGAAAAGCAATAAAAAGGCCACAGATGGGTGTGGGACAACGCAACTGATGGACAGAGAAACAGAGAGCTCTTCTCATACCATCACTGCTGATGATGACTTCAATGACCTGCAGATTGTCTGCGCCTTAAGGGATGCAAAATGTAAATACATGGTGCAGCTAAGACCAAAGTGTCTGATATTGTCAGGCTCTGGGGAAACTTGTTTACTTGAGTGCTTGTGTGTGCATGTGTGTGTGAGTGTGCACTAAGAAGGCACTCAGCCCACATCCTAAATCAACACACACTGGGCCTTCGCTGACAGACTAAAAATAATATCTAGGTTACAATGCCCTGCCAAGCCCCAAACACAACAAAGTCTCAGGAAGCAGTCTTTTCAGCTAGTTACCATGGAGACTGACCACATGTGCATGTCAGATAGGGGTGAGTGGTCAAACTAGCAGTCAGGCTGCGTTGTCTCCTTGACTATAATAGGCCTAAAATACAACCTTCATTTAACCAGACGCAGATGTGTTGGAGATAGCGGGGTTTGCACTCACAGGTCAGCCTGAGGGCAGCTGATGAGTCCAATTTTCAGACTCTTATTTTACTGTCTGCATGATAAATGCAACATCGGGGAAAAATATATAACATTTACAAAGTAGCTGTTATGTGGTAATGTGTAGACACAGTAGCAAGAGTGTAAAAACTGAATATGTTTAGCTTGACAACTGTTCAGTTTAGGAAGAAAATTAATGATTAAACAGACAAAAAGCTATAATTTGTTCCTAGTTGTTATTTTACACATCTACATGCCACTTGTGGAGTCCTTTCATAATAGCAATATCTCACTTGAGGTTGAGCCATTGTTCAAAAAATCTGCACAGCCGGGATTATCTCCAGTACTCGGTCTGCTGCCTTTTGTCTTTTGACAGACACACTTTGTTCATATTCAGTACACTCCCTCTTCAGTGATATTGCTTAATGTTTGACAATGGGTAAACAAAAGAGAGTCATACATAAATTCTGGCATGATGAAAATAATCAAAACATAACATTATCAATTCATCTCCAGCCACTGACAGATTGGGGCTGAGATTTGTGACTCTTATCAGTCATGTCTGTCTGGCTGTTCTGTTGAAGAGAAATGTTACCACAGGTGAAAAGAGACGAGCCATAAATCAAACTGTTCCCAGAGGTTAACTGAGGATGATCTGTTCTCCAGAGACGAAAAAAAAAACGATACAGAGAAACATCAGGAAGCAAACTAAAACTGGAGAGAAATTCAATGTTTTCATTTTTCATTACAGTCAAGCTAATCCTCAAGGGATAAATCACGTTTTTCGGGTATGACTCAGTTTCTTGTCTAACCATTTATCTAGCTTTCTGTCCACATCAAATTAATATATCTATATTCTTTTTTAAACAAAGTAGCTCATTCAGACTTGACTTGTCTCCTGGTGACAGTTCTACCTGGCTGAAAAACCTCCAATTAAGAGTTGAATTTAAAAAATGCTGAACCCTGCAGCTCCCCTATATACAGCTGTGATGCTACAGTAGGCAGCCCCACAATTAAGCCAGAGGAAATATTTAGCAGCTAACAGTACAGTAGTCCTGCACAGCAGTGAGGTGTGAGAATGTGTAACTGAGTAAGTGTTAGAACACCGTGCATTTTGTTAATTTCTTTTGGCTCTGTTTTCTGACTTCTGTAAAATGGGAGAGAAGTTAAACATGAACTCACTACACTAAAAGTTAAAGGAACAATGCACAACATTTTACACATACATATAGTAGAAATCAAGTATATCCTCTGTGAATATCTCTCTGAGTCATGACTGTCTACAATGAGTGTGAAGCATAAGTCCCGCTGACTGTGTTGTTGTTGGAGCTTTGTTTACATCAGGTTACCATAGACGGGGCGGGGGGGGGGGGGGGGGGGGGGCTCCTCCCCTTGCTTATATACTGTACGCTGATAGAAAAGATGAATAACATACTCACTTCTTATTTGAATGTCCCTTCAGTGTTTTTATTTCAGAGTCATTCCGTGTCAATTTAGAGTGCTAACATTAGCCTGTTAACACAACAATGCAAAGGGTGACATCTACTGAATGAGAAAGTCGCACATTCTTTCTTTAAGCCAACACAATGATATCAGGAAAAGAGCTTAACTTGATGCGTAACAAAACATAAGTACTATTGGCCTTGTTGACATTATTTGGTACCATCTATCATTGTGTTACACTCTTTATAAAATACAATAAACAGGAGGATTGAAATAAAACAAATGTGGGACAGTAATGCACAGAAAATAAATATCTTTGTAGTTGAATAATGGTCTTAGTTGCAGTCAGGCAGTTAATGACATCCTCCTCATTAACCAGAGACGAGCTGTGCGTGAGCTAAGTGTCAATATCATCGGCCTTGGAAACAGCTCTCCTCTCCAGGTGGAGAGTTGAGCCAAGGTTGAGCTCGACTGAAGCCTAACAGGTTAGAACACATGGTCTCTTTTTAATGGTTTCGTGCAGCTGCAGAGAAAACAGATTCCATTTGGCCTGAGTCAAAGTGAAAAATTCCCAATGGCACATTTACATAGAGTTTGAGCAGAAAACAGCCGTCCACTGCAGATTTTTCTCCCTACGAGCTGCCTGACGAGAAACAACGGATAAAGTAGAAAAAAATGGAGCTCTAACTTTGCAACAGGATTTTGTACAAACTCAGAGGATATGGTCACTCAATAGAAAATGTGAAATAAACATTACATGCAGGTGTAGGCTCTTAAAAGTATAAAAGTGTTTGGAGCTTTTTTGACTTATTCAAGAACTTCTACGTCCTTTCCCTAACTCCTGGCACTATTTCCTGCAGGTACATAGTGAATACAGTCATAGGTGAGTAAGTTGGTCAGTGAGTCCGAGTTGGAGTCAGGGGCTCCCCAGCGAGCACTGCAGCTGTGCTACTGACAGATCGGTGCAGGGCAGCGTGCAGCCGGCCTCTCCAGACCCTGGCACATCAAAGCTCCCGGCCCCATAGCTAGCCCCCCTGTAGCTCCCCGGCGGGCCACTTCAAAAGAGTGAAGGGCGCATCGCAGATTCCCATCAAAGGGCCTTGACGTAGCACTCACCCACACAAGCGAGCCAGCCAAGGAGATATGATTAAAAGCACATTATTGGGGGGGAGCGCAGAGGAGAGGTTTAGCAGGAAAAGAAATGGAGGGAAAAGAAGATCAGGGACATGGGATCATACTTCACCTTTCTAACACACTCTCTTATTCTCATGATTCCTTTCTTTCTACAAACACGTAGCTCCAGGCAGCTTTTTGCCGATCAGGGTGAAAACACGGCAGAACTTGACGAGACTGAAGTGCCGTCCCCTCTTTCCCATAATCCCTTTCTTTTCCAAATATTTACTATGTTTCTTTCCTCCCTCCCTCCTCCCTCCTTCTCTATCCTCTCTTACCCTTGGAGGTCACGTCTCAGGTCATTTAATATAAGCCACTGGCTACACAGCCAATTCACACCTGAAATTGCCCGTCGGTAGCAGCGAGTGGCTTTGAATGGTGGCATTGTTGTCCCTGTGGGGGGCTCAGACAGCGGCACACCAGCCAGCGGCCACAATGGGAGCCTTAAGGCCTGGAATAATTTGACTAAACGCATGGGATTTGCAAGTGCGGATTATCACTGTTCAGCCACGCAACCATCCATCCAGCCAATCAACCCCCCACCAATCTCAGCACCAAAAGCAGCATTGTTTTTGGAAAGACTGCTAGCACGTCAGCTAAGCTACACACAAACCTTGTTGATACAGTGGTTACAATTAAACACCGGCTGGAGAACACACTTTTTACACATAGACTGGATTTATTGTTGAAAACCTTGAAATGTCATAATGTGGGTAATTTTCTGCTTAAGGCTGCACACGTGATGTAGTCAATATACGCTTCTCTTTAGCCATCCAAGACATGCATCTCAATTTCCATTCATTTCATGCCTTTCCTTACATCTTCTTGCAACTTTTATAGTATTTGCTGGCAAGGCTGGTGCTGCTGCTGTACCCATTTTTTTTTTTTTTTTTTTTTTTTTTTAGCCGCTCATGATAGCTCTGCTCCCATTATGCCGCCTCATTAGAGTAGATGTCCAAAACGTCAGAAGAATGTTTTATGGACTGTTGAGAAATCACTCTCCAGCACAAGTCACCCAGTGTTCTGCCACGCAAGGGAGGGGAGGGAGAGGAGAAGATAAGGGGTTTATATTCTTAAAGGATGGGGTGGAGGGAGCAGGGGGGGGGGGGGCAAGGCTGCCTTTAGAAGAGCTTAAATCCCAGTGTGGCGAATTAAATAGAATGCCCAGACAGAATTAGTTCCAAAGCAGACTGGGTCCCATTCTGTGAAACTCAACAATTAGACGGATTAAACGTAATAACTCAGCCTGCGCTGCCGCAGCTGCATTATGGTTAGGGGGTTGCTCTGTGTGCGTGTCTGCCTCCCTATGTGTGTGCGCACCACAGGGGGATTTACACTCATATATGAAAAGTGACAACGTGGAGAGAGAATTGTATAAACTTAGGGAAAGAGAGGTAAACCTAGTCTGAAACATTTGGAGGTTACACTTTTCATTCCACATATGCACTAGTTAACACTCTTGTGTGATGTTTTGTTGTGTATTGTGATTTGACTGGGTTAACTGCATGTGTCAAGGCTTAGCTCGTTGATGTTTCACTCCACATGTAAGGCTGAGTGCATGAAGGATCCAGGATGTTCCAAAAGAGGATGATGGTGAGACATTTAAGGAAAATCCAGACATCCTCAGACTTTTCTTGTCATTTTTTTGGAACAGCCATGCGAGTGGATGGAAAAGCTGTCAAATCACACTCTGCCTGTCCAAATATCACAAATGCTGCAGCTGAAGTCGCTGCTGTCTGACTGACAGGCTAACTGATCGACTAATGCAATTTTCACATATGTTCTCCTGAGATTTTATTTTTAAGGAACATCTCAGGCAGGCTGCCCCTGAAATCTTCCTGACCTGCTTGTTCACACATGCACCTCAGCTCACCTCAGTTTGCTGACTGACTCGGTTTTGACTGATTTCATCCCCCACCCCCCCATCCACCTGTCTGTGTAAAAGGCCCTTTGTCAACGACGAAGCCTAATTTGATCTGACGCACCCTACACATGTGGAACAGCTCAGCAGCTCACCACACTTCTAGCCCTTACACTGTGTGTGTGTGTGTGTGTGTGTGTGTGTGTGTGTGTGTGTGTGTGTGTGTGTGTGTGTGCATGAGCGAGTGTGTGTGTGTGTGTCAGAACAGACATCACAGAGAGGGAGCGAAGAGGGAAAGAAGTGAATCAAAGCGAAGTGCAAAAGCTCTGCTTCACCTCACACAAACTCAGGCCCTCATCACTTCTTCAGTCTCTCTAAGATCTGGCCCTCGCATCAACTCTTAAACAAAAAGATATAGAAAACTAAACTGACAACATAAGCTCACTCAGAAACACACAACAGAAATCATCCCTCAGGGAAATCTTGGCAACACTTCTATTGATAAAGCCAAGATTGTACACAGCAAAGTAAAAAACTGGGAAAAACCGAGTCGCCCATTTCCTTCCTGACACCCATTTCTCGACCTGAGTAGTGGCTGATTTTGTGTACATTCACAATACTAATGGGAACTTTAATATATTGATAATTATGGTTAAGAACATGGACTGTAAATGTTACATATTAAATATAAGCCTGAGTAATGTCACCCATCTGTCAGCCTCGTGCCTAACTATAGATAACTCTCATCGTTCAGAAAATCAAAACAAATGTTTTATAAACCCTCACAGCATAAATGGGTAGAAATATTATCCATCCATCCAGCGGAGGTGTTTAAGTGCAGCAACCGCAAAAATATATAAATAAAGAAATAAAAAATCAACAGCATGAATAGGTGAAATAAGTGTGATTTTCCCCCATCTCAATTTTTTTTAAATGTTTACCCCCAACAACAACTTGCACTAACACAATGATTAATGTGATCTAGGAACTTGGACAAAGCCAAAGCACAGCTGCCTTTCACGGGCCTATAAGAAGCAAGTCCTCCTCTTTCATATACACAGCAAACTATACCTCAACACCAGCAACCCTGTGAACTCTTTGCACTCATTGGGCCCAGTCAGTGTCTGAGGACCCTCCCCAATTTTAGGTGAAACAGAGCAGAGCTAGCAGAAAAAGCCCAGCAGCAGGGACAACAAGGCCTGTAGTGTAAGCTAGTCCAGATCTGTATGAAACCTGATCGACACACACACACACACACACAGACACACACACACACACACACACACACACACACACACACACACACACACACACACACACACACACACACACACAGTCGAGCTGGAGGAGACTGGGAGGGATCAGGACTGCTGTCAGTTCTGCCACCGTGTCAGACGTGCAGACATGTAAGAATATCTGAAGTGTAGCACTGAAGCGAGACATGGATGGATTTTGGTAACACAACAGGTTGTAAGACCGGTGGGGTGGAGACAGATTCCACTGCATGAGTGTGATGTGAATGCTATCTGATTACAAATGACAGAGTGAGATTTTATTGATGTTTCACAGAACTACACTTCACAGTTTAACCTTAAAGCTACAGTGACACATTTTTTTTGCTGGTTATGGAACAGACTGAAATGAATGCTGATGCCTCTATATGACTTGAAAAAAAAAAAAAAGTAGACTGTAAGCTATAGACCGGGTAGGTGTCAGCACCCGCTCAAAACAGTGGTTGTTTACATTTTCACAGAAGTCCTTTTCAGAGTGCCATTTTTTTGACAGCGCTGTAGTCATTTCATCTTTTTAAATTCATATTGATTCTGCAACAGGCTAATATTGGTGTACCAGCCTGTGAATTTACAGTGCATTACAGCATCATGAATGAATGGTGAGTTGAGAAACAGCGGGAGCTCAACATTAACGCAAACTCAGACTTGCATACACACATACACACACATACACACACACAGATCTGTTCTCTACCGCGAACTCTGCTGATCCCGTCTCGCCTCTGTAACACCTCTGTTACAACCTCCAAAGGCCGAACAGATTACCTCAGAGATATTCATAGTGTGGGCGTGATGTCACATGGGCGTATATATCGTGTCTTGAACGGGCAGTCTGAATAGAGCTAGCGAGTGTTACGTTTGACAGTTAAAATACATTCAGAATTTTGTTAGTTGCAGGATACTCCTTAACAGACAAATTGTCGACACAGCAATATATCAATGTCCTCACTCATGTGATACAATTTGTTTAATCGCTTTTTCGACAAATATCGATATTTCAATTACAAAAGAAAACATGGTGGCCTAAACACATTTCCTGGCCAGTTTGACTCACCGCGCCACTACTTCATGACTCCTCACGGCGGCGCTTATGACATGAATGAGTGTAACGTGAGCAGAAGTTAATTAGCCGAAGAAGAAGTTGAAAGCGGGATAAAAGAAGACGTAAGCGAGATAATGTCGGACAGTCGTGCAAGGAAGTTCAAGAGTGAAGTGTGATAAGAGGTAAAACTGACTGATATCTTGACGTGTCCTTATATGATTGTCTAGTAATCAATTAAATTGATCAATCATAGCAGAATTGCTGTGTCGTGACTTATCTTAGTAGAGGGCCACGTATCACAAGTTGTACCCTGAGTCTCCTGACCTGTACTTACTGTACACTCTATACATGTACTGGACAGGATCAGTAGGGAGGTACCGCCTTGTCCACAAGGGTTGCAAAGATCAACACAAAATGGTAGCTTTCACAAGATAGTACTATAACCTTATACTTATGACACACATGGAGTATTTTCAAATGTTATTCAGGGGGAAATGACTTTACATAATCTAGACGTAGCTGTGTGGTGTTTCTCTTTCCTCTCTCTTTCTCTCTCTCTGCCTCTTTCTCTCCCACAGGTCAGCCCAGCTTTGGCCCTCTCCTGTGTATTTAAAGTAATTGCTCATGGCAGTCAAGGTGTCTGCATAAGGGCCTGTCATAAGCAATCCACTGGCATGAGTAGGGGCCTTGTGCATGAAGCTAATCCAGTCAGTGAAGCCAAATGGACGGACGGAGGGGGTTAAGAAGTTGTTCAACAGAAACTTGGAAAGAAAAAATGGGGGGGGGGAGGTTGTGTTGGTTTTTTAATCCTCTCAAAGTAACATGAAAGTGGAGCCGAGGCGTTCATATCACAATGAAAATGATTATTTCTCTTTTAAACCGCTACGCTGTTTTTGAAAAGGGGGTTCCTGTAACCACACGTGGCAAAGTGAATTCAGATTTTTTTCATTTCTGCTTTGTAGTTTTGTCATGAGACTTCCTTAGAAAAAAATTCCTGTACATGTTAAAGCAACTTTTGATCAATTCTTGTTATTATTTCCCATATTTCCTGTTTCTGTTGTGTCTAATGATAAGGTGTCTCAGGATGTAAAGAAAGTGAAGCTCTGTCTTTTGGCTTTAATTTGGTTATGTTCTGGCCTTTCATCATTGTTTTTACCGCTTTATCACTGGTATTTATAGTGCCTTATATAGCATTGTACAGATTTTTATTCATTGATGTCTCGCAATTAATTTTAACCGTTGTACTAATTTAGTGTTAACAATTTCAATCCATCATTTTGCATTTCTGATCATGTTTGAATTTTGTTGCTGAAGCACTCTGGGCTGCATGTTTTGTATGAAAGGAGCTACATAGATAAAGTTGGGCTGAGTTGATCAGAAGACAGTCAGAAGTAGTTCTCTTTTTTTTTTGTTGCACATGAGAACAGCTCTGTGTATTTGCTTTCACACTGTGCGGGCTGTTTGCTGAAGGCCTTCGACACACACAGAAATTCCTCACCCACCTACCCCACCGCCTGTTCTGTAGCATGTTCAGTGACTCACACACAGACAGAAAGACAGACAGACAGAAACTCAGAGGCCGAGACCAAGTGTCGACCCTCTCTGGGGCATGGCGACTCTGGTCAGACAGAGCAATAAGACGTGGAGCCCCCCGGCCCCTGCAGCCAGACTGGAGAGGAGACGACTTAAGGTCCTAAGTGTTTGGGAAACAGGCCCATCAATGTCAAAGCCTTTTATTGCTTTGGCTTCCTATTGCTTTTCCCTGCTTGGGGGTGAGTATGAATGTACTCCCAAGCGAAGGCAGAGAGGGATGGGTTCATCTTTCATCAATCATAACCTTAGCAATTAAGAAAGCACACATGAGGAATGACTGAACATTTCAAGAAAAGGGCTCAGGGGTTGTTTTGAAATGGGCTGTGAGTGACCTTGTTGTTTTTAAGCAAAAATAATGTGATTGAAATGTTTTTTTTTGTTCTTTTGCTATTTTTGAATAATAACCCATTTTCTAGGGTATAAGATACTTTGATAAATAAAAGAATCATTGGAATGGCATTTCAGGGCCGAAGCTGCAGGATAATGTTAGGGAAAGAAACAAAAACAATCTCAAAAGTTAGAGTGATAAAAGCACACAAAAACAAACAAATGTTTTCTTGATACATAAAGGAGTAGTTTTTCTCATTGAATGTATTTATGACTTTAGAACAAAAATAAAATGGACAGCTAAACTGCTGAAATGAAGCCTCAGATTACATTATGGACAATCATTTTAACCCTATCATTACCATGGTGATAAATGATTACACTGACATCTCATCTCATCAACAGGGCACAATTTATATACAAATAACCGAATGCTAAATTGATGGAAACTCTGGGCTTATAAAGTCATATTTACCAATAAAATACAAGCAAACAGCAATGTCTGCTTTCTTGTCCAAACATGTTTTTATAGAGCTACTGAGAAACTCAGATACTCAGTGGGAGGGGGGGGGGGGGAATTGGGAATAGTTGGTCTAAACCCAAAGCTAATAATTTTATAAGCTCCGACTCACATTCTGCACAAATTGTTTCAGTGTTGATATTCGTGATCTGCTTTTTTTTTTCTACAATATGTTGTCCACATGGTGCACAGAGAAGTTTCTCTCAAGGAAACAAAAAAATCCCTCATAGTCAGTCGTAGACGGATGTAGCACCCAGGATGGAGCGAGCGTACAGGTGCTGCCGGATCTGGCACCTGACAGACAGCTTGTTTTACTGCTCTGACATCCTCGTGAGATGATTCCTTGCACGCACGCACGCACGCACGCACGCACGCACGCACGCACGCACGCACGCACGCACGCACGCACGCACACACACACACTGCGCTCCTCTTGCCCTCGTCATTCCTCTCAAACATGAGGGGAATCCGCTCGGCCCCCTTCTACCTCCACTCACAGATATTTTCCTGAAAAACCTTTTTCGCTCCAATCCTATATACCTGGAGTTTGTGCACAAATGCTGAGATATGTTCAAGGGAGAACATCTGGGGACTCTTTACTCCATCAGAGTTATTGTGGAAAAATGCAGCACAGAGTCAGTGGTGTGAAACAGCACTGAGATCTCACTGCTGCAGGGTTATTCTAGTACACTGGCCTGGATTCAGGCTTTAAATAACAGCTCTCCAGCTGAAGTTTTCTAGCCTGGAGTGTTACTTTTCTTCTCTTTTTTTCTGACAAATGGTTTAATATGGAATGACAGATTGATCAGACAACCGTTGTGTGACCTGGAGGAAGCATAACGTCTTCACTGGAAAGTTCAAAACCAACCTATTCACCAAAAGACAACATCGAGAGTAATCAGGTTTTTTATTGAGGGGGAAAAGTACGCCAAAAATGTTGAATTGCACTTACTGTAGTACAAATTTGAAAAAGTGTAGCTTGAGATAATGTGTTTAGTGTACATTTTTTGCTATAACTCATGAACTTATTCTTTATTAATAAATATTTTCTATGACAAAAGACTGATTGTTTAGTTTAGTTTTCTCTCTTCTCAGGAAGCTGTCACTGACTCCAACAATGTTGTTTCCCTCGTAAAAGAGGGAGGATGGCTATTGAGTTTGTTATCTGATGGGAGGCTAGGAGGTTCAGTGTGTGTGTGTGTGTGTGTGTGCGTGCGTGCGCGCGTGCGTGCGCGCGTGCGTGCGTGCGTGCGTGCGTGCGTGTGCGCGCGTGTGTGTGCGTGTGTGTGTGTGTGTAAAACATCGTAGGGGGTGCTGCCTGCTTGTCGCCAAGTCTGTCCTGAAACCCAGTGAGCCAAACTGCCGCAGGAAGAATCTTTGCCCCCGTGTACTACAATATCCTGTTTGGACTCAAGCTGCTCTCCCCCACTCCTGCACACACGCTCAGACACACACTCTTAGTCTGCTCATACATCACATTCAAGTGCCCGCCGCCTCAAATTTTGTTTTTGTTGCTTTTGTGCACTCACTTCTGCAGCGCTGCTCTGCAGATTATGTGAGGCTGCAAGGGCTTTCAATCTGAAGCACTGTTTTAGGGTGTAAAGAGGCAAGTGTGTGTGTGTGTGTGTGTGTGTGTGTGTGTGTGTGTGTGTGTGTGTGTGTGTGTAGGTGGGGTGCACAGTGGGGGGCTGAATTATAGTTCAGCAGTATAAATATGGTGCCTGTAGAAATCACATGTCAAACAAAGTGTAAAAGCATTTGGATTACTGAGAGGAAAGTACCGTGCTCGGTTTGAATGTGTGAAACTGTTCATGTTTATACAGAATTGTGTGTGTGTGTGTGTGTGTGTGTGTGTGTGTGCGCATGTACAATGAAAAAAGGCGCTCATGCATGCATACACTCACACACACTTGTACTAGGTATTAAGACAATAGGGGGGCAGGGGTTCACTGTGCTGCAGCCCCCCCCCAAGCTTTCCATTCATCTGCAGTGTCTATTTAAGCAGCCTATGTATCATTCTGCATACAATCACAGCAAGAGAGGAAAGGTCGAGTGAACATCAGCCGCTTACGGGATCTGCTGCTTCCCGTAAGCAGCCGATAAAATTTACACAAAAAAAAAAAAAAAAAAAAACCTCTGGCCCAGAGGCAGATACCTCACTTCCCAACAGAGCACGCTGCATTTCCTGAAACTGACAACTGCTAGGACTTGTACATGGGCCAGGCTGGGTAAGCGAGAGAGAGAGAGCGAGAGAGAGAGAGAGAGAGAGAGAGACAGAGAGAGAGAGAGTGAGTGAGTGAGTGAGTGAGTGAGAGAGAGAGAAAGAGAGAAAGAGAGAGAGCGAGAGAGAGAGAGAGAGAGAGAGAGAGAGAGAGAGAGAAAAGGGAATGAGAAGGAGGAGAAAGAGAAAGAGAAAGAGAAAAATATTTAGAGAAAGGGCTACTTGACCTAGAGAACAGTCTGGAAAAACGTTGTAAATACTGGAATATGAAGCTTGCAAATTCAAGGAAGCCCATACAAACATATAACCTAGTAGCATTTTTATCAGTCTGTTACCACAACCAAGACAGCTCGTCTCTGCTCAAAGATAAAAGTGGCCTGCTCAGATTACTTATCTGGAACCAAACTGTTATCAACCGTGCTGGGACTGGCTCATCACTGCGATTTTGTTAGCAAGTAAAAAAAAAAAAAACAGACAAATCAACTGAACAACTGAAGAACCCAGCTTTGACAGAGCAGGGAAAGTTTGTCTCGGTTAATTTGTTTTAAAGCATATTAATCTTTAATCTTCATTCATCCTGAAGAACATAAAAACGAGATGGAAACACAACGATTTGCAGACAGAATAGAATGAGAGGAGTAGTAGTGGTGATTGTGTCCATGGTTTTGGTAGTGGGCACACCAGGCTGCAGATACCAAATCCATGCACTCTGACAAGGATATTTCCACTTGAACTCAACCCTACACTTACTGTTTCCTTCTTTTTCTCTGTGGAAATCCAGCAAAGGGAGAAATATTCAATCTACACTCAAATATATATTGAAAAAAATGAGGAACCAGAGATTGTGGTCCTGTCTTTCAGTAAGAAGAGGTGAAGGCAGAAAGGTGGAGTGATGTTGCTTCAGCACAGCCTGCTGGTCACAGAGGGGACTGTCATACACTCTCCCGCTCCCCTCCTCCACACCACAGAACTGCTGACGTTTGGCTTTTTAACACGGCAACAGTTCTGTCCAATGTCACTTCTTTATCACTAACAAATCAAACAGTTCACTTAGCAGACGCTTTTATCAACACGGATTAAAATGTTTGCATATGATCATTTTAAAATGTGACTGAACACAAGAGTCAAGAAAGTTCTACTGGACTTTGTCAAGAACACACTTGGTGTGCTTTATAGTGTAACTACAGGATTGAAAACCCTTTGTTTGGAATACTTTTCACCTCCGGCAGTTTTATCCTATTTATTTCAGATTTATGATATTTGTAGTAATTATTTCTCATCCTAATGTAACGACTGTACCACAAACATTACCCCTCCATCTCCCTGTTAGTATGTTTACATTTGAATATGTTTTAAATTTAATATTTTCTCAAGTCTTTAACATTTTTGTTATACAATATGTTAGGCTTTTATTTTTAACTGCTGTGAATAATTCCTGGATCTCCATATTTTTTTTTTTTTTTTTTACAGAGTTAAGGTTTTCCTGCTGTGTATTTATTTCTCTGATGCTGTCTCGCTTTGACGACCTGAATACACCTGATGAAACTGAAACTGTTACACTAAAATGTTCCAGTGTAAGATCAAATAATGAAGTCAATAATAAAGTACAATTCATCTACAAACATTCTGATTATAATTTCTCAACTTCAAAATAAAATTAGTGTAAAACAATCTCAATTTTTTTTTAACAGTTCTGAAAAATAAAATAAAATGTGATTATCATATATATATAGTTTGAATATATATATGTATATATATACATATATATATATAGTTTCCCTCAGGATCAATAAAGTATCTATCTATCACGACTGAAACTATCATCAATAGAAACAGGGTTTAAGATTTCCTGGTCCAGAGGATCTTTTTCAAATAAACGAGATGCCTG
This sequence comes from Labrus bergylta, assembly GCF_963930695.1. NCBI lineage: Eukaryota > Metazoa > Chordata > Actinopteri > Labriformes > Labridae > Labrus > Labrus bergylta. The sequence goes on from NC_089201.1 coordinate 21,296,356, forward strand.
CTCTGCACAAAGACTTACTAAAGGCCTAGCAGCTCTGATACGACTGTTTAAAGGGCATTAAAGGACGTTTAATTTCACTACATCTCTCCTGTTCTTTCCTGCAATCACAGTGAATATAATGACTCAGAATGAACCGAGTAAAAAAAAAAAAATCATGTTTATAGGACTGCCCTTAAATAAATAATCCATCTCACAGAAAATATAACCAGACAAGATCCTTAATCCCTGTGTGAATTATTTGACCGTTTTTGATACATTATTGATTAAATATTGTCACTGTACTCAAATCATACATCCAGCTGTTTCTTTTTTCAGTGTGAGTCGTGATCTTTGATGTTTCAGTTTACTCCTCCTCCACATTCTGATTCAGCTTGTAACAGTAGATGAATGACTCTGCCTTGCAGTTTGGTTATATACAATATAAACAATACTTTATTATGTAATAGTGAAACAACACTTTTCAACACATGCTGTTGAAGTCTTTATTTTATTTTCACTGTAACTGATACAGTTTTTTTATATTTACCAAATGTGTTGATTCTATTATACTTTTGTCATGTGTTTTTTTACATGGCAATCTTAAATCCAAAAATGCTTTGGTCTGGATGATTTCATATTGTAGTCCACGTTCATTTTCTTTAACTTCAGCTGAATTTACATCTTGATTTAAAGATGTGGGGTAAAAAATATATATAAATGTCATTATTAAATTATTTTTTGACGCTGCTTCTTTTACATTATTGGTATATGTGTACTCTCTGAGTCTTTAGTAAAGCAGCCAGTCAATTTTTGTTCACACAAACACTCAATAAACTCTATTCAAATGAACCAAAGCATGAGACCCAAAACTAACTTTACCCTTATCAGCCGTCTTATAAGGCCACAAACTGCTAGTTCAAAGAGGATATTTTATCTAATTTTACCCATTTTAACTTTTTTCCATGGGCTGAATCTGAGACAGCCTGCAACACACACACACACACACACACACACACACACACACACACACACACACACACACACACACACACACACACACACACACACACACACACACACACAAAAAAACTCTCCCTCACACACACACCTAATGACTTCCGTTTTACAAGAAAAAGATAAAACACAGTCATAAAATTACAGTAGTGAGCTGGAAAAGACTTTACAGCACATATACACTTGCAGTATAAAGAGACTAGCCTTTCAGCACTAAAAGAGACTTATTAAGAGAGTTATTAGTCCCTGCCATGTTCCCTGGGGGGTCCTTCATTATGAACTGGGCTCTATGCTCACAGCAGTGCAAGGGGGAGAAGAGTGTGTTTCTGTGTGTGTGTGTGTGTGTGTGTGTGTGTGTGTGTGTGTGTGTGTGTGTGTGTGTGTGTGTGTGTGTGTGTGTGTGTGTGTGTGTGTGTGTGTGATCTGACGCATGGCCAAGATTGACCTGTCCCCTTTCTATGATTTAAAGCTTTTCTGTCACTCAGCGGCTTTAAAGACTCAGGCTGCAGAGGCATTTTGAAGTCTGACTTATTACCCACAGACTGCCTCTTTATCTGTAAGTACTGTGAATATAAAAATACACTGGAACATAACAACATTTTTTTTTTTTTCTTGTAATGTATTGTCTATCTTTTTCTTCGAACAGCCAAGATGTCATGTTCAAGATAAACTCATTTAATCAGAAATGACAACCACACAAACACTGTGGTAGCGTTTCTCTACGAAGCAAAGACAGGAACAAATTCCTGAGTACTGTCTGTGGTGGAACTTTAAAATGTGTGCATGTGGGTGTCCCCAATTACACTCGTGAAATCTGGTGAGGGTGGTGTGATAGAGGCAGCACGTGGGTGACTGTCTGTTGCCTTCCCCTTTCTTCCTAGAGTTCAAAAAAAAGTTCTCAGGTTGACAGTTTCACAGAAATCAGACACTTTTCATTCTGAGAAGTCACATTCAAACAAACTCCTCCAAGTTCAAGCTACTTAAAGAGGAAGAGTCTCAAAACAGAAATGCTGATTTGTACCAAAAATTTGCGACTAGGCAACTCGGAACTGTTGCATTGTTTCAGTCATGATATTTTATAGCAAGTGTAAAACCAGGGATTAGACACTTTTCATAAACACAGACACCGTTTTTCTAAAAGTCCATTTTTGGGATTTTTTTTGCCCCAGTTTTAGAGACAGGACGGTCACGGGATAGGGCCAGAAATCGGGGGGGAGAGAGAGAGAGAGAGAGAGAGAGAGAGAGCGGAAGACGAGATGTGGGAAAGGAGCATCAGGTCAAGGCTGCCCGCTTATGAGGACCACGCCTCCAAAAATGGGTCGCATGCACCAACCACCAGGCCTCTCAAAGAGATGTTTATAATGCAAATTACTACTGGAGACCCTTTTTCCCAGTCATACAGACAAATCATTTGGGAGAGTGAGACCAATCATAATTTGATAACATTAATTTTAAATATATTCTCATAATTGTGTCTTCACTTCCTATATACAAATCCAGTAATCATTAGCTTCATTTTTCTAGATGCCATCCATGCAAGCTAGCTCGCCATTTATGACCATTTATACACCATTTTTACCCACAAGACAACAAGATCGCAAACCAAATGAGTCTTTTAAGCAGTTGTGTGACTTGAAATCACAGAAAAGAACACACAAGATAACAACACAATCATTGACTAACACCCCACCACACACACACACACACACACACACACACACAGGCACACGCACACCAAACTAAGTGTCTGAATTTATTCACTCCCAATACATCCGCAGTTAGGAAAAATAAAAATAGGACAAGTCAAAAATGAAATCAACTTTTTAGAGTTCAATACTTCAAGAGACTTTTCAAGACTTGCAGATACCCTGTAGTACAAATAGAGTTACAAGTGTTGAAATACCTTTACATCAAGTCTAATATAAACCGGCAGTGAAGTTATTCACCGTGTGGAGCTTTACTTCGAGAGTTGATTTTCAATTCTAAAATTGGGTGTTAAATGAATATTTTAATGCAATTCAAGCCGACCGATATACCTTTATGTTCACACTATATTAATAACCATCCTCTTTCTATCTAAAATAAAGTGAGGGGAAATTTTAGACCAATCACACCTCCTAAGAAAATACACCCAAACCCTTCAACCTCGGAGGGATTGAAGCATGTGTCCTTGATGAAATGCCAGGCAGCAAATTTGAGCCAATTCTTCTTTGCTGACCCAGACCAACCTTAGCTCAGACATACACAGAGGTGTTCATTCAGACAGATGGGGTCGGCACATAGCCAGGGTGGAGGACACAAGGACGCACACAAACGCATCCGCCGTGTTTTTACGTTTTCCCCTGCAGTCAAAGCGCGGGGCATAGTCAACCCTTCTCCTCTCCAGCAGGTGAACGCCCTAGTACATCCCTGCTCCTGCGTGTAAGAGGGGAGAAACCGCAGGGCCCCACAGACGAGCTCCATCAACAGGCCCTTTATTCATCTTCGAGGCCCGGAACACTGGGCTCTCAGAGGCCGCTCGGGCACCTGGCCGCAGATGGACGCAACATCAAGAGACTGGGCGGTGGAAGCACCGGCTGCCACACCTGAATAAACCCCCCTGGCCCACATCAAACTGCACGGCTGGTGTGTTTGAAAACCTGAGAGCATGAAAAGCCCAGAGAGGGAGGCAGGAAAAGAAAAACGGTGGACATGAGAGATGTGGAGGGCTGCAGGATTAGGATTGGCTGTACAAACAGGCCACTCAGGTGCTGCTGCAGACTACTGTTTTTACTAAGAGGAGAGAAGAAGAAAGTGAGCCCTGCACAGGAGGAGGAGAGAAACACACTGAAAGACGACAAAGTGTATTTATACAGGTGCCCTTGGTATTGGTGCAGGGAGGGAGACACACCTCTAAGAGACAGGGGAGCATCAAGAGCAGGTCTGGGCCACCCTCCAAGAGAAACGGGCCTCACTTTGATTTCTCCAGTCAGAGTACGAGTTGTCAGGATGGGACTACTGTGATGTCAACTGGACAACACATAAGGTCATGGTCATTTTAACTGAGGTGTTTAAACAATATAACTAGAACTACAACAACCACTGTGACTAATTCTACAATAACAACCCCTCCTACAACTACAATACTACAATCAATACTACCACAGTGCTGCAGGTACTGTTTATGACTTGAGATAGCTTGTCTTGATTGTTTTATGTCCTTTGTTTTACAACTCATATACAAACTTTTAACAACTACTACTACTACAATTAGAACTATTACAACATGTACAGTAACAACTACTACTAGTACACTTACAACCACTGGGTTTAATACAAACACATCTACTACTACACTACTACAGCAACAACTAATCCACTAAAAACTGCATTTATCACAACTACTACAACTTTAAAACTTACTAGAATATCACAGTAACAACTACTACTACTGTAATAATGACCATTATGACTTCTACTACTACTACTACTACTACTACTACTACTACTACTACTACTAATATAATAACGACCATTATGACTTCTACTACTACTACTACTACTACTACTACTACTACTACTACTACTAATATAATAACGACCATTATGACTTCTACTACTACTACTACTACTACTACCACGATCCCTCAGTGTTCTGGATGCTTCTCACAACATTCATGGCAAGAAAGGATTTACTTCCTTTTAGCTATTTTAGGATCTGTTTCATGCACACTGAGTTCACTCAGTTCACTCAGAATTACAGCCCTGCAGTTGTATGCCTCATTCAACCAGTCATGTTGTACCTTATCAGTGTTCACCACAAAATTATAGTGTAACTGTGGTTGGGACATGTTTGTGTTTTCCATGTTTGTTTTGAATTAGGGAACAATTTTGGATTTAATTGAATAGTTACTGACTTGCTGCGAACAAATGTTACTACCATTAATGAAAATCTCAACTTCTTTTGAATGGATCTGTGATTCTTAAGAGTTATAATTGTTTCCCAGCCTTATGAATAGATGTGTTTTTGTTTCTAGGCCGCCAACTTCCCCTTTGGAAAAAAATTACAATTACTCATAAAGAGGGAAACACTTTTAAATGAGCAGCCGACCAGAGTTTCAAATCAGTTTGTTTCATTTTGCTCATTTAGTATCGACATAAATATCCTCAGGCTACTTTAATTTGACTTTCATTAACAGGGGACTAATAGTTTAACTTTACATAATAATGTAGGTTCTTTGATAACTTGTGTAATTACCCTCAGTGTTAAAAAGCTGCAATCTGAGAAGACAAACATAATGAAATGAAAACATTTCAAGCAGCTGAAAAAAAAAAAAAAGTGCTGCAAGAAGCAATTTCATTTTGAAGGTAACTAACAAAAACACGTATTATTATTAATGTAGAGTTATTGTTAACAGCACTCAGGTCTTATTAAAACAAGCGCTAATGTTTGTTTTTGTATCGCTTAGCCCTGAAACAAACGACAAAGTAGCTGTGACATCACAGCGTTGCTTAGGGAGTCATGTTTTCAAAACAGCAATTTCCTGTGTTAATTTTCTTTGTTCATTATCATTTTTCTTCAAATGTTTGCATTTGGTATAAACCAGTGATACTCAACCCGAGGCTCTCCAGCCACATTTGGGACTAGTTGTGGCTCTTTTAGGTCCTGCTTGGAAAAAAAAAGAAGAAATATTTTAGGAAAGAAAGAGGTTTTTTGATTGTGGCTCTTGCAGAAATATTTTTTGGTCAATGTGGCTCTTAAGTCTAACGAGGCTGAGTATCACTGGAATAGACACTTATACCTCAGACACAAGAGGATGGGAGGGAACTGAGATAAGTAAACCAGATTTGTCAAGATCTTTAGATACACTGCTGACGCTAACCAAACACACGCATACAAGGTAAACAAGTGAAAAACCATTCTGTGTATTTCTTCTCTGTCGACACAAATGGTTCCAAGACTCAGCTCACTTCTATGTATAGAGTCGAGGCCGTTTAAGAAGAACTACCACAAAGGTGCTGATATTGTTTCAAACTACTGCACTGAAGCCAGTCAGTGATCTCGATGCAGCAGTTAAGAGATTACACTGGTGAGGGAATCTTGTTTTATTTGGTCGTGTCTGATATTTATGAGGAAGTTCCTTGACAAGTCTTTGATTTTTTGTGTGGAAAAAAGGCCGTATAAGTGTCCAAGCCACTGATGGCCAGTCGCTCGCCATTAAACCCTCCCTGAACCCCAACAGCACTGAGGGGGAGTGAAAGCAGCACAAGAGCCTTCATTAATGCACGATGACCATGAGTGAACCCCACTAATTAATTCATAAAACAGCTGTTTATTACCCTGGGTGTGACATGTCTATCGCCACAGAAGGCCAGCTGATTCTTTTTTTAGGTGCTGGTGTGAGAATATGCTGCAGGAATCAAAAACATCTCTGCAGTGTAGTAAAAAAAATATAACAGCACAGCATCTTCATGTCTCTACAGTATACAGAGTGTGATTTATATTAGTGTGCTCTGAGAACTGTTCAATTTGACTAATGTTTCAAATGTTAATCTATAAAACATACAACAATAATAATGTCTTAAAAGAAACCTTGTGACGTTTATTAGAGTGGAAAATGATCCAGCACTATTTATTTTCCATTTCATGCTATAAGGGGTTTAGCTATATCTTAGTTTTTAATGACATAAAACATGATTATTTTCTATGATGTAGGTTGTTAATGAACTAGTTGGAGTTTGGGAGTCATAAACCTTCATGTAAAAATTTATCAAAGTGCAGGTTAAACCTCATCTGCACAGTTCGTAGCAACATCACAGGCTCCCTTGCTGAAAAGAGTAGAAGCATGCGGCTGCACTGTTCATCATGGTTCAGACGACCAACTTAGGGTGACCAAACATCCAGATGTGACCGGGTCTGTCCAGTTTTTTAAGCTCCGTGTCCAAAGTCCCCATTGTCCAAATTTTAGGAAACGTTGGAACGTTGGAAACGCGACATACAAAGCCATATCAAAATGAGCAAACAGAAATGGTGGGTACAGGCCGGAAGTAGCACTGTTACGATCTACTTCAGTGAAGCATACATACAACGGTGACAACCAATTTTAACGAGCACCTTCACTAACACCTTGTATGATCAGTGCAGGTCACCCATATGGGGATCGATACACGGGGGATTGTGCTCAAATTAAAGTATCCAGATTTTGGAGATCTGAAAATATGGTCACCCTATCCCAAGTCAAACTGTACCTTTGTGGCTAAAATGCACAATCAACTGCAAGTCAAAGTACAGTTTGAGTAGAAAGTAATCATCAATTAAATTAGCTCTTCTTTTCACCCAGGAAACTTAAAAGACAACAAATTTAGTGGATAATAGACAAGTTGACTTAAAGTCTGTCAGCAAGGATACTTACAGAGAGGATTTTACTACCATACTAGTTCCCCATGCTTTTAACTACATAGAACTGTACAGCCAGATTGCATGAAGCATTTAAGATGGTTTAAATTGGCTCAATTAAACGTATTCTAAAATGACCACGCGAGTAAAGAGTGGAGTTCAGCTGCCACATGAAAACCTGAGAGTTTTTCTGTCAATGAGATTAACTACTGAATCCCTGCAGGCACAACTCCAGAATATGATCAGTGTGCATGTGGCTGTTTTACTGCTCCAAGACTATTTTCTGTCTTTTTTTCTGCTCTAGAAATTGGAAGAAAGTCAAGAAACCAGGGCGAATTTGTTCTTTTCTTTCACTATCTTTTCATAAAGCAGCAGCAGCCGCACAGGCCACGGATCTTACCCCGTCCGTTTGTCTGTGTGCATAAGACTGTGTGCATTTGTGTCTGCTGCATATGCCCAAAGTGGGGCCCTGAGTCTGGTTTGTCATTCTAATACTTGGCAGTAAAGCCAAAAATATTAAAAAGGATTTATTGGATATGTTCACATTACACTCACTGTTGAATCTCACATAAAGCCTCATAAAATAACATCTTGGTCAGCACATGTTCTGGAGCACAGAGTTGAATAAAAGAGGGTAAAAGCGGCCGTGGAGAAGGGTTTGGATTTATATCACAAACATCTTTCAAAGTGACAATTCTCAAGGTTTAAAAAGACTCTTGTGACAGAAACCGTGAATGCATTTTATTCCTCCTAACCAAATACCATATGTTTGAAACACCCCTCTGTGCCATCAATATGAGAGTACAGTGCAGGAGACAGGCGTACAGAGGCCGCGCAGACAAAAAGTCAATTTGTTCAGAGCTCTGCACAAAAGACGCCAGTTGCTCAGCAGAGAGAGGCCCCTACTTGAAGAGGACAGGACCGTGATGCATGTGTCTCTGCCTGCGACCCCCTCCTGTGGCGCTGCGGTGGCTTTTCATTGTTTATCTCCGGCTAGCTTGTAAGAGGGGAACTAATTAAGAGCTGCCTGCAGGTGGCCCATGCAGGCTTTTACAGGTCTGAGAGGAGGAGGAGGAGGAGGGAGGAGAAGCTGGACACACCCGGCAGGAGGAAGGGGCGACTGCCTCAGGTCACAAGATGGCAGAAACTACTGAACCAGGAGAGGTTTTTTTCTCCCCCCGTTTTTGGTGTCTTCTGGGAAAATAGAGAGGAAGAGAGGTGATTCACTTATGCAAGGAACTGTGGGAGAATAGGGGTATTACAACAGGCTGAGTATATAACAGATAGCACACAATCGATACAATCGCCTAAACAAGGCCTTCCTCTGTTTGTGGCCTAAGAAGTTTAATGAGAAACATTTAGTCATTCTCTAAGAGGGTAAATGTCAATCTTCTGCGCGGAGCATTTCATATCAGCGAGCCTGGCGGTGGTTTGTAATGGATTCAGTTGGCAGTCAACCGGTAAATCATAGAACGTTTCATCCTCACACACACACACACACAACAAAGGAAAAAAATCATAGCAAAATCAGTCTTTGTTTATACAGAGGCAAGTAAACAAATAGTAGAAGTGGTGTTTACAGTAACAAGGAAAGAACTATGTTGACATTGGTGGAACAAGTGTTTGTGCTTTTTTACTATTTTCTCTTTTGAAATATTTTAGAAAATCCAACAAACCATAAGCTGGTATTAAATACACAAACACAGCAATTAAAAAAAGATGACTCAGAGAAGGAAAGTTTGCTTGTGTGTGTGTGTGTGTGTGTGTGTGTTTGTGTACAGTAGGTGTGCGTGTATGTTTTGAGTTCAGGGGAGCAAAAGAGATGATTGCGTGCGGACACTGCCCTCCACCACTTCCTCTTCAGAAGCCCAGAGACGTCACAGCCAGCTGTACTGATGCCTCTCTCTCTCTCTCTCTCTCTCACACCACACACACAAACACATGTGGAGGGCAGTCTGCTACTGCAAAGTAAAAGCAAACAGAATAACGTTCCAGCCCATGCTGTCACAGAGATACAGGCGATAAAAGAAATATAAAAATAAAAGAAAAGAAAAGAAAAGATCAGCACTTTTGTCAAAGTGACATTCAGGCTGGGGTTAATGGAGGAACTGCAAATCTGAAAAACTGACATAGTGTGTGTGCGTGCAAGTTGCCTCAAGCAGCATGGGTGGATGTGGTAACTGTCCGCTGAAATCAAGATAAGGATGCCAAATGACAGTGCTGTCCCTGGTGGCGTGACACCACAGGCAAAACAAACCAGCTGTTATGGGAAAGCACCCAGCATGGCCCAAATCTCAGCTAGGCCGTTAGAGCGGAGTTGTGGGCACAGAAGCCGTGCAAAGTATACAAATAGACACTGAGTGTCTGCAGCTGGAAGACTTGCTCACACACACACACACACACACACACACACACTGGCATTTACAGCCAGTGGTCCCACACCCTCAAGAGCATGCAACCATGCCAAACACATGCACTACAAAGTTTAATTAAAAAACTGTTTTCCATGAGAGCAAAATAAAAAAGTTTACATTTTTTAACATGATTCCGGGGGCACGCAGTTTCAAACTACCGGCAGAAAAAGGGACCACATGCTGCAGCTGTGATTTACTGATTTAGATACAAACCTGCATAATGTAATTCCCTGGATAGTAGACTTACAAAAAGGTTATATTTATCATCATAACAACATGGAGAAGATTCCACTTAAACATACACAGGGCTGCTTTTTGGCGTATTATACATTTATGTTTTATGCATACTATAAAAGAGAAGTGCCATCTTGTGTTTGGAAAACAGCGTCTGTCCTAGACATGGCGAGTGCGTTTTTTTTTCAGTATGTTCCTTGCTTAACAAGCTCATACCTGAACATTTTTATAGAGTTCTCATTGCCACTTAAGGGGCACTTTGGGTCTCACGGTCTCTGACGGTAATAAGCATGGCAGATGGTGGGTCGGAGATGTAACGTACCATCTTCCAACTATGCAAACCATTTTTTCCTGCCATCGGGGTTCACTTTCAAATGTCCATACACTAACACACCTCTAATCTATTCATGCCCTCCTTGTCTCACTTTGTCATACTGTTGATGATGTGCAGAGAGTCACAATAACATAGTTGAGAGATTCAATAAAAAATAAACATCCAGTTTAAAGGAGCAATGTGTTAGATATCTACTGAATTAAATAATAAAATCACCTTACTGTGTCATCAGACATGAAGGTAACATGCTATGTTGAAGTGCTGGTTTCTCTGACAACAATGCAGCAGCCAGTATGTCCTCCTTCTATGTTTTCATTCTGATCCTGAATGATCTTTGATCTTATTTGTTTTGACCAGAGAAGGTAGGTGGTTTTAAGGCACCCTCACATGGCCGTGTTGGTTGCCCCCTGGTTTGCCAGGCAAACAGCAAGCCAACAGGTGTTGCAGCGATGGAAGTAGGCAAGCGAGCTGTCATGGCAATCCGCCTGCAACATCGACTCTAGAGGGGAGGGGGTGGGGGGAGAGACAGCTCTTTCCAATGTTTTGAATTTTTGATACAGTACCAGCCCCCCGCAACCCCGTACGAGGAAAGCGGCATAGATAATGGATGGATATGGTACGTTTTTTTATCCAGATACCTTAATTTCAAAGACAACCATACCTGGGTTAAAATAAAGAAATCCTGATTCTAACAGACATTTAATCCTGAAATATGAGAAACCAAAGTCATATTTTTCCGAAGTTGCAGAGCTTGTCCGTATAAAATGGTTAAAGTTTTGAGTTTTTAGCAGTGGCTTTATGGTTTCTGTGTTGTCAGTTCACATGATCTATGGTCAGCAGACGAGATCAGTGAGGATGGAAGGATGGAGATTGAGAAAAAGAGAAAAAGGGAAATAGAAGAAGAAAAGTGAGAGAGCCGGTACAGTACCTTGTGGAATTCAAATGCTGTGCAGAGAAAGAGTCCTGGACCGATGCCACGAAGGGGCAGGTCAAAAAACTGCAAGAGAGAAAACGTGTCTGCTGCTCATAAGTCTCACTTTACTGCTAAAAATGATTGTCTTCATATTTTTATTAGAATAAAGAGACTTGGTGACCCTCTGAAGGTGAAGAGCATTCTATCATCTTTCAGATATTTTGATCTAAACCTGGAAATCAAGGGGGGGAAACCGAGGGGGGAAACCGAGTCCGTAGCGACCCTACATGGTAAGGACTCTGTGTTCCCCCGAACAAAAGGTGGACTATACTTTTTTTGTCTTCAAGAGTGTAAGGAGAGGAGAAAGTAGAAGGAATGGGACAAGCTGAAAACTAGAGACTCAATCGACTGAGGGACCGGAGGAACAAGGATGCAGGACTTCAACATGCAGTTATTAACAACATCTATGAAACACGTCTGAAATAAAAGGATAAATAAACACACATGCAAGTTTAGTAACAAAAAGGCACTTTTTGAATGAAAGACAGACAGAATAGCTTTTAGCTTTTAAATTTTAAAGTATTGACAACTCCAAGCAATAAGATTGAAACATAATAATTGAAACTACCATTAAAATATAAGGATTGTTAAGAAAGTTTCCACAAAAACGAATAAAACTAAATCTGTTAATCCAAATGAACTGAAATACACAAAACTCGCATTACAAACAAAGTAGAGCCCCACCAATTAATCGGCCAGCCGATAATATCGGCCGATATTAGCATACCCAGTGACTATCGGTATCGGCTAATTTCATGGCTGAAATTTCTAGATTTATTCACAAGTCAAATAGCATTTCATTTGAGTTTCATTGTATTAAACTAGCAGTTCTCTTTCTTGCTGTCAGCAGCAGAGTGTGTTATTTAGATTACAACAAACATTATCACTCTACGAAGTGTCAAGCAGTGACACATGTACATGCACAATTTCTTTCCAGTTGAATCACCATCTTGTCTTCCGAATACTATCTTATCCACAAATGTTTGATAACTGAATTTGGGGCATCAACACAAGAAATGGGTTTATCGGCTGATATTTGGTATCCGATTTTTTTCTCCCCACAAATTCCCTATCGGTCAGGCCCTAATACAAAGACCCAATACAAATATTAAAAGTACAGAAAGACATTATGTCACTTAATGTTTAGTTTTAGGAACATTAAGCTGTCACTGTGTTGGATGTTTATAATGGATTAACAACTTCTGTAGCCAAGCCCGCTGTAGCATTTAAGGTAATTTAAAGCCAATAATCTATTGAAACATCATTCCTGCATTTATTCCTGTGGGACTTTCTATTACCTGCTTATCTGAAAGAAAAGATGCGGCCTCAAATGAAAAGCAACCCTAGCAGTCTAAATTAGCCTGTTTACATGTTGTCAGTGCAAAGTCTTTTCACTCTGCTTCTATGTGAACACCTCTAAACACAGACTATTGTGTAAACTTTTGAAAAAAAAAACTCACAGTGCCAGTATTTTGGTCTGGTGAAAAGAATCATGAGTTAAAATATAAATAATGGGGATTTCATTGCTTTTAGAGTTGTCATTAACATGCTCTGCTGCAGCACGTTAGGAGGAAAAAAACCATTGAAACTCATTCACAATTCACACACTAACCAGCAGCAGCTGATTCTCAATCCAATGAGGGCATGTAGCGACAAGCCATCCGGTACCTTAACATGTCCAACAACCCATTGAGAGGGATTTCTTTGACATTTCCCTCTAGACTAAAGGGATAATCCCCTTTATAACTCTGTGTACCTGATATGGCCTGGGCCCTCGAGAGTCTCTTTAACCCTCGAGAGAGTTCAACAAAACAGCTTCATTTAGAGAGCGGCTAGAGGGGCTCTCTAGTCTCACAAAGGGCCTCTAGGCAGAATGACGAGGAGGCAAATCAGTATTATATGGATGAGAGAATGGAGGTCAGTGCAGGGTGATGGACTGGAGAGCGATGGAGGCTCCAGAGAGGAGAGAGGGGACATGTTCAGGACTTACTGAGTTTTGGCGTTCAGCACGGGCTGGGGCATGTCCTCGCTCATGTAGTCCAGCTCATCTGTTATGCTGTTAGCACGGGAGAAGCTGATGGAGGTGCTGTGATCAAGATTCTTCCTGACTGCAGAAGACAGACAATTTGGAGACAATTGTTAGTGCAATCGTATCAAATGACGAGCTGTCTAAATGTATAATAGGTCTGCTTCATTTATACATGAGATGGTTGTTTTTTTACTAATCAATGTTTATGTGAGTGAACAAAGTGGTAGTTGGCAGTGAGAAGGAATACGAGCATAAAGACTACGATATGAAAGAGGGATTCAGTTCTCATTGCACAGAGTCAGGTCAAGACAAATGGAAAAAGTACGGAAGCCCTGAGAGGCTGAGAATCAAAAAAAAACTCTTGTGATTAGTTGTCCAAATTTAAATAGCTTGCTCTCTTATGTTTATGTCTCAGTTTATGTCCCTGAATGTGTGGGGGAAAGGTTTGCCCTGTTTGAACTCGTGTCTGTTGATCGTTGCACAATGTGCATTGAGAACAAAGGCAATCTATTGTATTCTATTGCTTTATATTTTTACTGCTCAAAAAAATGTAAAAAGTAATTCAGACAATGATCCAACATAAATGAATCTCCCGCTAAAACATTTTTTTTCAGCTTGTTTTGCAGATAGACAAATATGTTTTAAGGAACTTAGAAAATAAAAACAATATTGAGAACAGCTTTAGAAAATGAATCACAAGATTTTTTTCACCCTTCCCACCCATGGTTTCTATATTAAGGGGATCAATGGCAAAGTAAACAGACTGACGCTGAGCGCACAATGTATTCAATAGTAAGTACGAGTTATCTGAAGGGAGACTAAAAGAAGCAGAAAGATACCTGGAGATCCAGGGCAGCTCAGAGTAAAAGATGACCAAGAATGCTGAGGAGGGCCTGATGCCATCGGAAAAAAAAACAGAAAGAAAGAAAGAAAGACAGAAATCACTGAATTCAATTATATTACTCTTAAAAGATGCTGAATGTCTATTTCAGCTATAGAAAAGTTTTCAGTATAAAAAAAAAAAAAAAAAGTCTTTTGACTGTTTATGCGAGGAAACAGAGACTGCAGTGCTGGCATTCAATGGTTCAGCCGGCTGGCTGCTGTTTCTGCTAAAAACAACAGCAAAGAATAACATGTGTAGCCGGGTCTTGACCTGCAGTCAGACTGTCAACGTCTGAGTTTGACAAGTCTCTCCTCCAAACCACCAGGCCTCCATTGTGATAAAGAATGGAGGCAAATCTGTGTCCAGGAACAGAATGAACCAGTCCAATTCAAGCTAAACCCATTCATCCTCTCTTGTATTCCATCACTGAGTTTGTTTGACTTCGTCCAATCCGGAAGGAAGCACATACAGGGATTGAGAGAAAGAGAAACGTGAGAGAGGGAAGGGGGTAAAACGAGGTCCAGCAAGAGCCATCTTTAGCCTCAACTGCAGACAACAACTGGCTTATCAGCTACATATACAGAAAAAACAAATATGTAGTTTATCTGATGCATCAGTGCAAACGTGCTTGGTCGGGGGAGAGAGAGAGAGAAACAGTACAAGTCCGATAGAGGTGGAGAGAGAAAGAGAGGGAGGGAAGGGGGGGGCTCCATTGAGAGATTCTCACAGACAGAGAGGTGGGTGAAGCCAGACAGATAAGTGGAGCGATAAGCCGAACACTGACTAAATCAAACAATGGGCAGTTTATTTCTGACCACTGGAGCTCCACAATGGCTGCTTATCACCTCCACATCCCTCCTGTCTCCCTCTCATTTTTTGTCCCAGTCGAGGTCCCCACGGTTCCCTCGGCCCCTGTCCATTCGTACCCAGGCCAGCCCTGTTCCTCACCCGTGGTGTTGGCAGGGCACCCAGTAAAGAAAACAGGCCAGGACAGCTCATGACCAGAGTCTGAGTCTCTGTGCTTGGCTCTGGTTTGGTCCGGTTGGGGACAAAGGCCCAGCCAGCCTGGGAGTCTAATTAAAATAGTGTCTGGGCCACATTAAAAAGGCAGGCTAGTTAATGATTAACCCAGAGCAGTTTTTTTAATAGGAAAGAGCTTAACCAGAGGACAGCGCTCCTGGTTAGACATCACAGTGATCACATATATAGACTCAGCCGCTGACTTTGTTTGGATTGAGAATAATAGGGATATAAAAGAGGCCACGTTGTAGTTTTTATAGCACTTGGATTTTGGTTTTACTTATTCATCAACAAACTAAATTATGGGATGCAAACTTCAGGGAACAGTCATAAGAGGAAGCTTCATCTCTGTAACAAAATGTCATAACCCAATCCATGGGATCCCATCTAGTGCACCTTAACAGTGATAGAAATAGGACTCACCTGTTTGTCTGAACATTCTGGTCATTCCTGCAAAGAAAGGTGAGATTCTGTTAGGTCAGCAAAATGGAAAGGCAACACAACAGCACCAGTATAGATCACCAAACAGAGATCACCTCTATCACTTTTATTTAAGGTCTTATTTAAAGTGACAATAATCAAAATACAAAAACATCAAATAAAAATATTGTTACATGAATCTACAGACAATCATTAACTGAATCTGGAAGTCCTCTCCCGTCCAAAACTTTATTGCTCTTGGTTCACTTCACAACCCGAAAGGCATGGTTCATTTAAATGTTTTGATTCTTGGAATGGGGTTGTAGGTACTTGTTATTAGTAAGTATATCAGCCACGGGAGATGCCGGTCAGCGCATCCCTTTTATTGAGAAACCAGGCAGGGAAGCTAGGCTATACGACTTTGCAGACGGGCAATTTATACCACGTAATTTAACTAATTGTAGGAAAGACGGTCCTAGAAAACAATAATGATGTAAGTGTAAGTTGTATTTAAGAAATCTTTCAGCGAGCGAGTTCACCACCAGCAAGCTGCTTTTTTTTAGTACTACTCCACCATGTCAGCATTTTGGATCTGCAGGACTCGAAAGAGAACAAATACAACCATACTAAAACTATGGTCAGTGAAAATCAGTGATTTTTACAGAGATGTTATCCTTTAAAGCATCGTTCCAACAGGCAGCCATGTTTCTAAATAAAATCTGTGATTATATTTGCTCACAACTTCTCACCCCTGCCCCAAAGTGGCCTAAAAAAAACTCTTCTCTAACTCTACTATTTCAGGTTTAAAGATAAAAAGGAGTATCTTATTATTGCTCCATTTGAAACCCCCACAGCAAAATCTAATTTGCTATATAGGACAAATATTTTATGAGGCATAATAAACCTTGATGCATGTCATGCTTATATGATGCCAGGCCTGATGATGCCACTGATCATCATCAGCAGCTGTTTAAAATGAAAGCTAAAAAAAATGATGATAAAATAAAGTAAAAAAAAAAAGAAAACAGCAGTCGTGAAGCAGACATTAGCTGAAGTTTCAGATATGTGTTTCAGCGAGTCTGTGAGCAGACAGTCCCGTGCTGTTTTGACTCTCCACATTATCATTAGAGACAGCAGGTTTGGCCTCTTTAAATGGTTTATGCCATTCAAAGTCTCAACATGTGCAAGATTCTATTTTCAAAACATTAAATTATAAAGACATACGATCTACATTTTACAGCTTTATTTTATTGCTTGTAAACATGTAAATATAAATATACAGTATAATGGATAAAATGTGTGTTGTTGTTTTTACTGCTTTGACCTTTAAATTGTGAGCTTTTTCCACATGCACACATGCTCTGCTTCATTATATGGATCCAACCAATTAGGCAGGAAACTAAACAAGTTTTCCCCTCATAAGCGGTTGCTCCTCTGATGGTGTGCCTTAAAGCCTCTCCAGCTCCCTTTATGATGGCACGCCTTGACAGGAAAAACTCATAAAGTGCATTTATTAACCTGCAGTCTGGGTCAATTCCATCAGAGGGGATGGCTTTTAACACAGGAAGAGAAACCACCGCCCCCTTTAGAAAGCAGCCATCGATCATATACTTTGAGCGGAGACCTGTAACTAAAAAACGGACATAGTTTCTGTGTTTATGAGTGAGAGATGGGAACAATTACAAAAAAAAAAAAAAAAAAAGATTTTAGATATATCTGTTGACTGAATTATTTGATACACACACAATCATTTGGTCCAAGCATTTTCAGCCTTAGGATAAAGAAAAAACAGGACACAGCTTTGGCTTGACTGCATAAACACTGATAATCTGCAAAATGGTATAACAAGAAATGGGAACAATTACAAAAAAAAAAAAAAAAAAAGATTTTAGATATATCTGTTGACTGAATTATTTGATACACACACAATCATTTGGTCCAAGCATTTTCAGCCTTAGGATAAAGAAAAAACAGGACACAGCTTTGGCTTGACTGCATAAACACTGATAATCTGCAAAATGGTATAACAAGAAATTTCCAGCTTGTAACCTTGAAAAGCCTGTATTTGAAGTTTTTCCACTCAAGCCCAGTTCAAGGGTCTGTGGCCAGCAAAGGGGACAAGTGAAGCAGTAAAGAGCAACCATGACCTCTAACCACCACAGACAGTAATGGCTTCCATCTGTCCCACTGAAGACACCTGGCAGCCATCTTTGGTCTAAGAGGATCAGAGGAGGGCCCCTGTTTACTGTGTGAAGAGGAGAACATAACTCCACCTATTATGTGTAATGGCGTCCTCTGTCTGGATAACCTGAGATAACATGGAGTAGCTCTTCAATAACCCACGTTTAAAGAAGTTTGACAATTCTGTTATTAATTTGTAATTTAAGTTATAATAGAATTTACAATCTATATATTTTTTGATGTTGAATTTGACTGAGAATCCACAGCAATGCTAACTGCTCTGTGAGGTCATACTTGGGCAATGTTTGGGCTAGCTGCTAATGTCAATAAGCTAATATTCATGTGAGGATTATGTAAGAACACTGCTGTTTGGCAGGTAGAATATTAACCATGTAAGTTAATTATATAAGCACGAGAACTGGAATTGATGAGGCCTCAATGTCTGATAATTAGTAGACAACTTGAAATACTGACCAACAATGGCTCGAAATGTAAACTATAATGTCAGCACCCAGTATCACAATGTGGGGGACAATAATGTCTGTACCCATTAGAACAGAAATAAACATTAAACTTTATAGTTGGGTCAGAGGAAAATTCCCAGTATAGTTTGTAACATTATACATTACTGAAGTTTAATTTATTCATTGTGTCTTTAATGTCTTTACTTCTGTGTTGATTTAAATACCATAAGCTTTTCACTGTTGGAGTCTTCTGTGTGATATTCTCATCCTCGGGCCGTAACACTAGTGAGGTCACACAAACAGAATGTAACTTCCTCAGCAGTTCATGGCATGCCCCAAGTGAGATGATAAAAGTTGTGAAGTTTTAATCTTTTGAGGTGATACAACGAGATTTGTGTTGATAGATTTTGTTTAGATATTAAAAATATCTGAATGCGGAGAAGAAAAAAAAAAGGTTCAGAGAGATGTTGGTGTCTTTACTGCACTAGCTGTTACTTTGTCATGTCCTCAACATGTGATCTAATGCCAGCTGGTCTCAAAGAGTAATAAAACTGCAAAGATAACCTCGAGGTAATAATCAACGCAAATCATAAACACCCTCACAGAGCATGGCATTATGAGGGGACGAGTTTTGGAACTAAAATTTGGTTATGAATGGGTTTAAACTGAGGTCAGCGTGTGTAATGTTGGCTACTTCGTGGGATTAAGTTGTTGGAAGAAAGGCTGCTTATGAGATAAAACAATTCCTTTTAAAAACATTTATTTTGAGGTAGTGGAGCTTTGACTGAAAATGTAGCAAGTCCATATATTATATACTTGATGTGTATTTGATCTAATTGTTTACCTTATATGTTCCTACCAATAAAATGAAAGCAGTGATATTTACAGATTATTACCTTCAACTGGTCCTCCAGGCTGTTCCAGGAAATACGAGGCGTCTTTCTTCTCGTCAGAGTCGTTGATGTGATCGTAGGTGATCTGTGGGATGGAGACAGTCTGCTCTGATGCCACCATGATAGAGTCGTTTCCTCTGGACTTCAACCTCCTCTTGGTCCCTTTTTTCTAACAGACAGAGAGGAAAAAACGTCCAATTTAATCTTTAAAAAGTGTGTGACTAACATGGTAATATAAAGCGATCACAGGGGCGCTGGTAGCCTCGTGGTTAGTGCGCGCCCCATTTCAACAGGCTAAAGTCCTCCAGAGAGGGAGGCCAGGGTAAATCCAACCTGTGGCTCCTTTCCTGAATGTCATTCCCCACACTTCCCCCCCCGATTTAACAGCATTAATAGCATACCTAAAGAGCCAATCTAATATTTTTTTTAAATACTAATTTAAAGCAGTGGTTCCCAACCTTTTTGGGGCCTATGACCCCACTTTGAGTTTACAAAACTCTCAGGACACCAGAGACATCCAAAACACATACAGCTTTGTGCTACACATTTAGGCTATATCAGGTACAATATTGTGGCTGGGGAAGAAAGGCCAGGATGAGATTTTCCACCACAGTTCAGTCAGTTCATGTAGTGAAAAATTAAAATGTTTCATGATTGTCACGAACAAGATTAATTTCTGCTCATGTTAAGAGAAGCGCTGCCTTAAAAATGTTCCTGTAGTTTCCGTCATTCATGTATCCATTCTGTAGACATGAGGTCAGAATATGACAGTGTGAGCAACAATTTCTGGATTAGATTTTGACCTCCTCTTCCTCTGTTGTCAGGGGAAGAAGGCAAAATCATTAAATACAGAATGGATATGTTTTGTGAAGCTCCACAATTAGCTAGTTTATGTCACTTCATTCAAATAAATCCTACTGCAAATAATTCATACTCAAGTGGACATGCACCTCTTTTCCTCTAGAGTCAAGTTTGTAACACCATAGCTAATATTCAAAGTGCTAACCTGCTCAAACACCTTCATAGCTCAGGTGATTTGTTACACATTAAGCATCCATTCCAGCAAAAAAAAAAGCAGCTCTCTCTGAACAAACACTTGAAATATCAAATATCGAAAATTACGCTTACGTACTGATGACATCAGCTGACCACATTTAACAAAAAGTTTCTTCCAGTGAGATCATGGCAATGTGTTGAGTTAGTCTGGGGTTTTCTAAAGACCTAAGTGTTGCCTCGAGTCCAACCCTCAGACCTGTTGACCCACACCGACGTCATCAACATGACCTTTATAGAAACTCAGTTATTTGGACTCAGCGGATCAGACTCTGGCATTGACAACTGGCCAGCAGTTCAATCCAAATACCCGAGCTTTGAATGACTCATTAGTAAAGTGGGTGAGAGAAGAGGGTGGTGGAGAGTATCAAAGGACTGAAAGAGAGAGAGAGAGAGAGAGAGAAACAGATGGAAGACCAAGAAGAAGCTTTATTAGCTAATGAGTTAAAAACAAAGAGCAGGAAGAGATGAAAACAGGTTATAAGAATGAGAGGAAATAGTAAAGACAGGAAGGGAAGAGAAGATGAAAGAAAATCAAAATAAAGTCAGGAGAAGACAGAGAGGAATCTTAACAGACACAGTGAGGGGAGCAGGAGGAGAGTCAGAGGAGAAAGTCACGTGCTTCAACAGAAAGAAGCGGAAGCAGCCATCAATCTCCCCAATACATGTGGGTTCAATGCTACACAAAGATTTTTTTGTAGTTGTTCTACTAGACAAAGGTTTACTCCCATGAGAAAGGCGGCAGTGACATCATCTCAACTGACTGAGGCTTTGTCCGGCCGAGACAAAGGCCTCGAGTCATCCTGGTGGAGTCCGGCCTTTCTGGTGGAAGGGGGGGGGGGGGCATCTGTGTGTGTGTGTGTGTGTGCGTATTGGAGTGTTTTGTGTGCATTGTGCGTTCTTCCCTGTGTGTGTATGTTTGTGGGAACTTAACTTGCCCTTTTATGCTTTATGGCCGAGGCACGACATAGCTAATATTGTTGTGAAAGGTGAACTGCACAAGGGGACAATGCGGTGTGGGCCAGACGGATGCAAATCAGCCACACAGTGTCACAGCCTGCCGGCTTTTTTTGACAACGCTCCTTTTGTGGACGTCACCTTCACTTCAAAGGATTCTTTCAAACATGTTTGAGAAAAGAAAATGTCCCCATACACAGAGGACTACCACATATTTATGATACCTTTAAAAAAAAAAAAAAAAAAAAAAAGTTACGACCAACCAGGAAATAAGCAACTAAAAGGTCACTTGTCCAAGATTCAAAAGATTGGGCGTTGTTATTTTGCAGGCTGGGGTTAAAAAATGTCCTGCTGAACCAGATAATTACCGATAAGTTGAGTTTCCTGACGTAAGGGCTGGATTCAGGTTCCACCTGTGTGACGGCCTCTGGAGTGAGAACGTACATCTTCCATGTCGCAGCACAGCCGTTTGGTTTCTCTGCTGAGTAGCACCTCCAGAGTGTCTGAGAAGGACAGGAAACAATGTTACTCAATGGTCCACATAACATGTAAAAAATAAGCCAAATGACAATGCAAGACATGCAGCATTATGGGCCACAAATTCATGTGTTTAAAGGAGATCTATTGTACTGTACTGACTTTCACTATTGAACATGTCAGTCTGGGACACCTATTGAGAAGCATTGTGAGATGCGTGGCTCAAAAACCTCAACTTATTTATCTGATACTCGCGTCAGTAAAATCCCTCATGTCATCCTCAGTCTGAAATGGTTCATTTCTTTAATATAAATTCCTGTATATAAAGTTCATTGGGGAAATAACTCTTGCTACTGATTCCTATGTTGACCCTTTATTTTTTTATTTTCAATGTGCATTACTCTCCACGTGTTCCTTGTCATTATCTTTAAAGTAAGTCACATGTTAAACATATAAGACAGATGCATGTTATTGTCAAACAGTTTTGTATAGTCAGCGTTCAGCAGACATAAAGTGTCTTTGTGTCACAGGTGTGTCTGCGGCTGTGTCTCAGTTTGTTCCAGGTCAGTGTACTCCTTACAGTGTTGGGCTTTTTGCGACGCAGCTAATTATTCTTCTACAATTTCGCTCCTGGCAAAAAAGGATAGAGCCACCCTTAGGCATAGGCATAGCATTGATTTTTTTTTTCCCCCTTCGTTAAGATTCCAATGATTGTTGAACTCACAAGATCCAGAAAGTGCAAGTTTACACCTCTCCAAAAAGTCTGTGCAGATTCTGCAGCATTGTTCATGGTTGTGTTAAGAGCCTCATGTTAAATCATTGAGGGACTGTGTCTGAGCAGGTTTTAAATGTACACCTTGTGGATTACAACACTACATTTCATAAAACAAAGATGCTTTGGTTAAAGGCTAAAGTGTACCTGTATGAGGCAGGCTGCTGCAGGGATCTGTCTGTTGAAGTGCTTCTGTCTCTGCTTCTGTTGGACTTTCAGAGCAAAGCCTGAGCCCAGGATACCCTGAGAGGGGAGAGGAAGGGAGTATTATATCTACTGATACTGCAAGATTTCAATTTAACGTTGTAAGACTCAGTGTCAAGGTTGGGTGCAGATGCAGTATCTGACAAAAAATGAACTCTCATTTTCTGTGCTCACATTAGTTACAGTTATTAACAGAAACTTAAAAAAAATATTATATTTACTCAAACAAGAGCATTTTACAAAGTTGTGTTGAGCATATTAGAAAAGTTGAATACATCTAAAATCACATTTTCATAATTTAATCAAATTCATTAAAAAAAAAAATCATATTTATTTACAGCAGGCAGAGCGAAGAAGGAGATAGCGAAAACACTGAAGCAGGAGGCGATGGCTTTTCCTATCCACGTCTGAGGGATTTTGTCTCCGTAGCCAATGGTGGTGACAGTCACCTACAAACAGAAACAAGAGGAAGGGTCTTTTTGAACAATTAATATTATCATATGCAGATTTAGAATATTTGAAGGATTAATCCTGTAACATTTAAGGCTCTTTACTGATGCAGAGAAGTCAGGACATTTTAAAGTTAAAGTTAAAGTCACTTCTGAAGAACTGTAGAGGGTTTGGAGATGATGGGGAAATGTCTTCAGGAGTTTTAACAAAGTCCTATTGCCTTTTTTAGACTCTTAACTTAATAGTAATACTTATTTTTTTCCTGAATAAAAGTATCTAACTGATCTAAGTCTAACATAAACCAAACAGTTGATAATAACAAATATGTCCGCCATTGCAGAGCTCTCCAAGCTTTACCCTTCAGTCTATAACAGAAGTTTCATAATAAAATATTAGTTCATCAGCCGTTCCTTCTTTACAACTGTCAGCGATGTTTGGGGCATTTGAATAAGGGGCAAAGGGAATAAGATTCCCGACCACTAATCCTCAGTGAGTGTAGGAATTTTCTTGGTTGAGGGAGGGGGGGAAACAAATACCTCTTGCATTTGCATGTACACCCACTCTGAAAGGCGAGCCAATTCTGACACATTCAGAGTACACTTGGCTCACCCAGGGTGTCTATGGGGGTATCGGCGTGTGAGCCGCTGCTGTGCGCTAACACAAAGCGGCTGATGTAAGGTGAGATACTTAAAAGGGCTGTTGGAGTTAAAAAAAAAAGAAAAAAGAAAGGAGAAGAAGAAGCAGGGGCGGGAAAGGTGGGGAGGAGTGGGGTCTAATCCCTCAACCAGAAATACGATGACTAAACAATGTCCTGAGACTATCAGAGTGGAATGGCCTACTCAAAAACACCCGTCTTCTTCAGATTGTAGGGTGAGAGGCAAAAACCTTTTTTGTTTTTTGTCTCCACAAAGGTCACAGACCAGGCCTTTGTTCATGTGTAAGTGTGTGTGTAAGTGCATGTCTACATGTATATAAACATGCTTATAAGGATGCTGTTTGGTGATTACACTCAATTCATTTAGTCAAAAAGTACGACAAGAACATTTGCAAATATGGCACGAGCAAATTATCTTAGCTTGCCGTTCACACTATGTTCTCTTTCAGTTAAGTTAGGTTTAAAAATTCAATTCGTAACAACAGGCAAACGGAAAAAAGACAAATGAGTGGGGGAGGTGAGAGAGAGAGAGACAGAGAGAGAGAGAGAACAAAGTAGGTAGAGAGAGAGAGAAGGGGATATGAATCATTGCATCGGCTTGTCCTCCAGCTGCGTGCTCTGCACCTGCACATCAGAATGTGGAAATCACAGCGAGAGAAGGAATTCACCCTGGGAGAGCTCACAGCTTCCAATTAGCTCACTCTCACTTCAATTAATACACACACAACACATACTCAAAGACATGCACACTCAAACCCATTGTAATAGCATATGATCACTCTCGAGTTGGCATTCTCAAAAAAAGAAAAAAAAAAAAAAAAAGGAGCAAATCTCGAGCAGTTATTCATTTTCTCAACCTTGTGAACGGATCAACACAAATAACAGCTTTTCTCCGACTTTCCATGGAAGCGGTGAGGAGCATTGTGACCCCTGTAACCCTTGTTACATAAAGGTAGTAATCCCCACAATTAAAGTTTTAATTAAGGGAACTGACACTTTATATTGGTGCTCTAAAAGTTCTTTCAGCCAGAGCCCAGAGGTGAATGGTTTATTGCTGTGTCTTTGTGGCACGCTGATCCCTTGCACAAGGCTGCCATAGGTTTCTCATTACTCTGCGCTTTCAATTCAAATGTTTAATTAACTGCTGTGGAAACCCGAGCCTCTGTACTGAGGGACGTAAGCAAAAGCAGCTCTATGCACACGGGAAACGTCAGCACTCCTGCCTCTGTGTTGAATGTTGCAGCGACACATTGCGTGCTTAAAACACAAGGAGGTCATAATTGGTCTAACCAGGGTGGCCAACATCTCCATTTTTTCTGATTAAGACTCCACTTCAGAGGGCGTTGTGCTGATTATTTGTTACAGCTCTCTGGGGAGAAGAACATTTTCTCCATGTACATGTGATGTGGCCTTTCAAGAATGATAAGTATGTTGAGAAGTTCAAGTAGCATTCAAGGGACCCTGGTAATGTATGCAAAGCAGAAAACCAAATTTGGAAAAACATTCTCATACAAATCAGCAGAAATGAGAACAAGAGCATCAGTGAAGGGCTTGCTTTGGGTGCCTTACCACGCCCCACCACAGGGCATCGGCGTAGCTGGAGAAGCCGGTCTTGCCCTCCTCATCCACGGCATCTTTCTCAGCCAGGTAGACAAAGTAGGAGGAGAAGATCAGGCCCAGGAAGCCGATGTACAAGGTGGTGATCAGCTCCTGAAAACCGCATTACAGAAAACCATTTATGAAAATGTATTGTGTAAAAAGAAATATAACAAATGGGTTTGTGGCGATGGCAAGACGATGGACATGTTGCAGCACAAGCTGGAGCTGAGTAGACATCGCAGCTCGAGCAAAGGACAATTCTGCCCACCGCTTCTGCTTAATGGTGCATTCTGATTCATAACTTCTTCATGCGAATGCGAGGGGAGAGGGGTTGGAGGTGTGTCGCTGGAGGAGAGCGGAGGCTTCAGAATAGTAGAGGTGTGGCCTAACAGCAGTTTGTTTTGGTTTAATGCCGGTGCTCAAGGGGACGGCATCTACTGGATCAAAGTGTTGCCCATTCTTCAACACAAAATCTATTAAACAACAACTTAAGTGATTTTAAAAAGTGGCCTGATTCGTTAATGTATTGATTTATTTTTGATAGGTATTTCAGTACATATTGTATACTGTAAATATAATGCTAAATAAAGCTCTGATTTTAAGGCCTAATGAATTTGAATGCATCTGAAATACTTATCCTAATGTGCTGAGGTTTTTCCTTGTCTTCTCCCTTAGACACATCTAAAGGCCCTACATTTCCACTAAACAGAGCACATCATTTGCTTAAGTGGTCATATGACAAAGGAGAGAGATGGCAACAAATCAAATGAGGTTCATCTTTGCTTCATACTACATTTACTTCCTTGATCTTTGCACGCGATGCTCACTGACTGTTCCCGTTCTTTTTATGCATCAAAGAGACAAAATGTCAGGTCGAATATAACTAAAGAACACAGGTCTACTCCAGGGATTAGGAAGAGAGTGTTACATCCTGTGACTTTGTTGTGTATCAGCCCGAGAAAATATATATTTATTAAAAAGAGCGTACCATGCTACAAGGAAAAAATGAAGAAGGCAACTTTGACATCTCTTTTCTTCTCCTTATAAAGTCAGGTCTGCTGCATGCTTTTCTGTGCACCCATCCAAAATAAATGATGCACCGGTAGCCAAGCGGTCTATGTACAGATGCTTAAGTCCTCGAGAGCAGACAGCCCGGGTGTGAATCCGACCTGTGGCTTCTTTTCCCACACAACCTTTCCCCACTCTTTCTCTCTCCAGTTTCTGACTCTATCCACTGTCCTATCTCTAAAAAAAAAAAAAAGGCATAAAAAGCCCCAAAATATATCTTAATGAAAATATAATAGTTATAAATAAAGGCAAAAACTGTATATTGTCATTCTAATGAGCTATACAGACATAAAGGCACACACAAAAATGAAGGTGTTTGTTCAAGTCTAAAGGGTGCCAACCTTTAACCTACCTGTCGATGGATAAAAACTACAGAACCCAGAAGCCTCCATGTTCCTCCCTGTCGATCAACATGCAGCATGCGCAGGATTTGGAGGAAACGGATGCCCCTGAAATAACACAACAGCTCCGTATTTGTCTTACCATCTTCTGATTGCCCCTTAACTTTGAAAAAAAAAGAATCAAATGCTGAACATAATAGTGACAGTACCTGATGGCAGATGTGGCAAAAACTTGTCCGTTGGACCCCACACCGAGCACAATAATCGAGGCAATGACCACAATCAAATCTGGGGGGAAAGAGAAAACAAGGGAGATCGTCAAAAATATGGTAATAAATGTATGAATGAATTCACTTCAGGTATGACACATTGTACTAAAGTGAAGCCTCACATTACTAGAATAATCTACGTTGTTGATCTACAAGAACAACTCATGACGTACTAAAAGGGGGAGCAAAGTAAAACAACACCAGGTGCACCTATGATTGATATGGGCTTCCTGATAAAGCTGAGGCGTCCTTTGATGCCGGAATATTTGCTGCGGCAGCCAGCCGACCACAGCCGAACCACGTACTCCGTGCCAAAGAACAGCACCAGCACGATCTCCTGTGAAACACAAAGTAAACACAGAGAGTACAGGGTTTACTTAAATCCATTGGTACAGAGGCAAATAAGTGGACGAGAGGATGTGGGAGAAGATAAGGTGTATAATTTCACATCACATCAAGCATTGATA
Organism: Labrus bergylta; assembly: GCF_963930695.1. NCBI lineage: Eukaryota > Metazoa > Chordata > Actinopteri > Labriformes > Labridae > Labrus > Labrus bergylta. The sequence goes on from NC_089201.1 coordinate 21,323,882, forward strand.
ACAATATGCCATGCATTCAGACTGATCTAAAAGCAGTAAGGCCGTTATAATCAATCAGCAAGATTGAGGATATGATACGACAGGGTAATGACAGGTGTGTGAGGCAGAGATAAAGGGAGACACTGAGGTGGTCTAGCAGTTGCGAGATCACCCAAGAGGAGAGATGAAGGTTGATAACATGGCCGATGACAGATCGTATTGAGACAGGGTCAATGGCTAAGTGATTGGAGCCGCAGGGTGAAATGCCATCACACTGCTGTCTGACTCATAAGAAGGCTATAAAATCTGTCTTGTTGCAACAGTCAACCTTTTTGCAGCGCTTACAAAACTAATAATGAAAAATGATAGCCTGATTTGGAGTTGGGTGCTTTTAAATTGTGTCCCAAATTGTGCCATTTTGCATTTATTTTTCATACATGTGTGTTTCTGTGAATTAATGAACAGACAGAGATCGCTTTCCAGGCCACCGTGCATGCATAATATTTAGCCACGGTACTGTCTGTTCAAGCCTAAAGGCCCGTGTGGGTGGCCATCTCGTTGATTGCTTGAACTAGCTGCTCCCTGACCACCCCCTTGTATGAAACTCAATATGTTGAGCCCTACTGCAATAACACGGCACCACCGAGCCCCAAAAACAATGAGCTGTCAATCAAAGCAGAACGCTACCCTGATGGCCAAAGTGTCGCTCTAGTATCAGCCCAAAGAGAAAGTGCACTAGTGTGTAGATATAATGACACTTTTGCAACAACGACTTGGTATATAACTTTTTGTTTTTATGTCAATGTAAAGCCTCCATCAGGGCCGTGACAGTGTGAGGACATTCAGATGGACGGATCCTTTTGGCTGCTTTTTTTTTAGCATTTTTCAGCTTGCCCCCGTTTCATTAACTAATCATGTTTACAGCTTTAGATTCTGTGCTTGAATGATCTGGCCTGACATTCCTATACCCTTCCATTCATCTATTGCTCATTTTCTGTCGCGGGGTTAAAGACAAAGAGAGAGGGACATAAAGAGGCTGAATTGAAGACAGAGACGGGCTGAAATGGTTCACTAAATCTCTATAACATAGCCTGATAAACAGACTGAATTACCATTCGGTTTCACTTCATTGGTTCAAATTTGAACCTCTAAACAAATCGGAGATCTGGGCAGGCATTCAGGGGTCTGGAGCCAAGCTACCTATAACATCCAGTTCAGTTGAACTTGACCAGTCAGCCATAGCCCTATTGTTTGTGGAGGAGAGTAACAGACTGGGTTTCAAGTCCATGTTGTTGTGTCTATAAAAACGCTGAATAGCCTAATAGACACTTGTGCCAATTTCTGATTATAACTGACAAATTTTGTGGGAAGTTTTCTCATATGATGCTTACGAACAAAACCTCCTGAGTTAACTTATAACTAGGGGTTAATATACTTTTTGGAAGAGGGGACGTTGTAGCCTAGCGGTTGTTTTGCGCAGCATGTACAGAGGCTAAGGTCCTCGCCACAGCGACCGTGGGTTAAAAACTGACACCTGCCCTTTGCTGCTCCTGTCTCTCTTCACTGTACCAGCCAATAAAGCCAAAAATATCTTAATAAGAAAAGTGGGAGAGAAGAAGGTAAGAGGTAATAGTGGACTGAGAAGGAAAAGAAGCAGAAGAAGAAAAGAAGTACAAGAAGAACAAGAACAAGAAAGAGAAGAACAAGAAGAAGAAACAATGTAGAATAGGATGAGGAGATGTACATGAAGAAAAAGAAGAAGAGTTATTAGAAGTAAGAGTAGAAGTAGATGTAATGAGAGGAGAAGAAGAACTACAAAAGGGAGTAGAAAAGAAGAACAAGTAGAATTATTTTTTTAAAATGGAAGTGAATGGAAGAAGACTGAAGAAAGACAAATGACTAAAACACAATTTAAATCAAATTAAATAATTCAAATGAAAAGTGAGCCCCCTGTCCGACCTAAACATCATCAGCACAGACACAAGAGCATACTGAATCCCGATTGATTGAGCTCGGTAGTTGTGGCATCTGGTTACCATTTGAAAGTCAAAGGTACACATGAATTTGGAGATTTGCAGAGATTAGTCATAATAATTCCATAAAATGGGTCGCCCAGATGTTGGTGTGTTTCTGTATGTGTATCAGTAACCGCCAACTACATGTTTACTGAAAATAGCCGCCTGTTCGCGCAGCGTTAATCTCATAAAACCGGGCGAGGATAAAGCTCGTTCAGAGAACTTGAGAATCTGATGCATATGTGATTCCATTGCTTCATCTGAGTGTGTCGCTGCACGTGCTTTACATCACCCATCACTAGTAGACAATGCAAAGTAATAACTTTGTTAGCCATTTAGGATACAATAAATAATGCTAATCCAATTTAAAATGCACATGCTTCTTTTTTTTTTTTTTTTACATCCTTACAGCAATTAATAATCAAATGCTGTGCGAAAAGAAACAAAAAGAAAAGAATATGGTATCTGTGGCTGTTGACGGCCTGAAATAAGTTGGTCTGTCCATCACTAAGTCCCAAGTCATTCAATTTCTTGCACAAGAGCAGAGTCTTCAACAAGCTCAAATATTGACACAAGTAGGAGAGAAGGGTAGTTTGATACAATTGAGAACAAGGATGTACCGCACTCCTAATCCCAACACTCTCGCTTGCACTTGTCCTGCACACACAGTTAGGAGGCGGGACATGTCCATGTGTTTGGAGGAGCGGCTTTATATTACTATGGTTGGCTGCTTTCAAAAGTTACACCTAAGTTGCTACCTGAGCCTTAAATAACAGCTGACTGACTGGCGGGATCTTTCGTATGTTTGATTGTATGTACTTGTTTGATGTATTTGTACCTTTTTGAATTTCTGGGGACTTTATGTTTAGTAGATTAAGTTCTAGTGTTCTTCTGCCTCTTTATCCTTGGTCAACCTTTTTTTGTTTGTCACTGAAAACATTTGAAACAATCATTTAGTCAACGTTGGTTGATGTTATATAATAAACTTTGGTATGATTTTATGTGGAGCTAATGGGTGTAAATGTTTTGATGCTATTTGAGCCTCTAACCAAAGGTAATCTTCTGTCACTATGGGATAGACAAGAACATTTTTTGAATCTTGAATCTTCTTATTGTTTCCAGTTTCAGATTTCTAAACTATCCATTTTAAGAATCCGACTCGGAAATACTTTCTAATCAACCCATGGCGACATTTGAAAATACAGACACTAGGGCCCCACCGAAACTGGATTTTTTTTGAGCTGATACCGACAATTGAAGGCACACAGTTTCAACATTCATGAGTGAGTTTAGTTTGCTGCTTAGCTGTGCATACTGTACAAAGCTGAGGCTGAACTAGAGCCACGATTTATGTATATTAAGACTTTTAATTGGAATTGGAAATGAAGCCCTTATAGAGTGACAGCAGAGGATGCAAAGAGTCTTTTAGAAACACGCCATGTACAGCAAAGCCACGCATACACTGCTGACCAAACAAGTAATAGCTGCTTGAACAGGGAAGTGTAAAAGATGCAGGCAGAAAAAATCCATGCGACATGTGTGTGACTCAGTGTGTGTGTGTGTGTGTGTGTGTGTGTGTGTGTGTGTGTGTGTGTGTGTGTGTGTGTGTGTGTGTGTGTGTGTGTGTGTGCATATTTCTGAACCTCCTGTCCAGCCTGGCTAGCTTTACTTTAGCAGCTGTCCTGAAGGCCAAATATCCTCAAGGACTAATGTCCCCTCTGCCTTCCAAAACAAGCAGCCAGTGATTCACAGATGTCAGGGAACATTGAACTTTCTAAGTATAGCTACTACCGCCACTATATGCCACCATGACTCCACTCATGGAGCTCCACCCCCTGGTACAAAAACACACATTTACTCTGGCTTAGGTGGTATTCACACCCACGCTCACAAGATAAGGTATTTATCTTATCTCAAAATGAATATTGAACCAAAACTTTGCAATAGAAATACCCATGCCAGGTGCACAAATAAACAGAAAAAAACTAAGTCGAATATGCGAAGGCTTTTTAATTTGTTCTTATTGCTAATGGGGCATATGACTGCTGGTGTACAAGTAATGAAGCAGCAAAAAAAGAAAGGCCAAAGGTGGTAGGAGGGAAGTGAAAAAAAAGAAAGCAGAGAAAAAAGAGAGGGAAAGTGGGTTATAAAAAAAAAGGTTGAGAGTTTCTGCTCCTTCTGGATACAAATAAATGAATAACCCTGATAGTAGGTCTTCAAAGTGCATTTGCCAAAAGTTTACAGAACACAGTGTCCTCTCAGTCCTGTGTTTGCCCTCAGGACTCAGGAGGTGGTACAGTACATGTGTGTGTTTTTGTGCTTGTGTATCTTTCCATGTCTGTGTGTGTGTACATGCAGGATTAGTGTGAGTGTGCGTGTGGGCGTGTGTGTGTGTGTGTGTGTGTGTGTGTGTGTGTGTGTGTGCGCGCAGCGACTACTTGTGTATTTATATTAACAGTGTGCTGGTGAGAGACAAATGATGCAAGCTCTTTGAAGAGTTTCCAAACAGGAGCTGTAATTTTCTCGACCTGTTGTAAGCGGCTGGATTTATTGCATCACTTAGCAGCCTTAATGGCCTAATAAGCCACTAAAAAGTTAATTCACCAGCAAGTATCAAGAAAGTGCAGTCAGTGTGGAGCCAAACTGGTGTGAGGTTCCAAAACAGTGGCTCCTGACCGATCCCATGCTAATTATGTAAAGTGCACACATGCTACTCAATGTAAAGGGCTTTCGCTGAACGCAACACAAGCTGGCAGGGTCTGTGCATATGCAATTACATAAAGGCATCAGTCTTTTTGAGCTTTGGAATAGCATACGGCTGCGGTGTAAGATGGCGGGGAGAAACTCCCAGCTTAGATCTTCTGTCTCCATCATGTGGATATTTAGGGGTACTGCAGGGCATCTATGAATTTTGATTTAATTTGATAAACTGTTTGTTAACTGTAATAAACATGACGTTAATTTGGTGTCGAAACTTTATTCACCTCCCGGTGGACACACACAACAGCCTGCAGCCAGTCTCGCCGCACATACACAACACACTGCGCATGCGCTGCCCCAGTTCAAGGTTCACATTAAAAAAGTAACATGGTAAGAGAGAAATACAAGTTAACACTATTAATCCCCTCGGGCTTACGTATATATATTATAGGGACATGCTTCTCACACACCTAGGCCTGAATCACACACATGCACAAACAGGACCTGTGGACCTGCATTAGTGGAGAGATGTCAGAGTGGGGCTGCTACAAGCTGCAAAGCAGAGAGCGCACCAGAGCATTTGGGGGTTTGGTGCCTTGCTCAAGGGCACCTCTGCAGTGCTCGGGAACTTCCATATTATGGTCCGCACCGGAACTTGAACCGGCGACCCTACGGTTCCCAACCCAGGTCCTTGTGGGCTGAGCTCCTGCCGCCTCCAAAAGCTTTAGACTAGCTCTTTCTAACTCTTTTATTTTGAAAAAAAAAAAGAAAAAAAGGTTTTGTTATGAAACAAAAAATAAAAGTCTTAATTGAAAAGGAGGCATCAGTATTCATTCCCTCAATACAGCAATTTTAATACCTGTATTCACAGATTAGATTGCCTATAAAGAGTGTCAAGAATTAATTTCATACTCATTAGAGTATGGTGCACATGGTGCGTGCGCACTCACCACTACACTATTTATAAAGTTTTATTTTTCCTCTTCATCAACATACTCTTTTGTTTTATAATCTTAGTTAAAAAGGTCATTTTGTTGCATTAGTTTACACCTTCAGCCTAATCATCCATTTGGACTTGGGAGGCTGGTACAGCACATCTGGCTGTAGATGTTCCGCCTAATACATTTTTGATTATGGTGGATTTGACATAATATTTGCTGTTATTTCATGTCTTATAATGTATTAAAGTAATGTATCATATCAAATAAATATTTGTTGATATGGCCGCAGTGCTCGTTGTTTTTTGTTGAAGTTTTTTTTGGGGGCCTTTTTGCTTTCATGAATAGGACAGCTGAAGAGAGACAGGAGTAGTGCAGGACGACACGCAACAAAGTGCCGAGGCCAGACCTGAACCCTCAGCCGCTCTGATGAAGACTATAGCCTCTGTACATGAGGTGCGCGCAACATAACCACTAGGCTATCGGTGCCCCGTAATCATTGGTTCTTCAGAAACTGTGTCAAATGTGCTGCTAACCATCTTGACTAAGACACTCTTGGAAAAGAGGTTTTAATCTCAACCTGTTTTTTATTCCATTCTCTGGTCAACAAGAGCAGCACTTTTGAGGTGACATAACTTGGAATGTACACCCCGTGTGAGTGACAACAGAAGTAGTCAACGTTTTACGTTTTGTGCATGAGCATAAAAAACTCACCATCCAGAAGAGGGTTCCTGTGGCGAAGTCTGCATATTGCTCTATCGTGGACAGCACACTGAAGATCAGACACACCAGGACCATGACGAAGCTGCAGGGACACAAATCAGATTTCACTGTACACATTCACCACATGACTCAGTATGACTCAGTATATGACTCAGTATGACTTCAGTATATGACTCAGTATGACTCAAATGTACTTTCTCTTCATTTTAAAAACACTCAGTTTATTTATCTAAAAAAATATCTTACAAGCGAGGCGCCAGTAGGCTAGGGGGTAAGTACGCGCGGCTCATATAAATAAATAGTATGCTGTGATTTTAACCTCAATGTAAAGCACATTGAGCTTATCTGTAATGAAATGTATTATATAAATAAATTAGCTATTGCTATTGCATTAGTCCTCTATGCAAGCTTCCCGGGTTCTAATCTGACCTGTGGCTCCTTCCTCGCATGTCTCTCTCTCTCTCTCCCTGATTTCTGACTCTGTCCACTGTCCTGTCTCTAAATGAAGGCAAACAAAGCCCAAAATAAAATGTTTGAAGACTCCACAGCCGGTAGATAATTGTTTTGTATCGCTATCCCCAGATAAAAATTATAACAAGAAATGCACTTGTTGTATGAAAGAACCAGACCTTCATTCTGATATGTTAACCTGTGATTGCCTTCATTTTAAAAAAAAATGTCTTTATTTGTCCCAAATGGCAAACGGCATAACGACACATCAGTAGAAAATAAAAACACATACAGAAACACTCTTGGGTTAGAGGATGGAAGCTATCACCCAGAATGGAGACTCCTTTCACTAAGAACACACATGTAACAGTGATTGTGCTGCAGACATGAACCATCTCAATGAACCACTACATGATATGTTTACAAGCAGGTTTAAAAAAAAAAAGGTGTTCCAGCACCTTCTCTATGTTTCCTTTTTGTCATCAATCTGCTTGTATTAACACCTGACAGGATGTTTCCACGTCTCCTAGCAACAGTGAAACATTCCAACGAGACGCTCCATCTGTCAGTGTATATGCATAATCTACAAATACAGCCAGTGAGTGAAACGTCCGCTACAAGACACCTGAGGTAAAAGTAGAGGAGGAGAGAGAGAGAGAGAAGAGGGGACATGTGGTGGGACTAATGAATGCAGAGATACCTAATTACACCTATTTTCATTATCAGTTTATTTGCTTATTATCCAATCAAAAAAACATACAAGATTATTAAAATATTAGCACATTAGTATTCTCCCATTTTTATTATTAATAAATCAACTTATTGTTTCAGATAGAAAATATGGCATTATTTTTTGTTCATTTATTTTATTGATATAATGGATTGAGGTGGATGAAAAGATTTTTTAAACAGAATTTTAAAAGCTCATGGTAGTCCTTAAGATCAAGATCAACTTTTTGATTAAAAAAGAAATATACAATTTGAGATCAAAACTAAGAAGCATTGGCTTTTTCCTTTGGGGGCTTTAACACAGTTAGAAAACAGCAAACAAACTCATACAGATGACTTTACTAGAGGCGTTTTCCAAACTAGTTCCAACTATTAATTGTAATGTAGGCTGTAGTCTTCATAAATTCATTCTCAATTAAAAAAAATAAAGTCCATGAGGGGCATTGCGCTGTCATTTCCGACCCCTAGGGATTAAAGGAATCGCCCCCCGTGTTCATTTTCACCCTCCCAGAAATAATCCTTGGTGCACATCTTTTAAGAGCTGTTACATGACATTCCATGAGCGTTTGCATGCACCATCATCATGATCAAGGTCACGTTAAAAACACACAGCAGTGGGTGCATTATGATACTGTGTGATACAGGGGGGGATTACATGCCATGACCTGGAAGGGTTACATAAGTGTCTGTTGTTTACCATCATTCATGGAACATACTAAATAATGCAGGGACCTATACACTCCTAATCCAGAACAACATACTTGCAAATGTTGCTTTCACAAATCCACCAGCAAAACTGAGTGTTCAGTGTGCTTTACTTTAAGATCATGTTGAATTATTGGGGTCTCTCAGGGGGGTAGTCTGAGACAAACAGGGTTCATTGAGTTTAAGAAGTACTCCACCTTACACACAGACTGCGACACATTGGCCAGATGGGACGCTGACTTTACTCTATAAGGAGGATTACCGCTCAACACCACACACAACACGTTCTTTCCGGGTCTCTTCAATGCCGTTTGAAACACAAACTGACGCTAAAATAACCTGAGCACTTAGTTCAGTGTGACTTGTAATCACTACGACAATAAAGGTGAGGCACAGCGTCTGAAAACTAGGGAAAACCTGATGATGCTACTTTGGTTTGGTGTTCTGTTTACTCCATACTACTGGACAGTATGTGTTTGTGTTGATCATCCAGCCTTCATCACTGACATCAGCCCATCAGAACTTTGGATGCCGGAGTGGCACCTCAAACATCCACTGACGTTTCATGGCTAGACAAGTGCTTGGTGTAATGACCTCGACATATGGGACTGACAAATAACTCAGCCTAGTGCCTCTGTAGGGTGGACAGTGCTACTCAGGGCAAATGATAAAGAGCCCATGATGCCATTGTAATGCAAATGGAAACATGACAGGGCACGGAAATTAGAAAGAAGCCAGTTGGATTGTAGCTGTCATAAATAGAAAGCTGCAAAAGCTGTCTTTTTGCTCAAAATGTGGTGTAGGTACCGAGACATAGAGTTGGGACATGGATTAAAAACTGTTTGTATTTCGACACAAAGGGACATGTGCAATCACGAAAGACTGCTTAAAATTCCACTACAAGGACATCGATCTCATTTACATGCATTCACACTTAGAATGTGAATATTTGACCAATCAGACTCAGCTAAGCAGACATGATTCATGCATTCACATCAATTGGCCACTATTGAAACAATAGGATTATTTTGGATTGCAGGGAGAAGGAATTAAAACACATTTAGAAATTGCAGAAATGTAATCACTATAGCTGATATTCATATTATTGCACGCCATATTAGTTATGAGATGCGCTTTATACAGGAAATAAAAAATTGCTCTTACTTTTACTATCACTCTCTGTATGCAGCCACTGGCCGAAAGAACTTCTATTTGTGTTACAAGTGGTTGCCCGGCTCCCAGCCTGTGGCATTAACAGCCTTTAAGGAAGGCTAAGCGGGGGCAGGTTAAGATAAGGGCGAGTAAGGGCAATTCAAAATATGTTTCCCTATACTACATCCAGAGTTCACGTTCTGTACAAGCAGTGGGATAAATGTCAGAATTCAGGTCACCAAGTACAACAACAACAAGGCTGCAGCTTTTGGTGGCTTGAAAAGGGAAATACACATTTGTTGTTGTTTTTTGCAAAGCTTAAAAAAAGAACCACATCAGATGCTGTATATATTAAGCCTGCATGATATGCCATGTGAGATATGGATATGATTTGCAATAAGTCAACACAATTGTGAGAGTACATTTCAGCTATAACTCAAAGTTGAATAGCTAACTACAAATTAAATATAACTACGTTTTAAAAAGTTCTAGTTTTATCTGCTATTCTTCATGTTTAACACGATACCTGCGTTCATAACATGTCCCTCTGGAATGGAACAATAGGTCCAAGAAGCAGAAACTATTTCTCTACTTAAATGGCACCAATTAATCTGAGGGCAGCTGATATCTAGCTTCATCTGACTGCATCAAACTGGTGTGCAAGCATGGCCATTATACCCAGGCCTCTATCCAATGTATAAAATGTAACCTTGTCAAGTGAAAAATATGGTCTATTTTACAGATGAGAGAATTGATTCTACATACAATATTCTTCTTATGTAATGCAATAAAGTCAGAGTTTTGCATTGTGTTTATTACAAATGGTCATGTTGCAATAACAAATGATGATTTAATTTGCAGCCCTACTATTAGGGCTGGGTATTTCCCACAACCCAATACGATCACGATACAGAGGCCACGATGATATGATAAATATCGTGATATACATTGATTTTGGATAATGACCATGTCCTACACAGAATTTACTACAACAGCTGTTCTTCATTGTTGAGAATAACAGCAGAGGCATTTTAAGGATCCTACAACTTAAAACACTTCACTTCAGGTCCTCAGAGATCCTATGAATACATTAAACTATTTTAATCCCGGAGCTATAGTTATGGTGTAATTGTGAACTGCACCATAGGTCAATTATCTTTCAAAACTGTCATCTCAGCGATTCACATGAGGATATATTGCCATATCGATTTTTTGAGCACAGCCCTTGTGTATATAGTACAAGTATAGAAAAAATATGGTCTATTTTTACAGATGAATATTTGGGATGTTCTGAGCTCGCCATCAGGATCAACATCAGATCATTTAATCTCTGTCTAAAATATCATTATCACCACATAAAGTTAAAATTCCTATTATGTAATGTTAATGTTCTTCATTATTCACTGTCAATATCTCTCAATTTGTTCATCCCATGAAAAAATATGGCATACTTTTGAAATGCTCTACATATTTATTTACATATCTATGTTAAATTGTATTTTATTTATAGTGTTTACTTATAAAAAATAACATTAAGCAACGTTATCCAATTAAGTGAGGAGGTCAGAGGTAAAACATGCAAACAAATAGCTAAGACTTGAATGTGGTGGGGCTTTAAGTGTGCACACAGTTTCTCTTGACACATACAAGGTTTCCTGGGTTAAACCAAACAAAACAAACATCCCATGTGAAAACCACGACAAAACACATGGCTGATATTTTTTAAGGTGGCACACATTCAGTCTGTCTATAGCTAGAGTCTGTGATTTAGCATTTTCAGAATGTCATATCCATAATCTTTCTGCAGCGACACCACAGGGAGGTGTTTTAGCTTCGGACAGGACTGGGTCACTCACAGCCATTAGCCAACCTTATTTAGCCAGGCCAAAACCCCTGGGATCTGATTAAAACATAACAGCTGGGGCTTTAGTGAGTATTACTGACTGCAGATCTGTTCAGCTTCACTAAAATAAGTACAGTGTGGAGCCACACCACCAAACCAAACCCTCTCAATCAAGGGGGAAACTAAGGCAATATCAGCTTAGACAACAACATACAGAAACAGTGGGGGGGGGGGGGGGGGGGGGGGGGGGTCTTGAAAGTGGGGGTGACAAGAAGGGGACATCTCATTATAAACTCTATTGATATTTATATAATAATATAAAACAAAGTCACTTACACTTTATAAAACACAGAAAATACATAAAACACTGCAATCTGCAGCTACAGCTGTGTTAAGAGGTGCACAATGATTCATTAGATTGATTGATTTACTACAATTGGCTGGGACCACATATTTAAAGTGCCACTGCCAGCTCAAGTGTTTACCACAGACTGTATAGATCATGGAAGTGGTCTCAATGTTGTCACCCATCAGTGTGTGAAGAGGCATTTCGAAGACTAATGGGGCCTGTGGCTGTCACTGTATTAGAGTCAGCCACAGACCAAGAAGTGGAGTTGAGGTAGGCCGAAAGAGTCTTGGTTGCCAAAACTATCCTATTTACTCATATTCTAAATGATGAAAACGACACCAACGATGCCAACAGGTCAAAGTTAGTTAAAGTGAAGCCAAGCAAAAAACCTACATCGAGCCAGCTTGTCAGCCACATCAAGAATCCCCCCCTTATCCTGCCTACTTACGCATAACTCTTTGCCTTAATATCATCGAAACAGATTAGTGTTGTCAACCCCAGTTTCTATGGAGAAAGAAATTAGCTATGGAGATAAAAACCATCGCAAACGTGTTTATTTCTGCTTCATAAACTGGCATTTTAATATGGGACCTAGTGTGGTTTAACTGTGGAAGCTAGCCTCAAGTGGACACTTTATGAACAGCAGTTTTGCATGCTTCCACATTGTATTCATTTCTCATCATCAGAGGTTGTTGCTTGATGTTTAGCCATCCCAGTTTGTCTACAGAACTAACACAAACAACATCAGAGTTCACACAGAAAGGTGCCACATCTCTAGATTTGCTTAAAGCTATCCTCATATAAAGATGAGTATAATGAAGGCAGGTTAATGCAACTTTCAAGTGCACAGCTTCTCAGTGACTATTTTATTGAGTCCAACTACTCCATCAACACTGCACTACCTTCAAGCTGCTGATACCCGCACACACTCAGCAGTTCCCTTCAAACCAGAACAGTGTATCAAACGACGCTTTGAAACTTGAAAGGCCCCTCTTCAAACAATCAAAGCAAACACCCTCCAGCCTCAAACAATGGAGACACAGACAACATCACCAGCACATGTTCATAACAACCAGGCCTCAAATGGTCATTAGCATGCTAATTAACAGCATTCAGAAAACCATGTTACCCATGTCTGGCTCCAAGCCTTATTCCTCTTCCATCAATAGAGGTTCATTTTTTTTAAACACTTTTTTAAAAGCTAAGCCAGATAACTCTTTTTTTTATTGGAGCCCATCATGAAAAATCAGTATCAGCAGATACACAAATACATGAAGCGTTTCCATAGTTTTAGTGGTGGATGTGACTCTGGTAGAATTAGTCGTCACACAAGCAGAAGTAGGGGGTTCAATCCCCAGCTCCTGCAGTTACACGACACTGAACCTGGCAGTGTGTGACTGTGTGGTTCTGTTGGGCTGTTGGGCCCTTTATGCCATGAGTTTGTAAATGTGGTGTGAATGGGTGAATGTGATAAATGCACTCAGTGATCAGAAGACTAGAAAAAGTCTGTAAATTGGAAATTGACTTGAGTTTGTATAGTGCTTTTCCATTCACACACTGATGGTAGAGGCTGATATGTTATGTGTCCATCAGAAGTAATTAATTCCATTTTTACACATTCATACGCCGCTGATGAAGCAGAGGGAGCAACTTGGGGCGAAGTGTCTTGCCCAAGGACACATTGGAGATGTGGCTGCAGGTGCTGGGGATCAAACCCCCGACCTTGGGGTTGAGAGACGACCGACCCTTCAAAACTTTTTTGATTTCTTCTTTAAAACAGCAGCATTTCATCTAACTCTGCATAGTCACATCAGTATACCATACAATTCAGGTAAATCCTACTCTTATTAAAATCACTAAATCAGTCGCATATTAGATCTGTTCAATGCAGGTTGACTGATTTAACTTTCAAAGTGTTTGCCTATTTGTAACACACTTTTTTAAAGTTTTAACTTTTCTAAGACTGCTTCTTAGACATGACATAAAAGAAAAAACAGCTGTGACCTTAAAAAGCACCAACATCAAGACAAGAGAACGCAAACTGCCCTGGGCATCACTGCTAGCGAGCATGGTCAGAGGCAAAGTAGCCATGCACAGCCCTCTCTACTGACCACCATCCATCCAACCCCAACACCCACCCCGCCCCCTCCCCCTCCCCCTCCCCCTCCCCCTCCCCCTCCCCCCATCCCCTCCCTTCCTGTCCCTTCCATGGAGGAGCTTAGGTTGGATTACACCACATCAGCCACAGTCATAAACATGGATATTCCATCCTGGCTTAGCTATCATCTTGTCCACCAAATACTTGGAAAAAAAGATGCAACTCTCCTTATAGGTTGGAGGAAAAGATGAATAATGAGAGAGAAAGGTGGGTTTGACATAATGGAAAAGGCCTCATTCATAACCACATTCAGCATCAACGCTGACAGCATTCAAAATTAAAGGGAAATACCGTCAGCTTCTCTGTTAAAATTAGTTGTATTGGTACACATCATGTTTAAGTATTTAGGACATAACACTGAGCCAAAGAGTGTACACATTTTGCATTTCTTTACCAACAGGTAACAGCACAAGGGAAGACAAAGACACGGACAAGTGGGCTTCATCATCTTCTGGCCTGAGGATCAGGTGAATTCAGTTCAAAATGCTTATTGGTCCATTGGAAGGTATAAGAGGAATAAAATCATGTATTCTATTTCAAAGTAAAAATAATCAGCAATTATTAAACAATAATACTCTGTAGGCAGAAACATGTGTGCACCGCATCTGTGGGAAAAAATATTTTTGTTCAAGTTTCAATAAACTTTCAGCTGTACCATTCTCTCTGTGGCCATAATTTAAATTATTATACAAGGCAATCTTCAATTGTTGAAAATAATGCACAATTTTGTACCCAAAGCTAAAAAAAAAGTTGCAATGCAAAAAAAACCTGCTGCTGAGTGACCCCAACAGTTCACTTCACTCAGTCAGTAATCTCTTGTAAGCAGATATCAAACAGGAGGTTTCCTTTCAGTGCTTTCCACATGGACGAAAGAGATTCACTGCAGCCTTTTCATAATCTGTCCTAATAGGAAAACACACAGAACCAAAGGTTCCTGACAACATCTGGCCCACTGCAGTTTCACAAGGATAAACAGGTGCAGTGCTTCCTTTGGCACACATTGGTCTCTTTATATGTGGTAATGGTGTTGTCAAAAATAATGGCATATTGATTAGAAAAAATGCAAAGAAAAAAAAAAAGGTTTTCTAGTTTGATCTCTGTTTTATCTACTATGTAAACTCAAAATTTGTTTCTAAACTGAATTTTCCAACTTTTCTGCATCTTAACACACCTTCAGACAGACTTATTGGATCAACGGTAAAGCTGAATCTACTTGCAGTGTGAGAAGGGCATTTATGAGCAATGAGGACTTGCATGTTCATCCCTTTTAGTTATGTAAAAGACTCAGAGGGAGAGGCCCATCATGAAGGGGATCACTGCCCCAGGTTCTCTGTGTGCCTGTGAGACTGCATGCCGTTGCGTAAGACTCTTTTCGGGCTCTCTCTTCGTTATCCCCAGTCCGGGAGTATTCTACCTACTCTTACTAAGTCTGTCCTCATGAGCATAGTATGTGTTTCTGTCTGTATACTCTGTAATTGGACAAATGTGATGGTTACAGATTATATTCATGTGTTAAAAAGTTTTTTTGTGAAGCGCCGATCTAAAGAAAGTTTACAGTCAGCTACAAAACAAAAAAAAGAAAATGTCAGAGTTAATGGAACAGAACATCTCCATCTGTTTGGGAATCAAAACAAACAAACAAACAAGTTTAGTTTTTCCAATCTCTGAAGACATTGGTAATCGTCTATCATCATCCAACGATGAAAATTGCCTCTTGGAATGGATGCCAACTTTTTGGTCATTCTTGTGTAGCAAGCATTCGCATTAGGTTGCGTTCTGCCTGCCTTTGGTTTCCATATGGACTTTTTTTCCTGAATACACCAAAGCCTGCTGATATGTCATTGGTCAATACAGCTTGGTCTACAAAAGTACCAAAAACTGAAACAATAACCCTTCCAGACCACCTGAGTCCAGATTCCACATTTTAGTAGAATCTGTAAAAACAGATAAAGTTTTTTCTTATTGAATATTGGTATATATTACCAATTACCGAATATTGGGATATTCCTAAAGCAGTTGTCAGGAACAAATGAATGAGTCCAAAACTGTTCTGAAAAATGCTTCAATCAAATTGTTACCCACAGTTGTGTGTTATCCACTTACATCACCTGCTGAATGGACAGATGTTCCACAACAGCCAGATGGCGTGCTGATGAGTGCATTTATAAGCCTGTATGAGCCAATGAGTTTCACTACATTGTGTTGTGCAATCAGACCCCATTTGCACATCTGTGTAAGTGTGTGTGTTTCAGCTCATGTATGCCGGTGTCTGCATGCACACAGTTCTGTATTTGTGTGTTAATTTGCTGTTGCTGATGCTGTTTCCAGCACGATAAAGGAAGTGATGAATTGAACCACCACCTGTGTGTGTGTGTGTGTGTGTGTGTGTGTGTGTGTGTGTGTGTGTGTGTGTGTGTGTGTGTGTGTGTGTGTGTGTGTGTGTGTGTATGGGGTTGTATTGTCTGTCTGTGTGTGTCATCATAATGCAGAGCAGGCCTATTAGAGCAGACCTATTAGTGTTGTCATGAGTGCTGCAGACAACCTTTTATTCCTCCCTTCTCCACTGCCAATCTGTAAAGAGGCCAGGAGAATAGATTGCCACCAGCGATAGCCATCCACAAGTAAGAGTTACTTAAGTGTCAGAGGGGATCAGTCAGAAGGGTTTAATATTAAATGAAGCACAGGCTCAAGTTCTCTCTCCTCTGTGAGGGGAGAACATTAGACCCTCAATTACTGCTGGGCCGGAGACATGCAGGGCACACAAAATAACACCTACATGCAGAATAATGCAGAGTCCAAGCAGAGTTTCCATTCATCTTCCATTGACAAAAATAATGTCCTAATTAGACAGAGTAATTCTACCTCTTTTCACACATCTGCCAAGTGTAATGACTTAACATCAGGCCTTGAGTAGATAATTGCAGGCTAACTGCACACAGTGTTTGGCTCATGGATGAGTTAGGAGGAACAGGACCCTTCAGAAGTTGACGATTTTAAGATTGTTACCAGATGTCAAATACTTCTTCTGGTTAGTTTTGGCCAGAGCTGCCAACTGCTCTGTCATGCCCAGAAATACAAGATCCTATGTAATATGCTGGAAAATTATGTGCAGAAAAAGTGGTGAAATCATGAGTTATGATGCCCAAAATAACCTCTGTTATTATGTAGCTATTTTTTACTTACTTGCTTTTTTTTTTTACAACAGAAAAGGGCACATCCAACTTCAATATATGTACACTAATCATTAGTGATGGTGACATTCTGTTCCTGGTCAACCGGCATTTTGGGGATGCCATGAAAATGTTGATGTTTACCACATGTCAGAATGTGTTTTGTTTTGTAACTGTTAAAGTTTGTAATAATAAAGGATTTAAACGTTAACCCATTATCCTGGGACCTTGATGAAAGTAGCTTTTTATAACTCATCTAGCTCCTCATTATCAGACATTGGCCCAGATCTATTTATACAAAACATCCTATTTTGTACGTGTCTTGCAGCCAACCAAAGATGTACTTGCACACATAAAAAATATTTTTGTGGGGCGCCGGATAGCCTAGTGGTTATGCTGCATGCCCCATGTAGAGAGGCAACGGCTCTCATTGCAGAGGCTGTGGGTTTGAGTCCATCCTCGGCCTTTTGCTGCATGTCATACTCAACTCTCTCTCCTCGCAGCATTTCCTGTCTCTCTTCAGCTGTCCTATCAAATAAAGGCAAAGCTGTAATCTTAATGATATAACTGTATCGTGATGAAGGTAGCTTCTTAACACCATCATACATAAGTATACAACCTCAATGATTTTCACTTAAACAAAAGCTTATTGAAAAACATGATTATCATGTTACTATCCCAAATTCATACATTTGAATTATTATAGACAGTTGCGTTTGTTATTTTGTTTTTAGTGTATGTTGTGCTTTTAATGGTATCTGGGGTTTTTAACATTGTTCTTATTAATATTTCTGTTTGTATCTCTTCTGCCACTGACACGAGCTGCTAGACTGCCTTTTCCTGTTTTTAAAGCAATGGCGATAAAGATCTATTCTATTCTAAGTTTCTAAAAAAAATTACAAACAAAAAAAACAAGGTATCTAATGGGTTGAAATATCAACCAATGGGGAACATTCAGCCCTAACCCTTGTAAGGCCAATGCTTACATTGACTAAACTGTTGGACATAATCTACATCCCCCTTTGAGCATGTTTCAGAATTATGCAGTTTGTTAAGTTAGGCCTGAACCTCAAGGTGAAGGCACAGCTCAAAGATCTAGTTTAGGATGTGTGTGTAACCACAACAGAGCCAGAAACCAAAACCTTAGAGTAAGCTGCTAACAGTCATCAGGATGCTGTATACTGTTACTGTAACCCAACTACATTTTATCATTATTTTAAAAATGTAGTCCTGTAGAGTTGTCACGCATAGAAATCATTCTTTAAAACACAATATGTTACATAATCAAAGCAGGAAAATCGAAACAAACCCAGTAATGTTTAAAAATAAAATATGTTTCGGTTACTTAATGTGCGAGACAGCTGAATATTTAAAAGAGTTCAGTAGAGGCCTTTTGACTTCTAGATTTATCATTCATGTTTTCTCTAATCTGGTTTAAATCCACAGGCGCAGGGTTTACAATGACGTCTGGGCATACTTCAGAGACATAAGATCTTTAAGTCACGTGTTGTGGGGGGGGGGGGGGGGGGCGGGAGTGTTGGTCATGACATTCATTCATTCTGGGATTCTACAACAGCGCCATGACAAAGTTCTGCTGTCATTACGTCTTTGTAAGTCCATATTTATTCTTCCCGTTGTGGGATAAATAAAGGATTATCTTATCTTATCTTATCTTATTCTGCAGCGGCGAAATATAAAAGCGTCTCAGTCTGTGAATTTGAGAGTTTGAAATGCACACAATTAGAGAAACAGTGTGAGCTTCACGTACACACACACTCAGACATGCACACACACAGCACTGTTCTCTCCCCCTCAGTCGGCAGAGGTACAGAGGTGGGATCGCTTTGTCCCCCCATCACGCCGATACGTGACAGTGAAGGAAAGACGTTACAGGGGTGTAAATGTAGCGCTTTGAACAGGCAGTCTGAAAATAGCTTAAAATTAGAAATGCAAATGTATGATTCAGTTTCTAGATTTGTAGACATTTATATTGTTTAGATTATTTTCTGTAACTTTATATTTGAATATCTAGGTTATTTCAATCACGTTGTAACCCATTTCCACTGCATCTTTAATCTGTTTCCCATGATATTTGAATTGGGATAAAAGGACACCTGGCGTAAAATATACAATTTTTACGAGTGATACTAGACAGTGTAAATAACTTTTTTTATGTATGACTCTAAATGTATCCCTAAGACGATTGTGAATCATGATCCTTTTCTGTTATTACACCATGCTAAAACTCTCCCAACGTAATCACAACCCCAATCATATTGCAACCATAAAAAGTTAGAGAAGGTGTCTTTTCGAGGCAGTTTGTAAAGTGATTACTGTAAGCTGTGCTTTAACTGTAGGTCAGTGTGTGCTGCCCTCACAGGTCAGGTTCGCAGCATGAAGAAGGAGCCTCCATGTTTCATGCATGAGCTTGCTAATATGTTGACATTAAGGAAGTGCAGGATGGAGCTCATCTGTGCCAGAGAGCTGGGGTTGTCCAGATCACGCCGACTTGCTTCTGCTGCTGGCCTATCATAAAACACCCTGCAGGCAACCTGCAGGACACATACACCCCTTCTTTTGTTACTGGGAACCAGAACCCAATACTGGAAGGATTATCACTAGATGTAGTTAAAGACAGAGGGACTGGAGCTGTTTTTTTTTACACTTTGGAAACCCCATCTGGTTACACTGAAATCAGCATAGACAGGTACTCACACCAGGAAGTGGTAAAGGAAGCATTTCAATCCAGCAGGCCTCTCTAGGAAGTTGTAAACATCCCCCTGCATGCTAGTCTTGATGTAAGGGCTCTGGAACTCCTTCTGGTGATGATGCAACCAGCTCGAAAGAGGGAGAGGCTGTTGGATAGTGGTGATAGAGGGTCGGCTGTTTGTTGTCCCAAGTGCAGGGTCCTTTGTGTCCTCCGCTGGTGGACGGCAGGGGATGCCTGAGCCATTATTCACCAATGTGGGGTCCAGTTCCAGTGCAACAGGAGAGTAGTGGCTTCTTTCAGGCTCAGGAGCCCGCAGGGCAAAAGAAGTAGCTGTCGTGCAGCTTGAGGCTTCTGCCGGATCAGCATCCATGTCCTGGTCCATGCTTAGGTTCGTGCTGGCGTATCCGTTAGGGCTGCAACGTATGAAGGAGCTCCCCAGCCTGCTGCCATAGTCACGTTGCACGTGGCATGTCATGTGGAAGGAGTGCGGCCGCTTTTCCTCCATGTTGCCCAAAAGGAGTCTGGAGGTGAGTCTGGAGTCCTGGAGGTGATGTCCAAGGTTCAGGTTCAGATGGAGAAAACACCTAACAGGGCATGGCTAGCTGCCCGCTGCAGACAGGGGCGCTCTCTGCTGTGTTGCATGGGTGCCCATACCTGCAGTGGAAGAAGTGACATGAGTCATGGAGATAGTATGACTGAAAATAAATCCTGCCCTCTAACAGAAGGGACCTTGTTAACTTAGCATCCATCATGAAAAATACAAGAGTCAGACACAGCAAAACCTAAGTTCCTGAACCAATGACAAATATATATTTGCGGCTACATAAACATCTGCTACTGTAACAGATGGCAGTCAAACATAGCCACAAAACTCTAAGACTCCAAAAATATCATCAGTTAAGAATCTGGAAAATACCTTCTGCACGTTATTTTTGAACTGCAACTCAACTCGGATCAGAGACCTATTGTGCTTATGCCGATAATGCCGATAATGCCGATTAGGGCTTCCCATTGTGTAACAGTCCTACTTTTTGCTCTAAGATCTATGTACAGATTGTATACTGCTGCAGGTTTTCCATGTCTGTGAGGTTATAAAGAGGAGGGGGATTAAGGTTTGTGCGTAAGAACTCACAGTGACATTACTATGAACTTTTGCGGATGGTTACACAGGCAGGCTTTTAAACTTTGACCTACTGAAATAATACAAGAGCAACAACAGATATGTTATATTACCTGAGCAGGACCGTGTGTATTTAATGTGGCAACAGGTCAGAAACACAAACACCATGCATGCCTGTCACTCTGAGGATTTAGAATTACAAAGCATCCCCCTGACGTATTGTTTTTTGATGGGTGTCAAACTTGTCAGGTATCCCATTTGGAGATGGAACAAAATGCACAGCATGTTGTCTAACAATATTTAGAGACAAACATAAAGTGCGTTTATCCAGCCTGTACCAAACCATTACAGCTACAGCAGATGACCCTCCCCAGCAGTTACATCAAATGTCACAGAAGCTTAATCAAGATGCGAGCAGACGAAAATAAGACTGATTAAAGCTGTGGATAGTTGCATCCATGGTAATAGTTGGGGTTTTTTTAAAGCTTGTCTTTTACATGTTTACCCCTTTTTCTTTCTTTAAAGTTACAGTCACATCAAGGGTAAAGTCAAGAAAAATATTTTAGGATGCAGATGAATACTTTATATTCGGAGTCAATGTTGTCAAAAAAAACCTCCCATTACACAATAAAAAACGGAATACTAATGTTCATTATGTTTCGGCAATTACTGCTCACTGTGTACACAAACAATAAGATGAGAACAGATTAAGCAAATACAGAGACTTGAGATTTCGAATTGTGCAAATATGAGCTTCAAATAAAGAATGTATTTTAAATTTGAGCTACTGAAATACAGTCCATTTGTTTAACCTACCTGTAATTGAAATGTCCTATGACTTCACATGAGAACTGACCTGTAACTAAACCTGGAGAGCAAGGACACTTAACAAAAAGGACATCTCATGTAGACTACCATTAATAAGTGTAGACCTCTCAAAAGGGAGTGGGGGGGGGTCTGAAAATGACACTGAAGAAGGTATGGCGCGATGGATGGACGGATTGTTGACTAAACGGATCGGAAAAAGTCTTATAGGACAAGAGAGGCGGGCTCATTGTTATCAGCCAACCCCGTCCATATCTGTCCTCACCTACGGATGAACCGCTGACATGAACCGCACGCGCTGCTGTCTCCCTGTAGATAGAGTTTCTCCCCTTTAAAAAAACCCCAAAAAAAACTACAAAGTTAACGACACACAATGAACTCAGGCACGCCGAGGCTACTGCGGGGGGACTCTACAGTTACAGAGTATTGTGTGACTGTTAAACTAAACCGACCCACGCGTGGGACCTACGACACAATAACAACACGTGGGGTAAATATTGTTTTTTTTTAAAACATAGCCCTTACCTTTTATCCGCTGTACGGACGTCTGCCTGAGGCGGTCTGAGAAAGCACGGTGGGGGAAGTTTAATGAAGTTGCATAATAAATACAAACGTTATGTCAGTATTTACATCAATTGATGCGACGATACAGTTGAGAGCTAAACCCTCCAGAAATTAAACAAAAAAAATATAACAAATTACTCTTTCGGATCTTGACTTAAAAGCACACCGCAATGAATACTAGATACATTATGTGTAAAATAAAAATAAACAAGAAGCAAGGCAACAAGTTAGCCTTTTAGTTTTTGTTTAAATAAAAAAAAAAACAGGATACAGTCGAAGAAAAAATGATTTCAGAATTAACTAATGTTCCAGTATTAAAAAAATAAACAATCAATGACATGAAAAATACAATTAAAGCACGAGCCTTTATTCGGTTGCTGCCTGCAGGACTTGTCCCTTTGAAGTGCATCGCTGCCTGTGCCTGTTCAAGTGCTGCGTTCAAAGACTACGGGACACTTAGCAATTGCAAGATAAGCCGTAGTGTAGTAGCCTACTTCTGCAATATTGTTACAATGACCAATATACAAGATGAGGTAGTGGTAGTACACTATTCCTGAAGATCTTGTATTTTTTCACAGCTAATGTGTTTTAAAATAATGGGGATGGCGAGTTCTAGAGCAAAAAGATGCCTTGAAATTTGCTTGTGTTGTCCATCGACATAAACATCAAATACAACACATAAAGCACAAAAAGGGCTGGGAATTATTTTTCTCACTTTTTTCAAAAAGCCAACGTTTAATGTGTATAATTTGATGAAAATGCATTCATATGCAATGGTGTTTTAAATGGATTTTCCCTTTTACGGTCCACAATCAAACAAGCTGGGTAATAGTAGGCTACGTCTGATCATTTTGTCCTGGATTATATTGAAGATTTGTGTCAAGTATCATGAGGAAAAAGATATGTGATTATCCTAAATTAAACTTAACTAAATCAAATCACTGAAAGTCAAGTCATTGAAACACCCAGGATCGAGTCACAGGTAGAGTCCTTCCAAAAACTAACAACAATGTTCCCACATTTCCTTTTTCATAAATTTGTATCAGTTAGGGTTAGGGTAACTTACCCTAATTTACCCTAACCCCTAATGTGGGAACACAGGACTGTGGGACCATTGGGCTGTGGGAACATAGGGCTGTGGGAACATAGGGCTGCGGGACCATTGGGCTGTGGGAACATAGGGCTGTGGGACCATAGGGCTGTGGGACCATTGGGCTGTGGGAACATAGGGCTGTGGGACCATAGGGCTGTGGGACCATTGGGCTGTGGGCTGACCCTGTGTGGGTAGCTAGCTTTTGCACAAGCTGGCTGCTAATAAAACCACAACAAGTGAAAAAAGTATGATAAGCATACATACCCCACATGCAGGCTCTTCTCCTTTCATGCTCGGTCAGGTTAATGTCATTTTATCGCCACAGAGATTCATGTAGCCTACATTGTCCAATGTTTCTGCTACTCCTTCAGTTTACATTTGAAGTTGATATTGACATAGCCAACAACAACAACAACAACAACAACAACAACAACAACACAGAGCAAATACATTTCGGTGTAACTGTGTTGAAACTGGTTCCAAACAAAAACTAGACCTCACCTGTTTTAGCCACTGGACATGTTGGACAACTTGTAACTTAGGAATCCCGGTTTTACAGACACATTTGAACGCGACACATCTTCTTAAAAAAGAAGCAGCTGATCGAGGTGCACCTGCTAAAACACCACCAGGGTCCCTCAGTTGATGAAAATGCCCCTCGAGGGAAAAAAGATGCGTTTCCATTCATTTAACAACACATTTCTAAGGTTACTTTTTAAAGTATTACCTCGGCTTGAATCAAGCCCCACAATTTTACATCTCTCCCGAGCTGTGTCCAGAAACGTGTTCACCTATAGGGGGCACTAAACTCAGACTGTGTGCTGCAATAAACGTCTCGCGAGCCTCTTAGTTTGACCCTCCCTGTTTTCCGTAGACTCCGAGAAAACATGGCTTCACACACAAGCAAGGCATTTCTGTCTCTAGGTCGACTTAATATTGCTGGTCTTGGACTAAATAACTCAGCGAGCAGGGTCACATATGCAGCGGCATTGTCTACAAATTCGCCTAAAGGGGATAAAGGTAAGTTTCTCTATCTCATGAAAGTAGTTCAACCATTCAGAGCCACATTTGCAGGCGAAGCTACCTGCTTCAAATGCTGTAACAGAGGACAGTACACAACCTCCTGTCATTTGACAGTCATATAATTAACTAGTTAGGGTGTTTAAACAGGACAAACAAGTGAATCTATACATTGATATTACCGATTCCTAATTGCATTAATTTGTCTTTATTTATTTAAAGGCTATTTGTTTAGTTATTTATTATGACACTTTTAAGGATGGTGTTTTCTACCCCACAACCAGTCAAACAAAAAATTAAAACAGACAAACAAGCAATTAAGAATAATATCAAAGAAAGTGTGATGGTGCACTGCTGTCATAAACCATCTACTTCATGTCACGGCAGCAAAACATTTTAAGCAATAATCTGAAAACAGACGTGTAAAACAAATATTGTCAGGTCAATTTTGATTTTGTTGTTGTATGCATTCATCTTTTGGTACAATACATAAATGATTACTGTAAAAATGATGATACAAGGCAAAGGCAGGAAATACAAACACCTTCAAATACACCGGTTGTATATGAGCATCGTTTCTTTTGATTAAAAAAAAAAAAAAAGGAGACATAATGCTTTAGAAAACATATTATTTTGTTGAAGTTTAAGTGTCTTTGCAGATAACAGAAAAGCAGTACACAAACGCTGTTTCCACAAAGTGAATGCTGATGCTGCTTATTCAGGATCTTTTCACATTTAAAAAAAGGTGTGTGTGTGTGTGTGTGTGTGTGTGTGTGTGTGTGTGTGACTTAACAAATATTAACAATTTTGTAGGTTTTCCTCAGAGAAATGGAAGAGGACCCGTGAGAAAGCCTAGAAGAGAGGTGAGTGTGCAGCCTTCATATCGTTTTTTTTAATGGCAGTATAAAAATACATGTATTTAAATGAGGCCAAACATTTATCAAAACACTGGGTGAAGTCTGTATTGAACAGATTAGTGTTCAGTGCTTTCAGTTAGAGCCCGACCGATTCATCTGCCAGCCGATAATATCAGCCTATATTAGCAAGGTGTGTATGTAAGGTGACTACGACATCGACTTTTTTTTTTTTATCTCTGATATTACTAGATTTATTAACCGACCAAATAGCATTCAATTTCAGTTTCATTGTATTACACTAGCAGTTCTCTTTCACCAGCAGAGTGTGTATAGAGTACAACAAGCATTAGCACTCCAGATTGTCAAGTGATGGTGCACGTACATGTGCAGTTACTTTCCAGTTGAGTGACCATATCCATGTCAATATTTTGAATCTTTTCCACGAGTGTTTGATAACTGCATTTTAGGGATCAATGCCATAAATGTGTGTCTGTATCTATATATTTCTCTCTTTGGATTGAAGATTGATATAAGAAAAATATCAGCCAATATATCTTTATCTGATATCGATATCATCCCCAAAAATTCCATAATGGTCGGGCACTACTTTTAAACACATGAGAGTTGTCATGGTTCTACAAAAACATGGGTAGCCTCACACAGTTTCCTGAAAAAAAAAACGTGTTTTTTTGGTCTCCGGTGTTTTGTTTCAGCCAGGGGAGCCTAGGACAGAAAAGATGCCGCTGGATCAGGACTGGACTGCAGTCTATCCAGCAGCTGCACCCTTCAGGCCGAGCTCCGTCCCGCTGCCTGTGAGGATGGGCTACCCTGTGAAGGGAGGCGTCCCACCAGAGAAGAAGGGCAACTTGGAGCTGATCAAGGTCAGACCTCACTTCTTAAATGTGACCACCCCATAAGGATAGACTTTAAAAACACACGGTGGCTATAGCTTTGTTGAAAACGGGTGAGATGATGCTGCATGGCTCTGTGGAGTCTATCTCTGTTGCTGGATTACTGAGCTGCTGATTCCAGACACCAGCTGCTCCATCTGGACTTGAGCCACTTGCAGATCCACTACTTTTCACCGTCACTGCTGGAGCTCTGCTGTGCATCCCAACCACACTGATTTATTTCTCTCAGTGTGCCACGAGGAGCTAAATGTTATGCATCCTTTGCTTAAGTTTGATGCAAGATTTTATTTTTTAAGCACTGCCTTATAGATGCATCACTCTGGCGACAAGCGAATTATCTAACCTGCGACAATCAGATTTTAATGTCAATTAAACATTAATGACAGAATTATGTGTTGTAGATGAATTATTGACTTAAAGGAGAAACAGAATATATGAGGTTTTCCAATCTGTTTTTAGCCCCCTTAAAAATTAGAATATTTTTAAATTAAAAGACTTTTGAAAAGTCATAAAGTATGTGATGTGAAATCTCTTGGAGATGTCAGACAGCCCATAGAAACAATTTATTAAATAAAAAATGGAAAAAAGTGATTCACCGAGGGAATTCCCCGCTTGTACTCCCATAAATGTAAAATAATATAGCTGCATGTTAGCCTATAAGCGTTCTGTGCATCGCGTAGAAGCAGTGAGTTCTGCAGGGACATTCTGGAAATCAAATTCAAAAGTGCACATTCCAACAGTCAAATACATACAGAAACAAAACCACAATCATATTAGCCTACATACATGTGAGAGAGTAACTGCTGACAATGTTTCCAACACAAACTGACCAGAGAGACAGAGCCGAGGTCAGATAGATAGATAGATAGATAGATAGATAGATACTTTATTGATCCCGAGGGAAATTCAAAGCATCCAGTAGCAGGTTACAAAGACGTACGTGACATGAAACATTTGTTACAAATTAAACCACAAAACCGAAGATACAAACTGAAACAACGACGGCATCGGCATCATTGCTTCCAACACCACTATCTCTCTCAACCTGACATGAATTAAGGAGGGAAATGGAAACAGGGGACACTTATGTTGACATATTGTCCTCATGACAAGCAAGAAATAGAATAAAAAAGTACAATTCAGCCAAATGGTACTCTTCCTAAAGGATGTCTTAGTGTTCAGAAATCATATTTCTAAGAAGATTAGCCCAGTAAATATGACTATAAATGTAAGAGTAGTTTCTGTGACTCAACTTGCCTTAAATTTTTGGTAAATCAAGTTTTTGGTGAGCAAACCTAAACCATCATTCTCGTTTAAAAAAAAAAAAATAAAAATAAAAAACTTTTTCGACTTAGCTTGCACCGTGGTTTGGAGAGAAACCTTTTTTCAATTTTTCTAAATGTATGGAAAAAAGTGACAATAAAGATGACTTTGACTTTTTTGACTTTTTCAGATCCCAAACTTTCTGCATTTGACGCCGGCAGCCATCAAGAAACACTGTGAAGCCCTGAAACGTAATACATTTTTTGAAATTGAAAAGCTATTTCTTAATGTGTTTTGCTTACTTAAACATAAATGTGCTCATTTTGCATTTAAACACGTCTCTGTGTATTCTCAGCCTTCTGCACAGAGTGGCCCTCTGCCCTGGACTCCGATGCCAAATGTGACGAGCTCTTCCCCATCAAAGTAGAAAGCACGGACTTCGTGTCAGCCGGCCAGTCTGTTAGAAACCCTTCAGCTCGCATTGTTCATCTCAAAGTGAGTGCTCCCGCTGTCTGACCTCCGCTTATACCCGATGATCTCTAGCTTTAGCTGTGTTTCATGGATGTATATATCGGAGGGAGTGTGGAGAAACCCGACATGAAAAATGAGATTAGAGATTTACACAGATTCATAATCACCAGCTGACATCATGTTGCTGTGACTCATCCAGACAGACGATCTTCGTCCAGTGACCTCAAACCCAAGAAATGAAGCCGTCAAGTCTAAAACGAGAGAGATTACAGAGATGTGGTTTTCTCTTTAAGCATGTGCTGACACTCTGATGATGTCATGTGTTAATTTAATTCTGCAGATATTCAGGAAAAGTGTTTTGTTTTTTATCAGCTTCTTGTTTGTTCAGAAGAAAGTAAGAGAAACCCGTTTATCATCGACATATTTGTTGGTACATTTTCATATATCTCTTAATCCCTTCACCACCACAACCATCACTAATCCATCAATATACAATCCTCCTCACAGAGCAGAGCCATAATGGAAACATGAAACAACACATAACACCCACAATCCATCTGTAAGGAGATTTACACTTAAGGTTCTATCAGTGAACGAAGAGGGAAAGAAATGCAGGAGAAGTTATGACCTCAGTGTGAAGGCGTTGTTGTTGTTGTTTGACAGTTTCACTTGTGTCTGTGTGTTTACAAAGATCAGTTGCCAACCAGCTATTGTTACCCAAAAAGACAAATGATGCCTCACAACATTATAGAGACACATCAGAATTCACATATGTGTCGTCTCTGCAGGTGAAAATGTGTCTTTTTTTAGACCGTGAGCCGTGAGCCGTCAGCTCCACAGACACTTTGCCTCAGATTATATCAGCGTGGAAGGAATTATCCAGACATTAATCCAGGTGGATTAGGCAGAAAGACAGATTGGCGAGCAAATCTCACACAATTAGGTTCCAAATCCAGAGCAAGTGGAACAAGACCCCATTTTCAGCACAACAAGAATTAATTCAGCATTTAGACCGGGGTTGTATATAGTGGGCTCTCCTTTAAATTATATTTTATCTTAGTGGGGTAAAAGCAGTGAGGGAAACCTGCAAACTAAATCTGTGGTAACGAGTCCCAGAGGCAACAAATGTATCCTTCTCATTGTCTCTGCACGTCACAAAATAAAACACATCTGACCTCATGCTGTCCGTGCACGAGCTAAAGCAACCAGAAAACAAGTTTACAGGCGTTTTGTTGCTTTCTAACAATTTTCTAAAAAAAGATCCTTAACAATGTATCAAGAAATAATCTCTTATCTTCTACTTCTTTCCAATGTGAAAGAGGCTTAGAGGTCTGCTGCACTATAGCATACATGCTCTGATTTCATCTATGGAAAGTAAAGTAATCTCCACAGTCAGAGCTCTGAACAGGTTAAAAACAAACATTGTTCTCTCTTTAAGTTGAGGTTTTCAATTTAAAGAGCTTCAGACAGAAGGTGCAAAACACCATGAAAGGACATCTGTTTCTCTCTTTAAAATGCAAACTGAATGTCTCAACTGTAGCGCCTCTCTCTTGTTCCTCTAACTGTGTCACTGTCATTTCTCTTTCAGGTCAAGTTGTCCAGTTTTAACCTGGACAAACATGCACAGAGAAAAATGCTCAAACTTGTCGGGGAGAGATACAACAAAGACACGGATACCCTCACCATCAGAGCTGACAGGTAAACAACCCGTCGACAGGGTCAAACATGAATTAGAATCAGTGAGGAGATCAAACAAATGCACTTATCGCTCCCTCCCTTTACCAGCTGCCCACTGAGACAGCAGAACCAGGACTACGCCATGTACCTGCTGACTGTGCTTTACCACGAGTCCTGGGTGAGTTCCTCTACTCTGCTGAACTGAATTTAGTTTTGCTGAATATGATATCAAAGAGCGATGTATCAGTCATAGTGATCATAAGAAGAAAAAAAAACAGTTCTCCCTGTCAGTCTGTGTAAAAGTGTACTTACTTTGCAGGCTGGTTTCATGATAGAGATAAGTCAAAATCATCTGATAACAGAGGCATAGTGAGCAGAGAGATTCTTATTATATATTTGCTCTTATCTGCTTTGGCAATATCTTCTCATTCATGCCGACAAAGCTTCCTGAATTGAGTTGAAGTTGACCTGAGAGGTTTTAACATTGTTTCATTGTTTTTGATAACATTCATTTAGTCATGTCTTTATTAACGACTCCTTTTTATTTAGAGCTTATGTCTTTTTTTTAAATGTTTTGTATCAGCTGCTGTGGGAGTAAACTGCTGCAAACATTCACGTCTACCGGTTTATCAAAGTTGGTGACATTTCTGTACGCCCGGAGGAACACTCCACTACCGTTTTACTTTAAATTCTCATCCATCTCGCTCTGTGATCTGAGGGCCTGAGCCCATTAGGGAGGTATCAGACTTGAATGGGCAGAGGGACAGCAAACAGCCACATTGTCCAGTTGACATTTCCCTGCTGATGGGGGGACACAGACTCCCCTTTCAGGTGTTGACCCTGATACTCATTCACATCAAGCCAAGCATCAGAGAAGTCTGCCACCTGGTCATTACCGGAGGCGCTGTTCAAATGAGTTTACAGCCATGCACATGAAAGAACCTTTGCCATCTAAGAGTTTTTCTCGTCATGGCTGGTGCAAATAAAAATAGGAAAAAAAAAAAAAAAAATCTCTTAGTTTGGGGAAGGCGTCCAAGCCAGAGAGCAGAACAGTGTAGTGCCCTTTTGGACACACAATGAAAGGCACAGTGCTTGTCCAGCAGGCTCAGGGAAGCTGTGAGAGTGGCGTAACGTTCAGGTTGAAATGCTAGCCCACAAAGGAGCCAATTGTTATCCGCCGCTGAAAAGATTTTATCTCCCCACTCAGTGCGACAGACCCTCAATACTAATTCTAGTGTGTGCTAATCCAGGCATGGAGGGGAGTCCGCCACTAGAGGCACTGCATACACTGTGTGCGTGTGTGTGTGTGCGTGTGCGTGTGCGTGTGCGCCTTCCCGCCAAACACCTGTCCTGTCCCTGAACTGAAAACAAATGTTAATGTAGCAAGTACTCAAACTTTATCCAGATAACAGGTGGGCATTTGTCTCCTGACAAGTTATCAGATACTCTCCGAACCACTTAGTGATGGATGCACGGAGAGACACACTGCCAGACCTGTCAACACTTGAGCATGATTCATTTAGCATACTGTAGAGTAGCTGCAATAGCATCACAAAGGTTGACATTTTGCCAGGTCAAACTTTGACTGTACAGAACAAGAGCGTTACGTTTAGACTGACTTGACATGCGCTCTAAAATCCTCCAAATATGAGCCATCCAGCGATTTCTGTTTTGCATAAGCCCCCCTTGGACTCTTTTACGCTTTACAGCAGAGCAAACAGCAGACTTCTGTTGCTTGCACAAGTTCCCCTGGAGTCAGTCGGTTTGACCTGATGGTACTCAGAGGCTTCAAGGCAAAGCACCTTCAGATTTGTCCTTGTAAATACCTTTTTAAAAAACCATGTAATAGCCACCCTTCCTCCAATTTAAAGTTGACTCTTTGTGTAAATTCTTTTAATGCAAACTCAATAAAAGCCCCTTTCATTTGTGATCATAACTATAGAAAAGTTACAGAAGAGGGTTGAATAGGAACGCACCGTATCTGCAGGTCCTTTTTCTTTTTGCAGCGTCACACACCGCAGAGGACCTTCTGATCGAAAACTAAGCTATTGATCTATTCCCCCCGAGTATCTGATGCTCCTCACTAAACCTGTTCCAGATGTGATGTAATGTGGATCAGATATGTTTGGAGGTAATGATGGTTATTAACCTCAAACACCTGGAGAGTAAGAGAGCTGAGGCTCACTGCACTGCTTTAAAGCTGCTGCACAGTGGGATGTATTGTTCTCAAGAGAAGGTGATGACAGCCAGAGGATGGAGACCTACATATGGAGAAATACTATCTCTGTGAGAGGAGCATCCAAGGAAGGGGCTGAGGGGAGGAGAGGACCCCCATATTTGACACCTGTTGCCATATTGGAAATCAATCCCTCGACTGATTTGCTTTAAAAAAAAAAAAGTGTGTTGGATTAGTGTGACGCATTTGCTGATGTAAAATGGAATGTGTTCTGTTCTTTTTCTTTTAGAAAACGGAGGCGTGGGAGGATGAGAAGACGGTGGCAGACATGGAGGAGTACAGCTGGGAGGACAGTCCGTCTCAAAAGAATATGCTGAATGTTCTGGTACGCATGAAAGTGGCCGGGGAAGGCAAAGGCGAGGTGCGAGAGCAGCTGCTGGGGATAAAAGAGGTGCAGGAGTATAAGGACTCTGTCACGAGGTTGAAGAATGAGGGAGAGAGTGAGAGCACCATGCTGCAGTACAAAGAGGCTGTGAAGAAAGTACTCGACCTGTAATACAACTTCATTTACATGCTGATATCTCAAACAGTTTTCAATATTTGTACATTATTCTGGACTCCAGTTACACAATCAAGAGTCAAAAAAATCTGTTCCAACATAAACCCAGATATTCCAACTTTAAGGGTCTCAACTGATGTATTTATTTTCCAAAACAATGTCCTGCCATGTCAACTGTATGATGCTGTCTTCCACACACAAATAAAAGTCGAATGAATCCTGTTGCTAAGAGAGTTCTATCTTTGAAGTTTGCACACATGAAAGTTAAAGCCTTTACAATACAAAAAAAAAAAAGCCCACTTCAGTCAGTTCCAAGCTTCAGCTCCCGTTCCGCTCTCATCACTGTCCGGTGTCAGCGAGCGCTGGCTCCCCTTGTGAAAAGGATGCTTTCAGCAGCAGGTTGTTGAAAAGTACTTCACCCCCCTCTTAGAGATTTTTTTTTTTTTTTTTTTTTTTTTTGGTCTGTGGTTTGTGAACTCTAAGATCAAGAGGAATCGGATTCACTGAGAAGATGAGTGCTGGAGTGCACCAGGGTTCAAAGACCGAAGGCAGAAAGTGGTCCCATCATCACACGCTGCTGAAGATGTGAACAACCCCCTTTAACTGAAGTCTGGAGTCTTGAAAATGTCAAGTACCACTTAAGACCAGCAAAGACAACAACTGGCCAAGGTCCTTGAGGTTTGGCATCAACATCAGCATCAACTCATTGAAGTGCTTAAAAAAAAAAAAAAATGGATGTGTTTTAGAGGCAAAATTCTGTTAACTAATATTGGCTGTGTCTACTTCTTCTGACGACTATTCTTGCATTGTAAGTCAAACCAAAGTCATAGTAACTATAATTTATTTCTTCATGTATAAAACAACATGATCTGTAGTTATAGGACCAGACATTGGTATTAAAAGTGCTCTGTTTTTTTTTTTTTTTTTGGATTTAGTCTAAATATTATCATCCACTAGTGTTTCAGCAGCCGCTGTCTGTATGGAGTCAAACAGTCTGTGTGGAAAGCCAAAGAAGTAGAATTCAATCTGTCTGTACTCCCAGAACCAATCAGCAGTCATCTTACAACATTTAGCTTTAATCGCCTATAAAACTGATCTCAGCATACAAGTGCAGCTAATAATCCTCTCGTCGATTCTCTCCTGCAACACCTGGATGTAAACAATGTAAACAAAGTCCTTCCAAGCTAACAACAAGCTGCACTGCAAGCCCAAAATAAAAGTTAAAAGCTCCCAGAAGCGTCATCAGATGATTGCAGATGTTTTCCAAGATTGTAAAATAGCTTCATTGCTATCTGTTAGCCTAAAGCAATTTAAAGATATGTCCTTGCCATTAATTAAAAGTAGACAAAAAATTATGTGTATTAAATGCCAGCTAATCCAGGATGCATTCTTTAAAACACTGTAAACGTGAAAAATAAATCTCTGCGCCATCGTTTTGTTTCACCCTCAGGTGTTTTCTCTGACCAGCACATACTTTATCAGACGCATGGAGCCTCTTTTCCCTCTCCATGACGTCCGATATCTTCCCATCCTCTTCCTCTGACCCCTCCAGCTCACCACCAGCAGAAAGGAGCAGCAGCAGCTCAGCAGCACTGTGATGCAGACAACAACCGCAACCAGCAGGGTGTGCGTAGCTACATGCCAACCTGGTCCCAAACCCTCTAAAGTGTCTCCCCCACTAACACCCTGCCCGCCCTCACTGCCTGCAGTGTGGTTCCTCCCCAGGCTGCCCTTGGTGTCGTTGGGGTTTTGCTTGCTGCTCTCTATATTTCCCATTTGAGCTGTGGTGGGCTTCTGTGAGGCAGTGGTGCTGCGGTGAAGCGTGGGTGACACGGTGGAGGGCTGTGAAGTTGTGGTGAAAAAGGCAGGAGTGGTTTTGGGGATGTGATGGCTGTGGGTGGTTGCTGAGGTAGATGAAGGAGAAGTAGAAAAGCTGGGTACAGAGGATGAGATGGAGATGGTCGGGGTCGTTGTTTGCACATCATTTCCTGCAGGTAGCAGAGTCTCTGGAGTTGAAAAGAAAGCAGGTGTAGTTGTAGGAACTGTAGACGGCCGACTTGTTCTCTGCAGAGTGGTGGAGATAATGGATTTGGTGGATTTGGCAGTGGTAGTCGTAAACACTCTGCTTGTTGGGAGTTTAACAGTAGTAGCAGCAGTCGGGGGCACTGCAGCGGGTGGAGGTGGGTGATTGAACTGTCTTTTGTCCGAAGACAGCGGCTCTGAGGCGTTCACTCGACTGTAGTGGTGGGGTAACACTCGAACATTTGAGGTGAAGTATTTTCCAAACACCAACAGGTCAGGATCCACACCTAAGAAACAAAAACAACATCATCAAGGGGCGCTGGATAGCCTTATGTCGCACGCTCCATGTACAGAGGCTCTAGTCCTTGTCGCAGGAACTGTGGGTTCGGATCCGACCTGAGCCCTTTGCCGCATGTCATCCCCCGCTCTCTCTCCCCCCCCCCCCCCACACGTCCTGTCTCTCTAGCAAGCTGTCCTACACAAAGAAGGCCCCTATTCACTTTGTTTGTTTCTTTACTTTTTGCCAATAAAGTTAAACATACAGGTGTTTAAAAAAAAAAAAAAAAGTGTCAACAATTTTATCAAGAAGGAAACCAGTGGATTTATACTTTTTACATTTGTTCAAGAATTTAACATTTAACTTTGATTTAAGAATAAGAAGTACTAGGCCTCATTTTAATGTTGTATTTTGACAAAGTTTTTAATTGTCATCGTTGGAATAGACACAAATGTTAAACCTGCAATGTAACAGGAAACCTTTGCTTTTAAAGTGCTGTAAGTAAGAAAATGAGAATACTCAAAATCACCTTTAAACTAGTCTTTAAATATTCAAGTAAGGGCAGATCTCACTTTTGATTTCAGACTGGTATGTCTACAGTCTATGCTTGTTATGGAGCTGCAGCATTAGTATTTTTATTATAGGGATTTTTACATATATATGAATCTGAAATTCTTTGGTTTAAGTCCATCTGTAAACAAGGAGAGTTTCCAGTAAAGGAAAGTTATCAAAGATATTTTTCTTATTCCTTACTTACCGTTCGTGATGTTGTAGAGAACAACGTTTCCTCTGTGGCTGAGGATGCAGCTCTCCAGGGTTGGACAGTGCAGGTGGAAGCAGTTCACGTTTTCTTGAGAGGTTTCGAAGTGAAAAATTGCCAGATTACAGGAAACTGCGAGAGAGGAAAGGCGACAAATCAATGAGATACGTCTGTGGAAGGGCGAAACTTTTCCACTGAACGGTCGATAGCTGCTGATTCAGAAGCATTACTCACAGTTTCTCGTAAGGCAGCAGGTGCGGCTGCATTTGAGCGCGGTCTCCTCCTGGTAAGACTGTAAAAGCTGAGCTCCTCTCCTCTGAGACTCCTCGATGTTAATAAAAATCCCCGGAAAGCGTCTGATCCAGCAGTTCTTGTAGTAAGAAGTCGGTGAGCACCTCGACTCGGTGTGGCACACCAGACCCAGAACCGTCAGCAAACCCCATGTGACATTCATCGCGCGTGATGTAAATCAGACCATGTAAACTTACAATCTCCACGGAGCATCGTCATATCTGTGAGGCTGATTACTTGGACTAGACTGACATGAAGTGGAGCCAGCAGTGGTCTGTTTTTTTTGTTTTTTTTTACTGGTGCCAGTCCCTCTCCAGGTGTGCCAAAGCTGACCAACCTGCAGGAGGAGCAGACCCCGCCCTGCGTAAAATGTCCAGACTGTTCCACTGGAGAAAACTTTATGTAAGACTTCTTAAAAATGTATAAATTGATTAAATATGAATTAAAAAGATTCAAATTCTACAAAGTCACTTGAGTCATAGAGGCCACGTCAGTTTGATCCATACAGGTTAAGGTACATCATAAGAATATACAGGGCACAATAACACACCTGACTAGTCCTATACTTTAATGTAAATGCAAATGTCCCTCAACAACACCTTCTTTTACCCAACTTGATCATGTCACACAATCTTCTTCCTCTGCAGTTATGATCACCTTGTACATGTAAACTTTTCATTTTTTTTGTCAACTTTGAGAAATGTTTTTGGCCAATTTTGCTAACAACATGATTATATACACACAATACAATATTTATTTTATATTTCTGCAATATCTATTTATATTCTGTTATGCTACTACATGTAAATAACTCCTACCATACATTGCCCATCTTACCTGAATGAGAGTTCCTTTTTTTTCTCTCTCTCTTCTTTTGTTGTTTTTAGCTGTGGATGCTTGTATGTGTGTGCACTTTAAGGTGACGCCAAATAATTTCGTTGTACAATTGTATAATGACAATAAAGACATTCTATTCTATTCTATAACAACATGATTACATCAAAGAAGAAAAAAATAACATTTTCAGATTTCAGTACGAATGAAGAGTAAACTATTCTGGTTTGTAATAAAAGATAATTAGAAAAACAAACATTATTCTACAGTTCCTACAACATTATTTTTGGTTTGGAAAAGTCTCATGGATTTTATGGGATTATTTGCACTCATGTTGTCACCTCCTGTAAGATTGTAATGATGTCTCATCACCACCAGATGGCAGAGGTCGCTTTCAAACACCATACGTATGTTATGTGGTCTTTTTTTTTGTGCATTCAAGATATTAGAGTACTTTTGTACAAACATAATGTTTCAAGATGTACTCTAACTCCAAAATGTGAAACACGATGAGGAGGGAAAGTAGAATATTCTTTTAGATATTAAAATGTAAATTATTGATTGATTAACATTCTGCCAGTATTAAAAATTATTTATTTTTCATGCTAATCTTTTCTTGCTCCAGCCTATCAAATGTGTCAAAACTTTTGCTTTTGATGCAGTTATTTTTTGTATTCTATTGTATAATCTTAATTTTCTGTAATTTCCTGGTTGATTTCTTTATATTTCAATGTCTATACAAAATATCGTAATTTAAAAAAAAGTCACATTTAACCCTTGAAACATTTCTAGAGACCTTTTTGTTTTCTTTCTTTTTTATTTTATATTTAAGCACTTCTAACTGAACCCTCATCCATTTTTTTAAATTTTAAATGTACCATATTTAGTTAACATAATTCAACTTCAAGATTTCCAAAATATGTGTTTGAAATCAACAAAATGATCACTTTCCTGAGTTTAAAGAATCATAAACAGTAGATTTACCCTATAATCTGGGATTATGTATATACGACTATTATGTGCTGTTGATTTGAATGTCTTGCACTATTCATAACAAACTCAGCGACAGTGGAGCTTTGTAAGAAACACTTGTATTTTCATCTGACACTTTAGGGCAAGTTACAGTTTCAGACAACCTCTGTAATCAGTTTACAGATCTAAATGTGGTTCAAGTTAGCAGTGTTATTATGTGCCTTTCTTTGTAGTCAGATCATTTTCAATCAAAAACATTAAGACAATACAAGAAACATTTAACATTAAACATCAAACAAAGTCAATAGGATAACTTTTTCAATCATTTTAGCCTCTTTTCTTCATAACTCAGTTTAGAGGAGGAGTATCTGACTCTGTACATAATTACTCAAATTCTCAAATAACACAAGAAACAGTGATATTTTTATGGATGTGCAAAGGAGGAATTCTCTCACCTACTTGTATTATTTTTCCAGGTTGTCAGTTATATTTAAGCCACTAGGTGGCAGCCTGAGGCAGACAAACTCCTCTGTAGCAAACATCCCCTGCACATGCACGTGTATGAAAGACTCTAAATCAAAAACAAGCACAAGTAAAACGAGATGAAAAACACCAACGACTTTCAACAACCTTGTCATGCAGGTCTTGCTCGGCTCCTTTGGCATAGAGACCACAGAGTATTATGGTCCTCTTTTTTTCCCCTGCTACTTCTCACACAAAGCCAGTTTCAGCTTCCACAATCCCAAATCCTCCTCTTCCTCAGCAGTAGTGTTTCTGGGCGTGCTAACAAAGAACTCCTGACCGACTTGTGTGCTTTCAGCTTTAAGCTTATGGAGGAAGTAGTCCGTTGTTTACTGTAGTTGCTCACTGAGGTGCTACAATGGGTCTAAAGCAGGTAAGGTCCAAATGTGTCAGTCTTTGACCAGCCTGTAAATATGATGCTGTGCGCCGTGCTCGCTGGTAGACACCTCAAAGACGTATGCTATGCACAGGAGCGTCTCCAGTGTGTCCCTGTTAGTCACCACCTGTGGACAAGCAAAAGGTCATTTTCAGTCATGCTTTGAAGGGGATCAATATATACCGAACCGTAGTCACCCATGTTTTTAATGATAAAATGTAATCAATACATATTTGAAGTTATCAGATTAGTCTGCAGTCCTTTGGAGAGCCAATGAGCCTTTATAGAACATAAACAAGCCAAAGTCTCTACTGAAATCCACTGAAACTGTAGGGAGAAACATGCTGCCTTTAAGTTAAATAGTCACAGTAATACAAACAGTATAAAACTTCATTTTAACACTCAAATTGAACAATTGTCCATATAATCAACAATTATACAATATTAGAAATAAAGATAAGGGTATTTCCTTCATGAAACAGTTTATATCTTGTTAATTTCTTATTATTTCCAATGGTTGGGGTTAAGTAAGAGTCATGGTTTGGTGTGTGTCAATATATTTCTTTAAATTGTTCTCAAATGAATAAATTAAAGTGAATATAACAAAAAAAACTATTAAAAAAATCTAATGTAAGTATCATAGGGTTCAGTGTGTCTGCTCTTAATGAAGTCACCTCTCTATTGAATGTACGGAAGTTATCTAAAAGCATGATCCTTCTCTTTTTGTATGATCTTTCTCTTGAATTGACTTTAATGACAATAAGACATACAGCTAAGTAGAACTGAAAAAGTAAAAAGAAATGTCAGGTCTACTAAAACACCACTAAATATAAAACAAAAATGATGTGACTACTAAATAATAAATGTCTGCAGTTATAAGGTTCTGTTAAAGAATAAGATATAAGACCC
Source organism: Labrus bergylta (assembly GCF_963930695.1). Classification (NCBI taxonomy): domain Eukaryota; kingdom Metazoa; phylum Chordata; class Actinopteri; order Labriformes; family Labridae; genus Labrus; species Labrus bergylta. Next base: position 21,363,002 of record NC_089201.1, read on the forward strand.
TTATGTCTGCAAACACAGGACATAGAGTGTAGCAACAAACAAGAACACATCTTCACAAATTCATTATGCATTGAACACAGCACTTGTTACATGAGGCATATCGATCCCTTGTGCTTAGCCTTGCGATGTATAATCTGTGGGTGCGTGCATCTGTTGTCTGTGTGTGTGCCTGTGTTGTGCATGTCTGTTAATGAGCTGTTCATGGCTAATATGAGCTAAATCAGCCCATTTATAAACCTAATGACATGCTGCCATGTAGTCGTCAGTGTGGGCTCAATATGGTCATTGTCCCTTGACGAGTAGGAATGCAGCCGCTGATGGAAGGGACACCAATGTCTTTGAACCCTGGTGTTGAGGACCAATGTTGCCATGGGGATAAACTCCACTCTATTCACTTCCCTCTCTGAGGAGCACACGGGCTCATTGACAAAAGTCCAACTTGCAGTGGAGTGGACAAAATGTTTCAACTCTGCAAGAAACTGTACAAATTGCTTTTCATAGGAAAGGAAATATCGCTGCCAGCTGTTAATGGTCTGTCACCCACTGGGATATCACTGCACATCCCTATTCATTGTGACAGCAAGTACTTTTTTTTTTTTTTTTTTTACTCTTTCACACCGTTTACATTAGTTATACGCCTGCAAAAAGCACATTGAATTTTCAAAAAATATCTGCACTTATGTGGCCCTGTGTTCTTATCACCTCTCTGTGGTATGAGTGGAACTACATGAATGAAGGGTGATGAGTGTGTTTGAAATCATAATAGTGATGCAGTTAATAACACATATTTAAATAAGTTTTGAGTTAGAATAAGCTCTTTCATCTGTCTTAAACACAAGCAACATTATAATGTTAACAGGCAATGGGATACAATTATATCTAGTCCTACTTAAACCAAAACATTTGTTTGAAATCCAGAGAAAAATTGATATTATTAATAAGTTAATTAACTAATATTGAGTCTGCTTTATTTGGATTCTTACTAAGAGTAACAATGAAGACCTTTTTCATATCATGACCTTAATTTGAAGCTACCACCAACAGCAGGTTAGCTGAACTTAAACAGCTCGCCTGGTTCTTTACAAAGGTTGAGAAAAAAATACGTACAGCACTTCTAAAGTGGAATAAATGCAATTTTGGGAAAATGGGGAAAAAAAACAATTTCCAAATATTGAGTGCTGATTCCAAAGTTATTAGTTTGAAGTCGCACTAGACAAATAAGCGCCTTTATTATGTAGTGTGTATGTAGAGTTTTGTTTAAAATACCTTCAATTTTAAATGTTAGGGAGCAAGTTATAGAGGTGCTGAAAGTTAGATTTTCTTGTTCAAGGCTGGCTGTTCCCCCCGGTTTTCTAGTAATTATGCAAAGCCAAGCTAACCACCTGCTAGCTTTAGCTTGGCTTATAGTTATGAGAGTGGTAAGAGCTATGTAACTCTCAGCAACAGGGGAGAATAAGTGCACTTCTCAAACTACTGAAATATTCCTTGATTATGTAACAAATACCTACCAGTTTATATCCATGTATATGCAGGTATACAGATTTGCAGAGGAGTTTTATGCCTACAAACAGACTTAAACTGAAATCCCAGCCTCTTTACACACACACGCACCGTACAGTACATCCCTGCTCCGTGTGTGTACCTGTAGGATAGTGAAGTTCTCCAGTACGCTGTTCATCATGTACTTCTCCGGCAGGTGTTTCAGCTTGTGTATGAAGTTGATCATGTATTCACATAAAGGTGAGCGGTGAATCCGAAACACGTAGCGCCCATTCTCAAAACGTGCATACTCCGTCTAAGAAAAAAAGACAACAGACGATTAAAACATGCAGTAAAAAGAAATTATGAGAACATATACCATGTGTTAAGAGATTGTGAAACACATTACAGGACAAAATGTGAAATTTACTGTAGGAAAATTGTGATTGCATATTCCAAAGAAACTCAGAAACAACCACTGGATATTAAGATTTATAACACAGGCTGTTATGTGTGTAACATAATACACCTAATGTAGCATATGGCATGCCAAAAAGGACAATAAACATATTTCTTGTGACAACAATAATCAAATAATAAAACCATTACATATCATGTTGCTGCTGAGGCAGATGGCTCTATGTGTGGCTGTGTGTGTGTGTTTATATTGTACAATCAATCAGCAGCATTTGGGGCAGGGCTTCTATTGTGTCCAGTTAACGGGAAGCATAACAGTTAGTCATGCTGGGGAGATTTGAGTATCATGTCAGTTTTCTGACCACAGATCAGTGTTAATTGACTGGAATCCCTCCCAACCAACGGCACATATTCACTCCTCTGGGTGTTGTTTGACACGGTCATGACCTCTTTATGTTGAAATATCACACATTCATCAAGCAATCAGTGATGCAAGCATCTTTAGCTGTGAGTGTTTAAATTTCACAGATTATTATTCTCGGAAAAAACACTGGATCTTCTGAAAAACTGAAAACTAAATCTATGTTTTAATTGAATTAATAAGCATAGACGATTTCATCACCTTGAGGGAAAAAAAGGTATTAAAAAAAATTAGAATTAAGGCAAATTATAGCTTTCTTCCAACAAAGAACTAAAATGTTTCCCAATGGTGTTATACGGACAAGTACAATTTTAAATTATAAAGTTTTGTTTTGTTGTGAATGTCAGATTTTTTGGGGGAAATCATTAGAGAGCTAAGAAATGCTTGTGTCATATTTGCCACCATTTGATAAAACCACTGTGTCTGACAAGTCACATACTAATGTTTAAATTAACATGTAAAAAATGATATTTTGATTTTGATATTTTTTATTTATCCTTTATTTCAGCAGGGAGCACCCACTGAGACCGAGGTCTCTTTTCCAGGGGTGCCCTGCAGCAATACGAAAATAGAGACAGCACAAATATAAACATAATTTAACAGTCAACAATAAAGGCATAAACACAGAAATACATACTCATACATGCAAACCAGGACCATTTCAATGATTTCACATTGTGAAACAGTTGCAAATTCTTTCCTGAGGTAGTTCGGATACTAGATCTGTGTGAAACTATATATACTATATACAGTACTTAGTGTCCTCGTCTTACCTCCACTTTCTCCACCACCTGCTTGCCAAAGGAGCAGACTTTGGTGGATGAGGTGATAATCATGTTCTCAGAGCTCTCATACTGACTGGAAACTCCATAGAAGAAGCTGCTGTCATCCTGCAGGTTTATGCTGAGGTCCGCCTAGAGATTAGAAAACAGACAACATGTTCAGGTCAATTTACATCTGTCTGACCTAAAAGGAACCTTCACTGCAGCCTTGTGGTGTGAGCATGTAAGGGGAATGGCAGCCCTTCTTTATCTGGAGACATGCTAAACCCTACTCTGCTCTCCACAGACCTTCCAGAGTCTCTAGGATATACAGTACCAGCTCCATAATCTATAACAAAATATCAGGTGCTTCTCACAGATATGGATCTCAAGTAATGTGTGTGTCAGTCTGACAAAGACATCACCAAGAGTGTTACAGCTCAACAAAGCTTCAGAGTGATTCTCTGTAAAGCCAAGAGGTATCCAATGGTCGGATCCTTGTTAACCCAGCAAAGTGTGTTTGTGTTTGTGTTTGTATGCGAGACCATAATAACATAGGTGAATTATGTGTGATTTTGCAGAGCTGGAAAAAAAAATAGAATTTGTTTGCTAGCTGGCCACTTTCACAGGATCGGTACTGTCTTCTAGTTTTGAAGTAAGCCTACAATAAATTTAGCATATCTAAAATATTAAATCAATCCTCCAGTTCTTGTTAATCTGCAAATGAAACGACATTCAAGAGCGGAAATTGGGAAAGAGATCAGGCATTATCACAAGTTTTAACAACTATAGAAAAGTAGGTAGCTACAGTAAGAATATAGCCAACAGAAAGATTCAGCTAGCTGCTAGATAATACAGTCTAACGCTAGCTAAACAGTTAAGCTAATATTGCTGTTAGTGAGATCTAGAAGATAGAAGAGGAATAGCTTAAACACTAGAAAACTGCATTCTTCGCTAAGAAATAGTAATCTCCATTTACAGATCGTGTGAAAAAAAAAAAAAAAACAGAGTTGTCCAGTAGCATTTTAGCAGGCTTTGGTGGTATTCAGGAAAACAGACCATGTGGAGAGCAAAGAAGGGGCTGACCCAATCCACAGTAATGCAATCCCTAAATACAAAAACAGACACACATTTATATGTTGGACCTTTTTGGCTTTATTTGATAGGACAGCTGAAGAGGGACAGAAAATGTTGAGTGGGGGTTGACATGCAGCAAAGAGCCAAGGTTGGATTCAAACCCACAGCTGCCCCAAACAAGGACTGTAGCCTCGGTACATGCAACGGGCAACATAACCGCTAGGCTATCCAGTGCCCTATCAGCAGCCATACGTTGAGGTTTAATCCGATTTTTGATCAGGCTGAGGTACCGTCTCAACAGTCAGACAGCTCTGCTGTTTTACCTTTCCCCTATTGGGCTCTTTTCTCCTAATGGGCCATTGAGACACCGCTCAGCCCCCTCTCATCTCTTCATCACCCCGTTCATCTTCATCCCTTGCTCATGTAATTCCTCTATTTGTCTTCATCCCTGGGGCCTAGTGACCCTCACCAAACCGCCATTCCCTGCTTCCCTAACAGCCTGCGAGGGAATTCATCCAATTACAATCAGCAGCAAGCAATTGGCTGATTAGATCACGCCGGGCAGGCTGGCTGTGTAACAATTTAGCAGAGGCGGCTCAAATCGGATTCCCTCGGCACTTCAAAGGCGCGAGACAATCCGTTAGGACAGGGCCACGGGCGCAGAGGGCCGAGGAGTAAGGTGGGGAGAGGGGCAGGGCAGCCAGCGGCCAACAAGGAGGTTTGCTGGAAATTTAATCTTGAATGCCATAGCTTTGGAGGATAGCCGGCCGCCTGTCACCGTCACCATGCCAACCTGCACCTCAGCACACCCCCGAGTCATGACCTGCAACATCACCCAGGATCTTCTGGTCTTTTATGATGGTTTAAATAAAGTTATTGTATTTTTAGATGTGTTGAGGATTTCATTTAGGTTATTTTCATGGCCACAAGCGTCTTCGTTTTTTCCTTTTTTTTCCCAGCATTGGTTTGCAGTGGTTTTGTAGCATTTCTATATTTTTTCATGGATGCCTTGAGAATTGCAGGAACCCCTTGGGATATAATAAGATGAACAGGCCGATGGGGGACAGTGTTATGAGCTTGTTTTCCTCTAGCGCGGACTAGCACATGTCATAACTGTTGACTCCACTGGGCTCCGACATGAATCAAGAGAGTATAATATTTCACTGATGATTTGTTGGTTCCATGCCACCCACCATTTCTCCTGCCATCCCTATCTCTTGTTCACACCGGCAGTGTCTCTATTTCTAACTCGTGCTCTTTATTGCTGTCTTGCTCTATTTTTCTTTATGATGTACAGTGAGGCAACTCGTCCCCCTCCTTTCCCCTCACCCCATGAATCAAATGCCATGCTGACCAGCTGCTCTTTCCAAGGACCAGTGAAGACTACTTCCAAAATGGTGTCACTCACCAGTGCCTTTTATCTGTCCACAATAAATAATGTGACAGTCAAACATGTGAGAGGGGTAATGTCATACATACATACCATGGCATGAGATTTCAATGGCGGCACTTTGAACTTGACATTCACAGTCTTTGGCACTCAGACGTACAGCACTTAAAAGCTATATTATAAATCTACTTTACAAGTCCAAGTGGTCTCAGTTCAACACACTATTGACAAAGTGAATCAGAGTGTGACGGCCTTCATGTGTCAGGATGTTGAGAAAGTGGTGAAATTACCGTTTGAAATCATTATTTAGTGAGTCAGCAGCATGCATCTACATTGTCAGCTTCCAAACTCCGGATGTATTTTACCAAACTAAAGAAGTTCAAGGATTTTTAGTTGTGCGTGCGTTTGTGCCGCCTTGCAGAACATAATGACTCATGTGCTACTGAAACATCACTCTCAGTACTTGACAAGGACATTGTAGTAGACAAGGAGCATTACAGAAATTCTTAACCTCAATCAACATCTAAAAGTTCTCATGGCTCTGAGTCAGAACACACATGTTGTTTCTACATGAAAATGTGCCCAGAAGTCAAGGTTCAAGTTGTCGGGGGGGTCGGAGAAGGATCCTCAGGAGTGATGATGTCCGCCACTTGCACGTCCATTTCAACCACTTCTTGTGTTTAAATGTGCCACCTAATAAATGTGTTACCTTGTGTTTCGATGGCAAGGAATTAAACATGCAAATCCTGGAATTTTTTTTGCCTTTTATAAACTTATTGTAGGACTGTGCTCAGGTTAACTTGGAAAATGTGAGAGTTTGTTTCCACCCTTCTCTATTTTGAATATGAGAAAGATGGGTGAGAAATGGTTTTCCCCAAACTTGTGCTTTGTAGTTAGAAAGTGGATAGCTATAGTATGTGTATAATGTTCGATTAAATAAAATATTTGTTCTATGCAAAAGGTTCCATTTGTTAAAGAATACCACTTTCTTTGATTACTGTACCTTATCTTACCTGTGATGACACTTTTTCTTCGAGAATATGAGAACAGGGAGGGCAGAAAAGGGTAGTAATGTCCAAATATTGAGAAGACTTTATTAACCAGAGTTAAGGTTTATAGACAAACTGCATATTTGTTAAAGAAAGGGTAAAACAAAAAAAAACATGAGATTGCTTTTTTGTGTGTGCTCTTTTAGTCCTGTCATGATGAATGAACATACTTCCAATGTGTGCTTACTGCAAATTAAATTAAATAATATGACCACTGGAGTCAACACTGCTGTTTATGCCATGGATATGTTTTTAACTTTATTTTTGCTAATGCTAATCATGCTGATTATTAACTGTTTATAGTTGCTCCAAGCACACAGACATTATGGCAGAAGCTCGAAGTTGCAGAGCTGCATATTTAATAAGAGGAGGAATCTCAGACATTCTCTAACTGTATTAAGTCTCAGCATGAATTACAGAGTTTTTTTTAATCTCATATACTCACTAATCATGCTTAATCTCTTGTAAAGCAAAGAAAGATCAGTACAACTTTTGAATGAAATACCATGGATTATTTAAAGTCACTTGTGTACAGAGTGAATGTATTGTATGTGTAGTGGGAGGGGCCTGCGGTAAAGCAGAGGGTGGGGCGTTTAAGTGTGTACGTGTTGTACATGGTCCAAATACCAAAGGTCTTGTCAGGGGGAAAGCAAGCTCGCCAGATCCACTGCTACATAGTGGGCATGTCCAACTGCAGCCTGGAACCCCACTTTTATCAGTGTCTCCATTTTCTCCCTGTATGTCATTATCAGGTTTATAATGTCTATATTTTTAACTATTTTAAATTTACATCATAACATTCTTTACCATAAGTCATTGTTCATTGTCTTTGTCGTCAACGCTTTACCTCTGTGTGCGTGTGCGTGTGTGTGTGTGTGTTTTGGGGAGCTCATCTATAAATAAGTATATGAGGAGGGGGAATATGGGTTGGACTGAGTCTAATGGCACAGAAACAGGTGCCTGGGCTCACATTTCCCCTAGTGAAAGATCAGGCCTGCCACTCTCCCCAAGGCTTCTGTCACACAGTCACACACAAACACACACAAACACACACACACACACACACACACACACACACACACACACGATCAGACACAGACAGGCACACGTACGCCCATGCCTGATGCATGCTGTGCAGCACTGCCTTTTTTTGCTGGCACACAAATGACAAATGACCAATCAGGTCATGGGTCCGATGACTTTCCTTTCATTCAAGGTTCAACTTGCACTTAAGTTCTTTTAACTCCAAATCTAAAGCTATCATAGCACAGTTAACACCGCTAGGCCTATAACGGCCAACAGGTGCTTCAAAACATTAACATGAGTATTGACTGAACCTGCATGACTTTGGGAAGATTAGATTCTGTGATGATGGATGGTATTTACCACACACCGAGAATTTTACCTCGGATTACGTTCGTTTAAATTGAAATTAGTGATTTATCAGCTGAAATATACGATCAATAATTGAAAGTAACTAAACTAAACTAATAGAGTGGGTTTGGGCCGGTTGTAACTGGAAAGAATGTGCGAAAAAAAAAAAAACAGTTCAAACTGTGTTACCCAGAACTTGACGAGGAAGAAGGCGTTGTGCGGTCCTTTGTCAAACAACTCCTTCAGGCCTCCTTTCTTCTCGGGGAACTTGTCGTAGATCTGTCGGACGTCCACAGACTCCAGATAGGGGTCGCTGTAGCTGGGGTTGGACTGGCCGATGTGCACAAACAGGTGCTTGTTGAACTGCAGAGACAGGAGTGCTAATCAAGAAATGAACCGAGCCAAAAATGACATGTGTCTTTTTTGATGAAGTGCCAATAATGCCAGGTGCTGTAAGCATCTGTCCCGTTGAGTCTGCTGTACCATTGAACCATGCTAATTGTAATCTCCCATCACCTGTCTCCTGGTTCTCACCCTTTTTTTTTTTTACACTTTCAGCATTCGTGATAATGGGATGAACATTATTTACCTATGCAGATCATCCTTTCACATTTGTCATTTTTTTGTGTCAAACATTTACAATAAAAACTTAAAATGTGAAGTAATAAACTGCAATATCATGAGACATTCTTTTCATGAGACCTCTGCCACATCTTTCTGTTAAAGAAATGTCATAACCAGCGAAACCGGGTAGCACAAAATTATTAATAAAACTACAATTTCTTGCCTAATTTTAGAATTGTCTCTCAATAAAGGCATAGAAAAGTCCCAAAATAAACTAAAAGGTAAATTAATAAATACAACTGTTTGGTGAGTAAAAAGCCCTAATGGACTAAATATAAGTAGGGATAGGAATCTTAGGTTAGTTAACTCACAATGTGATGCGATGCGATGCAATAACAAGATAAGATATCAATCAATCAATCTTTATTTGTATAAAGCCAGTTCACAACAAAACGTTATCTCGAGACACTTTACAAAAGAGGAGTTAAAATACCTTACTCTTTGTTATCTTATCCACAAAGATGCTAATGTTAATCCATCATGAGCACAGCACTAAGCAACATTTAGCAAAGTTACAGTGGCAAGGAAAAACTTCCTCTAAGAGATATGATGCGATGCAGAGCGATAAGATCAATATGATATGTGATGTGTGGCCCTTGACAATGATAATATAACAATACAGCTCGTCTGTGATAATTCATATATTGCAAGTTCATCATATGGTATATCACAACATCTGATTAACCGAAGAAAATATTATGCCCTTAAAAAGTAAAGTGCAGGATCAGTATACCTACTCAACCCTTATCATGCTTCATGTCTTAACTACTTTTAATGCTGACATTATCTTGCTTGGTTATTCTTCTTTTATCCTGCTCTCTACTTCCCAATTTACTACTGTTTACATTACCCTCATTCATGTCAAAAATGCCACCGTGAGGAGTCATCCATATATTATGTCCCACCCACACATATAGGACTGTTATATTGTGTTTTGTCTGCTCACAGTCTCTGGGTCTTGAGGTTGCTCCAGAAATGAAGAGAACTCGAGCATCCTCAGCCTGGAGCCGGCAATACTTCTTCCTTGCCAAGGGGGGGCACCAGGAGACATCTGTAGCCCCGCTGGGCTTTCATAACCTGCGAGGAGAGAGGCCAACGAGTGTGCAAATGTGTGCGACAATGTAAAAACAACAAGAAAATGCAGCGATATTGCAGCTATTTCTCTGAGCTCTTCATCACGAGCTAGGTATTCTCAACACATCACACTGAATGACAGCCCTCTGTCAACACAGTGGGGGCGGGGGATAGGGCACCCACCTGTTATGGGGGTCGGGCCGGAGGCTTGCATGGCGTAACTCTGCTGGGAGAAGGGCTTAATGCTGCAGGAAGAGACAGACAAGAGAGGGAGAGGCATGTAATGCACCATCTAGGCCTCATGACCCCTCCTCATGTACTAATTGGACCGCCTGACCTCGAAAGATGGGGGGGGGGGGGGGGGGGTGTGTGCAGACAGCTGGAGACTTCTCTGTATAGTTGCACTGATATGTATTCATTTGTTCTGAGATTCAGTTCCTAACTGAAATGTATCTGATATTAAGCTGATCACAGAAATGACGGATGCAGAGCAGAAAGGACGGATACTCACTCTTCATGGCCTCCTGGCTGTCCTGGGAGAGCCCCGTGCCAAAACTGGGGAAAAATAAAAGAATGCAAACTATTGAATGCAGCTTCATCTTCTTCACATAGTCAAGGATGTTGTGAGAGGAAAGAAAAAAGAAAGAAAGAATGTGTCTTTGTTTAAAGATAAAACTAGATATTTGTAACTATTTTTTTGACACATGTCTTTAAAAAAAAAAGGAACAACTCTGTATCAAAACTAGTAGAAATCACTGAGAATAGAAGTCACATAAATGGTAAGCTCACAGTTTTCAAAAAGAGTGAATAGTCCCTAGAGAAATTAAACCAACATCTAGAGACTGATCGGCACACAGTGATGAAGAATGCTGCTAACGTGGCAACAATAAATTAATTTGATTAATAAATGGGCCAACTTCTCAGCTAGTTAATCTGACTTAAGTTGTGCATGGGGCACATGTCAGGAACTCACCCCACCAGACGTGGGGTAGGCCGGCCTGGACAGGCCCTGGAGAGCCATCTTGTTCTGGAAAGCGGTGGGTGAGATGATCTGTGCTGAGGACATGGAGGCCATACTCTGCAAGGCCTTGTCTTTGGCAGCCTGGTCCTGTGGAAGGGGAAGAGGGAGACAGACAGACAGACAGTCATGCAAAGGGAAAGAAATCATCACACTCCATTTAAGTCTGCGCCCTACTTCACCAGTAAGCAGAGCCCTAAAATGGGAAATAAAGAGTCGAGGCCAGCTTGCATCATGGGTGAATCCCTGCCAGGTGGAGAGCTGAAGAGAAGCTGATATTACAGTCAAGGACCTTTGGGTCAAGAGTTAAGTTTATTGCTTTGGCAGGGGCACGCCAGTGATGACATGTAGCTACTGTTGGAGGTCAAACTGGAAGTCAAGTCAGGATACAAGGGTGATATGTTAATCTGAAGACAATTGTATCAGAAATGCTTAGAGCTGTGCAGTTTTATTAATCTACTTGGCTAGACAGATATAAAACTGTATTTCCTGTGCTATACTGTAAAGTGATACACCTCTTGTTTTTTTAAATCCACTCCTTCAGCAGTTTCCAAACCACACAGGACTACAAGCACTTGCCGCCCAGCCCTAATGGGCAAGGCCACAGGGTGCATTCTTCTTCCCAGAACTGGCGAACACAAGGGCATAGCTGAAATATGGGGGGGGTACATGTGGCAGGGAGCTCAGTTACACCAAAGACGTATTTAAAAGGGTCTGTCACAGGGGCCAACCCTGTGACCGATGCCGGGCTCTGCCAGCTGAACCCTCGTGGCCGCCATCCAAGGTGAGGGAGCGCCCTGCGAGTGTGCGGGCGTATGTGGATGAGAAATGTAAACTGAGAAAGTACTGGGGGGACAGGGATGTGTTAGATCTCAGCGTAGCACACAGTAAAACTTTTATTGAAGTACTTAGCAAATATAATACCTGGAAGGAATAATGCAGGGATTAATGTGTTGCCTGAATATTGAGTTTGGTTCGTCTTATTCATAATTGTGTGTGCTACAGTAAGTCCCCCGGGGCTTCTTGAAACATGTTCACACTTCATGAAAACGTGTCGGCCTCCCATTTTAAACTAGCATCAATTAGACTGCGCAATCTAAATAGCCTATTGTTTGTGCCTTTGTGTTAATGGAATGTGAATAAAAGGCAGTGGCGGGGCCATGTATGTCAGAATAGTTTATACATTACAGAGACTTTATCAAGAGAAAGAATAATAAAAGGGAAATCATGTTTCCAGCCTCTTTTCTTTTGTTGTGGCTAAACTGGAATACAATCACGATAGTAACCCCATTCCAACGCAGGCACTAAGGTCTGATTATGATCCAAAAAACCTTCCCAACAGTACCATCTCAACTATTTAAAAAAAAAAAAAAAAAACGAAAACATTAGCGATTTCAATCATCATACCCTTGACTAAGCTTTGACATTTTTTCCTCTGGCTGTGTGCAAAGAGCAACTATGATTAGCAAACCTGTGAAATAGGGTTCAGACACATGGAGTTTCATTAGTTTAATTGAATCACCATTCACCATTCTTTTCATAAAGAACATTCATAAAGAACTTGTAAAGTCTTCATAAGGATTGAATGAATCTGAAAAAGGAAAAAAAAAAAAAGAAAAAGGTTGACTCACATAGCGTACCTTCAGCTTCACCTGGATCTCTCTGGCCTTCCGTCGGGCGAGGACCTGAATATGACTGGAAACCTGAAAGATACAGAAGAAACACAGCAGAGGTAAGCTTTGCTTCCATGTGTTTCCAGTGTTTAAATGACATGTTTCCAGTTTAAATGTTGTGTGTCATAAAAGAGAAGCGGTTAAAACTGTTGCTTCACACTGTTGCTCAATGTTCACGGCTCAAACCTGACCAGGCTGGACTGGTGACGTCGACCCATTCAACCTTTTGCGTTCACATAGATTATAAATAAAAATTAAATACATTTCAGAGAAAAGACTTTGTCCTTTGCTTTTTGGTTCCTTATTTGTCTCTGAATTGACTATTACAGTTGATTTGAGGGTTATTACTGTTTTTTTTATAATATGATGTATAATTGTATTTTCTGTCTCTGTCCGAGCAGCAATTGTAAAAGCTGAATTTAAATACAACAGTCGATCTGCTTCTTGCTCTTGGACCAGAAGATGTCCCTCTATCCCTCGTACTTGTCCCCACCATCCATCTCTGATCCCCAACAGCCCCCCCCCCCCCCCCCACCCTCCTCTCATCTCCACTCATCTCTTCTCATTCCCACTTTGACTCTGCCAGATGACTTAGCAGGGACGCTCTCTCTGCACATCCATCACTGCCCATACATCAGTCCTTCCATATCAGATGCCGTAGTGAGGATAGAGTTCCAAATCCCTCGCCCGTCCCGCCTCAGTCTCCAATCCAGATAGACATATTCCCCCGGCTTCTTTCCCCGTCTAACAAGCCCCGGATCCACGAGGTGCTGAAGAAACAACACCGACACATGATCCTATAGCATCTGTGCATTGGGCCCTGGCCCTAAATCAATCGTCATGTCCAGCCATCCACGTAAGAGGGACACAGAAGCCAGGGAAGGGGGACCCAGAGTGTCGGTGGGTGGGGGGGATCACTCAGCAGGAGAGGACTTTCTGCAGGGGTCCAAAAATAGGGGTCGCTTCAAGTGGCAGTTTTTGAGAGAACTTACCTGCTTCCTTGTCCGCGTCTTCCCTGTGCGCAGTTTGATGTACCGTGCAATCAACTCGTTCCGTCCTGTAGGGGAGCAGAAAACAGTGTTTTAGTTTAAAAAGAATAAAATAACACAACAGGCATCTTAACTTCCACTTGTTATGAACAGCTAAATAAGAATTCATAAGGAGAATAAATAAGACCAAGTTTTATATTTCTAATTTGGAGAAAATGTAGTATGCATTCAAAAACTCAAAACTCTTTTCCTACAGGTTAGCTAGCCTTGATCCTCTCATTCTTCTGTTCTTCATAAAAGTGTTTTTAATGCTTTTTTTTTTTTTTTCTTCTTCAGGGTTGGAGTTGGTCAAGCAGATGTTTTACTGATGAAAGCTGCTAATTTATTGTTTTTTAACCTTTGCTTCAACCTTTTTTTTAAGATTTATTTTTGGGCTTTTTATTTTGGAGACAAGAGAGTGGATAGTGTCAGAAAATAGGGAGGGAAAGAGAGTCGGGAATGACATGCCGGAAAGGGGTCACAGGTCGGATTTGAACCCGGGTCACATGCTTCTAGTGCTACAGCCTCTGTACAAAGGGTGTAAACCAAGTATGAGAGGCAGGCATGACAGACTGTATGCACCGTATATGTCTGTCCACATTTTCATACAGATGCCTGTGTGCTGAAGTCACTGTATAATTATCTTAATTAAGCACTGAAGTATGTTTGTATTTATCTGTGTTTGAATATTTAGAAGAGCTTGCATGCATGCAAGTGAAGATGCAAACATTGATGTCCAAAGCAAGACTCGAGGCTGTCAGGAGTGTCATCGCAAGAAAACCGCATGCGTAAGTTTACGACTAACTGTATACTTCTGTGTGTGTGAGAGCTTGCATCAGTCTCGGCCTGGTGTGTGTCTGCGCGCCGCTGACAGACGGGTCACATTGGCAGAGCAGGTGAAGGCTGCAGGCATGAGATCCTCCGACGGGACTCAGGACAGACACGGAGCACGCAGGCCAGTGACCAAAGAGGGGGACTAGTCTGGTGGGGCAGCCAAGCAGCTGGTGTGTGTGTCAATGTTTATGGAATATGCTTTTATGCCTGCAGTAAATCTTGGGCTTGTTCCCCTCCCCCCCCCCCACCATCCAGAGTCTCCGGTTACAGCAGGGGGCAATGGTCAGGTGGCCTCCTTCACCCTCATCTCCACAACTAAAGCTGTGGTTTAATGACTCAGATTGTAAAAACACACAAATAGATCCAATAAGGCCTGGAAGATATCGGATAAAGTGTGATGTGTGGTCATGCTGTTAATTTTTGCCTGGGCAAAACGAGGTACAGTACTTTATTAACAAACATTAGCATGTGTATGTTGGCTGGAACCACACAGCTTCTATGTCTTTGTCATCTTTAACTATGTAAATACAGTATGTCCAGAGTCCAAATCATTAAGACAAGTGCTGTCTTTTTAACCACAAGGGTTTTTCATCAACCACATTTTTAGCGCTCGTCCTAAGCTAGCTGGCTAACGTCACAGTAACCTCCATTAGACAGGGACTGAAGGCTTTGGGTTTATGTGATTGGCTAAATATTGTGGACGCATGACCCATGTCTGTTTGGCTTCATAACGCCAATTGGAGACGTCACTGAGACTACATCCATGTTTTGTGCATTCTATGGTATCAAGCTGCCTTTTGTCATACATCGATTGCCCATGTTCATATCATGATGACAAAATGTGTTTCATTGTGCAGCCCTCACATCCGAGTACAATTTGAAGAGTGAAACCAAGCGGGGCAACCTCCAGTGTTGAAAAATGAAGTCAATGCGGAAGTGCAGAATCCTGCAGTACGCAGAGGTTCCACCTGAGGCTGTCAGCAGAAGCACCAAATTTCACATACACATCCATTCAAAAAAGCTGTTTTTACAACAGACATTAACATGTTTACAGCCTGGTTCAAAGGCTGTAACAGTTTGTCAAGAGGCTTAAAACCAGCCTCAGCTCCAGATTTGAGCCTGTCGTTAGGTTGCATTTCCAGCAAGGTGACAGCCACCGATGGCTTGCAATAACAGATGGGTGACATCATTCCGGCTTCGTCCATTTATATTTCCAGTCTACGAGTGTAGCTGAGGAATAGGATGTTGTAGAGCAGCCTTTCCCAAACTAAAGACTGCCGCCGACCGCTTTGAAATACAAAATTACTCCGGGGCCCTTTATAAAATAAAAGTTATGACTACAGCTATCACTTTCAGTAAGGGTAAATTACTGGACATGACAACATGACATTATGGCACGATAGACACAAAGTTTACTAAACAGATAAATATTATGGAATATTATGTCCATGAATAGTCATGACAGGCCTTACTAATCACTTAAAAGGTTGACTCATGGTAAATCATCATTATTGTGATATTTCTTTTATTTCTATACTTGGTGGAGGGCTTTTCGCACACTTTAGGAAGCACTGTTGTAGAGTTTGCATTCTGACTATTGTGAATCTGAATGACTATGCACTAAAGCCACGCAAGTCCATGCTATATAAGATGGACTATAATTATGGTGCTACTTTGTATACAAGGAACTAACAATATTAATAACACAACACAAAATGTCATGTATTTTATTCATCAAAAATGTTGAACTCACACTGGTTGCAGTCTCTTGAATTGGAGCATTTACAGTTTTTAACGCTACGACCTGAATATTTATAGTCTTAGAATAGTGCTTTTGTGAAGCATTATTGGTTTTTGAACTTTGGGTCTGTTGCCGCCCCGAATGCTTGCCAAAAAATCTATAAATGACTGATGTTACTGTCAGATTAATTAAAAATTAAAATATTCTTACTATAAAGAACAGCACATTTACAAGAAGATACTTATAAGAGGGAGGATACACACATCAAGGTCAGTTACAGTTATTCACACAACGTTTGCAGTCAAAGGAAATTTCTCCCACTCCCACTCCCACACACACCAGACCAGACACACACACACACACACACAAACATAGTCATACAAGAGTTTACAGGGTTTGCGCCACCTCTTAAACACAGTCATTTTTCCCCTGGCACCACATCTTCATGTGAATTAGCACACAGATCAGTCACGACACACAACCTGGTACGAACTCGTCACATTTTCCCTTA
Organism: Labrus bergylta; assembly: GCF_963930695.1. Classification (NCBI taxonomy): domain Eukaryota; kingdom Metazoa; phylum Chordata; class Actinopteri; order Labriformes; family Labridae; genus Labrus; species Labrus bergylta. The sequence goes on from NC_089201.1 coordinate 21,379,473, forward strand.
CATAGTGACGCCGGGGTCAGACCTCACAACGCTCCACCAAGCGGCCAATCAGGTGACCTCGGACGCTGAAAAGAGGAAACTTGATGCTTGGCTGAACTGCCATTAGAAATATTTGTCAGCCAATAAAAGTGATCCGATTTTTTCTCGGAATGCACAACACAGTTTCCTCGCTGTTTAGTCATCAGTTTTCACTATGTGCTTTTTCTGTTTTGTTGCTAAGTCCTTACAGCAGCAACTTAGATTTCCTCTGCTTAGTGCCCAAATTATCAACCAACCAGCCAGAAGTCTTCCTCTATAAAATGTAGGGTACAACCGTTTTAAGGCAGTGAGAAAAGTATAGACTCATTCATTTAATACATGTCATGTGATTGCATTTTTCAGGTAAAATGCAGATTTTAACTTAACTTTTACTTTCACATTTTCACAACTTTAAATTGTATTTTTAATTTTAAAAAATGTCAACATTAAACTGGACTCAGTTAGAAGGCATGTCTTGGTTTTATGATTGTGTGTATCATGTGTTTCCATCATGCTCAAGGTAATAATGACAATAATAGCCTAACTTTCAGTTAAACGCCTACAGAGCTGAGGTGAGTTTTAAGCCTGCTGACAAACTGTTACATCACGCCCACCTGTCAATCATGTCAGAAAAGTGATATTTATCACACCTATCGTTCGTAAAATCTAAACGGAGCCACTTTAAAATAATTCCCTCATACAGTGTGCGCCGATGATGACAATTACTAATCAGACCTAATCGTTTTTTGTACCAGGCTGTAAACATGTTAATTTCTACTGTAAAATGGGCTTCTTTGATTGTGGTGTGTATGTGACTTCCGGGGCTCTTGAAGCCAGCCTCAAGCGGACACTTGATGAAATGCAGGATTTTGCACCTCCGGATTGGCTTTATTTTTCAAAAGTGAGGTTGCCGCTTAAACTTAACATGTTTTATTCTTTAAGGTAAAATGTGTCATGTGCCAGCTATTAGCAACATATACAGTATGTGTTTAACATGTTTACAATACATATCAATTAATTATTTACTATGATAATACACTTATTGATTGGAGGAAATAATGAGAAAAGTAGTAAATCCAAATTCTTGTAAAGTTCTAGGCCCTTACGCACGCGCACGCACGCACGCACGCACGCACGCACGCACGCACGCACGCACGCACGCACGCACGCACGCACGCACGCACGCACGCACGCACGCACGCACGCACGCACGCACGCACGCACGCACGCACGCACGCACGCACGCACGCACGCACGCACGCACACACACACACACACACACACACACACACACACACACACACACACACACACACACACACACACACACACACAGAGAACTGCCTTTGTGTAAAGCTTTTGTGGACTAAACCCTTCTCTAAAATACTGTCTCCTCTGGTTAATACACACAGGCGCACACATGGATATAAACTAACACACAATTCAACCTCAGTCGTAGCATTCATTCTGTCACAATCTTATTTTCCTTTCAGGGCTGTAACTCCTCAACCGTTTAGTATTTATCGGGAGGTGCACTCGCCGGGCAATTGTTCAAGCCCTTAAATGCATATTCTCTTAATTCCTTGAGGATTAAGAAAGTGCTCTACGTTTCCTCGCAATCAAACTCTTAAAAGAGCGAACAGAGAGCTTTGTCAAAGTCCTCACAGCACTTGACCTCAAATGAACATAACGTTGCCCGTATCCAGTTCCTGACATTACAGCAGAAAATTCTTCCAGTTCCTGGCATTTTATCTTCTAAGGACTTCAAAGTACAGTGAGATGTACAATAGGGATTTTTCCATGAAGACACAGACGCGTGAGCATGTCTCGTCTTTTGAATTAAAGTTTTTCATGAATTCAGAAGAAGAGTTCATCTTTTCAGTCTGTTAGTCAAACACTTTTCAAAACTTTTATGGATTTGGAAGAATTGTCTCAATTAAAGCTGTTGCCAAACTTCCATCTATAACAATATCTTTACTCCTTGTCGGGTTAGGGGTTTTGGGGGAGCTGGAGCCTATCCCAGCTTACATTAGGCAAAAGGTGGGTTGCACACTGGACTGGTCGCCAGGCAATCACAGGGCTGACAAACATTCATGCTCACACTCACGGGCAATTTAGGGTGACCAATTATCCTAGCGAGCATGTTTTTGGACTGTGGGAGGAAGCTGGAGTACCCAGAGGGAACCCACGCATGCACAGGAAGAACATGCAAACCCCTCACAGAAAGGCCCTCTCCAACTGGGGATGCCAATCAGTAACCTTCTTGCTGTGAGGCGACATCCATAACACCTGCACCGTGCAGATTTTGTTGCAGAGGACGCTATCTTGTGACTCTTTGGACAATCATGGGCATTTACTGGTTATGTTGTTATGAGGATTATTTTCCAGCGAAGATGCCCCCACAATGTGTTCTTTCAAATTGTCTCTGTTTAAATGTGAAAATGAATTAAAGGTCAATAAATAAAAGGGTATTTTAAATAATTTATTATTTGTCCTTTAAAATTAAAGCTACTGTGTGGAACATTCAGTTTGTGTTGTTTTTGGCGCCCCCTGTAGACAGAGAGGTGACCACATTCACAGGCATTTAAAGTGACTTGGTAGAAATCTCATTCCTGATATTCTCATTTGCCTTTGTTGGTCATATAGAGATATCTGTATTAATTAATTAAATTAATACCAGTTATAAACTCCTCATGGTAAGCTTTAAATTCAAGGTTTTCTTGTGATTAAAGAGGCTTTTTTCTTCATGCTCTCATATCATATGCCCTGCCACTCCTTGCGTGAGGGCTTGGGGAAGGGCCCCATCAAAAATACCCTCCAACACACCCATGAGATCAGAGAGGGGACTCAGTCACACAGCGATGAGATCATGATATCCAACGGGAGCAGCACAGACTGAGAACCTGTGCCAGGCAGCCAGCCGAGGCTGCAGCAGAGTCAGAGGGAACTTTATACCATAACCCAACGGCCCACCGTTTGACGTTGTTCATCACACTGCTGCACTTACGGTTCAAATATGGAAATATGAATCTAGAAACATTTATTTAGAGCATAAAAAGTGAGTGATCCCAGCAGAAACAAAATCGGAGTAACCCGGAGTCCAGTGGTTCAATTTTTAAAACATTATGTTTGTGAGGTTATAGAGAATATTTGTTTTCAAAATAAAAAAAAGGGTTGAATCCAAACAGCAAGTAAAGTACTCTCTAAAGTACAAACCTTCAAAATAAAAGCCCAACAATTTTGTTTTTATATATAAATGGGATATAACGGAATTTCAAACATGCAATAAACTATTAGAATTTAGCGATTCATTTCATCATTTGACAGCCCTACATTAAATATTATCCAGTGGTGATACAAAAATAAGTAATATAGATTGTTTTGTAAAGATACACATAATCAGCTCTGCAGATCTATGCAGAGAGGGAAATTTGGTTACACAAATGTAATGAGTATCAGAAGCGCATATTTCCAACATGTAGCCCTGCCAATTCAAGACTTTAGGCCTGAAGACACCTCGAGAGCAATAAAGTTGAAGACAAATGAAGTTTATGCTTTTCTTCCTCTAACAACTGAATTGTCCTGCCTCTTAGTAAAAATGACAGTACACTGAATCCAACTACAAACATACAGACATTCAGATTCCTGGAGCCATTATGATCTTTAAAAGTCTTCAAAACAATTTCAGCAGTTTTCCTTCAGAGAAGCGGACACCTTGACTGACCCTGACCTAATCAGGCCTGTTGGTGGAGGACAGGGAGAGGTGGATGGGGTCAGTGCAGGAAACCTACAGAGGCCATTCCAAAGTCGACGCCGGGGCCTGGCAAGTCATAAATCTGCCCTTCCCCAGCAGAACTGCGGTCATCACTGGCCTGGTCCGATCTCTCTCTCTCTCTTCAACTCAGTGCATTCCTCACATTCCTACAAACTGACTGGTCTACACCGAGTCCTGAATATGCTACTCCCACATCACCCCATGGGCCCATGTCGTATTAGTGCAACAACACCAGTTTGGACAACAAGTTTATCCTCTTAAGTGTGTAGAAGACTGATAAACAACAATCACTTTTTTTAGGTCAAAATCAAATAACACCTTTTATTTTATGATCTTCAGAACAAAACTGGTTGTGTGTGCAGCTTTATAAAAGCTACAATGTTCATACATTATCACCTAGAATCTGTGGTTAAAGTCTTTTAGAGTATATTCTACTATCAGAGGTCATTGTGCTCATTGTGGACATTGGGGCCTGTAGTTTTAACTATATACAAGCTGCCATCCTCTCCGGAGACACAGCAGTACATATCCCTCAACAGCACATATGCCCCGATGTGTCTGCTGAGGAAAACAAAGGTCACATTTAGGCTGCAGGAATGTCTTGGCTGGGTGTTATTTCCCCTCCGATAGAGCCTGGATGAAGCCGACTGAGCTCTGAAAAGACCTCTGTCAGGCCCCGGCGTAAACATGGAGTACAGTTATACATTAGCCCCGCAGCTCCAGCATGAAGACAGCTTAAAAACATGTGAGGAGATTGATAACACGACAACTACTGACAAATGATTTGTAGGATGGAAAAAAAAAAAGATTGGCTTTGCTTGTGATCATCATGGGGTTGATAATTAGGTCACTTGATAAAGAACATCTACAGTATACACAGCGAGAATGAAGCAGATAAAGCAAGATGCTACAGTCAGGCAGGTGGATGCTGTAATGGGAAAATGATTTTTACTGTCGAGGACACGTTTTACTCACAGCTCGCGTGAGATATGCAACAACAGTTTAATAAGTAATATTCTTGTTTTGTCTATACCGCGTGCATGAAGGTTTCTCACAAATAGTGAAATATCAGAGATACTCAGACTTGAAGAAGCAACATGTTGAAATGTATGACAAAATGATTGATATTTCTGACTGTGCCTACATCGACGCTCCTTATAGGCATGAAGGTTTTTCTGTGAAGCTTGTATATAAAAACCCAAGCATATTGTGCTGACGTTGAGCTTTCCTTCAGACTGTCTTGACACTCAGAAGCTTTGTTCCTTCTACTTTCAAGAAGAATAAAACTAAACAAAGACATTGATTGACTCAATATCCTTTCTTTTGCAAACTAAGATAAGACATTAAACTCATAAACAATGTTTTTTATTTGACAAATACAGGACAACTCCCCCCCCTCTTATTTACCATAATTTCTGAACTTTCCCATGAGCTCTCTGGTATTCAGGTTGTTGTGGTCGCTCTGTAGTACCTTTTGTGTTCTGGCTGTGGTTTTTAATGTACCGGTAAGCTATTTACAGCTTTCTACCACATTGCAGATGGGATTTTGTTTTTGTGGGGCATTGCGTGTGTCTGTTTTGTATTCTGGTATGAAAAACAACATACACAATAAACAAAAACCTAAACCTAAGACCTAAAGTTCATCAGAGCAATGAAGATGAGCTAAATGTGCAATTAATAAATAGTGACTGATATTAGTTCTTTCCATGTCTGAGTAACAGAAAATTATTACCTAAATGAAATTAAGCTATGCTTCCCCTCCTTGGTTTACCATTTTAACTTCATTTCTGTGAGTTGATATCTGAGTACAAGAAAAACTTTTTTTTTTTGTTAACCATGAATGAGACCTGTGAGAGATAATCAGTCATGTACTTGTCAGCGTGTTAACCAGTTGCACTTACATCAGAACTAAATCTTCTGACAGATATAGTGTTTCTAGCACAGTAATAAATTAATCAGATGTCATGTTATATCAACACACCTGCCAATTACAGTGATGCATGTTGTTTATGCAAGCCTCAGTGTAAGTAAATCACATCAACAGATTAACAGATGTCTGGCCTGTTTGCATCCATACTGATCTGAGATGTCTTGAGAAAGTGACAGTGACATCTTAAAGGCTTAATATGCGATTTTTCACACTTAGATGTAATACAAATCAAGTATATCCTCTGAAAATAACTCTGTGAGTCATGACTGTCTACAATGGGTGTAACACCCGAGTCCCACTGTCTGTGATGCTTTCTGAGTCCTATCTTCAGACATCGCCGGGAAGGGCCGGCTGACTCCTCCCCTCGCGTATAAAAGTTGTTTTATTGAGGGACTAGAGAAAAGAAGAATAACAAACTGTACTCACTGCTTAATTGAATGTCATGTAAGCGTTTCTAGATCACGGTCATTTCGGGTAAATTTACATGCAGTGGATCTGCATGATCAAAAAAATCGCATATAAAGCCTTTAATGGTTGTATGTTAGAAGAAGAAATTAAAAGTACCCTTGTCTACTGACTGTCTTGATTGAAATAGTTCATATCCAAATATACTGTATTAGATTTGAATGCATCTGTGCCAAAACATTCAAAAAGACGGAGCTTTACCTCAGTTAAATTGAATGCAAAATGGGGCGGCAGTAGCTCAGTCTGTGGGGACTTGGCTTGGGAGCCGGAGGGTTAACTCCCGAAAAGTATGGAAGTTGGTCTGGTTGCTGGAGAGATACCGGGTCACTTTTTGAGTACTGCTGAGCTGACCTTGAGCAAGACACTGAACCTCAAACAGCTCGGGTTCGCTCGCTGTGCAGCAACCCCACTCTGACATCTCTCCGTCAATGAATACCTATAGGTCCTGTTTGTGCACGTGTCTTTCTCAGGCCTGTGTGTGTGAGTTGCATGTCTCTCAATAACAGAGTGTAAACCAGAATTTCCCCTTGAGGATTAATAAAGTATATATAAAAAAAATAAAAAATAAAATGTGGTATGAGTGGATTTTCTCCCCTTGAATCAAAGGCTTCTGGATCTCAAAAATGTCACATTTGTTCAGCACCAGTTTACATGACACAGCCTAAATTAGGAGTTTTTGTAAGCCAATGCAGAACATCAGAAGTATATACCTGTCATGCAGTTTTTTGGACACCAGGCTAACATCAACGACTGAATATCATAAATGTTAAAACCGTTTGAAGACTCACTGCATATGATCAAAACTTCATTCAAGAGCAAGTTCAACAAAACTCAACAAAGCAGCCATCAACAAAATGATTTCTTGATTTAATATTGGAATGCACTAGTTCAAGATACATTACATGTACTTAAACTGACGACTGAGTGCATTTCAATATGAGAGAAGAAACTTAATCTACCAATTTCATCCTTATTATCCAGCCTTACCATGACATAAAATCAAAAAGCACTGCTGCAGACAAAGAACTGAGTCATGGTTAGAAAGAAAAAACACTTGATCATGCAAACACACACTTCTTCAAAAGGTCAACGGGTCAAGGTCATTGGTGAATCTCTCACTTTACTGTCTGTAACCGGGTGTGGACTCTCTTCTGCTGCTCGCTGACCTTTACATCCCAATCGTAATGAGATTGACTCAAGATGAAACCATATTTGCATCGCCTCACAGAAACCACAATGTGTTTACATGTTGCACAAGCAAAGCTTAGTGACAGAATGATTCATTGTGTGGGTTTCCTTTGTTCTGAGCTGACGGAAAAAGAATATGCCACATCTGATGGAGACTGTTAATTTGATCATCGATGTGGTGTTTTTTTCACAGGAAGCGGAACCCTTCAAAATGTGAAAAAAAAGTGCTCCTCACACAGATGTTAGGAAACCAAGTGTGACAAAACCAGACAGCTGCACAAAACATGATGGGATGCATGATTTAAAGCTGCCAAATAAAAAAAATGGTCAAAAGATATTGTAAAATAAAACAATTACTATTGCAAAAGCAGCGCGTAAATAAATGATGGCAGTTTTATGGCAGTAAATAAAAAGGGGAGAACATCATACTCATCCTGTGCCACATTCTCACATGCATCTTGGGATAGCTGTCAGCACATTCACTTTCCACTGCACTTTAACTTTGGGACTGTTTTTCCATTATTCCAGCATGAGGCCTCCGGTCAGACCACGGGGCATGTCTCTTGCTGAGAGCCACACAAGGCAGGAAATGTTTTCCTTGGCAGATGCATGTCGAATTACCGCTGGAGCACATAAGCGCCACAATATCCGTGACACCGGCCCTAATAAGCGAGCTAATATGTCTGTTGAGTAATGGGCGCGAGGGCTGGCGCTATGCACAGCATTATGGGAAAAAATGTGGTGAATGTATGAGCAATATGGGGTAAAAACATTCCAGCTAATTTCGGAATTTATAGTAGATAAAGGCACACATTCCCGTTGTTTTGCTTCTCGAAGACTCAATATCAAATTGTTTTGCAAAGAATGGCATTCTTTCCTCAGAGGGGAATTCAACCTAAAATTCAGAGTATGTCGCTCTCAGCTAACAAGACACTTCTCCTGCTAGTTTGTTTTGGCTCTGTAGCCAAATTTAGCCCATACAAGAAGAATAAAGAACATCTCTTAAACTATCAAGTCATAACTCAACCATTACATGTATGCCTCTAAAGATATTCCCAGCGGATATTTGATTTGGCTACCTGATTTAAGACCACCCATCAGCGCTTTAACAGCATTAACAACACTAAAGACCTTCAAAGTGGCTTTGCATTGATTGTGGTTGCTTGAATGACTTGAGTTGTTGGCCACTTGTGACCCCAGGGATGGTGATAAAAGGGGAGGATAGGCGGCTGGAAGGGATGGGCCAGCCAGGCTCTTTAGTGGCAATGGAGGCACAGTGGGCCGAGAGCGGGCTCAGTCTTGCCTCATTTCTCAAGTCATGAATCTGGAATTTTCCGCAAGGCTGTCAGGTTGAATTCAGAGGGCAGCTGGAGGTGAACTGGAAGGTGGATACCAACAAATATGGGGTAGAGGAGTTTGTTCATAAAGGACAAAAAGAGTCAGAGTCATGTTCACACACTGAGAACAGGTGTGAAACAGTTTAAAGGCCCGAGGCCACGCAAGACACCACAGCCCACCTTGGTGTTTATTTGTCCACCAGTCCCCCTCCCCCCTAGGCGCTCAAAGGGTAAACGTCTATTCTGGTTTAGGGTAACAGCCGAGCTGCCTTGAACCCCCCAGCTCCTGAGCGCACATGCCATTCCTGGCGGGCCAACGCGCTCCCTGGCGCGCATCACCTGCCCATGACCTCGTTGGGAGGAAGGGGCACCTCAGTGCCTTCCCTGCCAAAACCTCTGCTATAACCACCTTTACCCATCGGGTCCCCCCATCTCTGTGGCACCGAATGAGCCACATGCCCCCCTCCAACTATTATTACAGGCTTTATAAGGGTTTTTAGTGCCGATCAGACGGTGGACATGACCTCGATAAGCTAGCCTCTGAAAAGCTAACAGTTAAAGGAGCTGTCTGGCTCTGTGACAAAACAGGGTGATGACAGCGGCTGTCTGTCTGCACCAAAACCTGTATCCACCCCTTTTCCACTGACCAGATCCACTATCCACTATCAAACCGCAGAAGGAGCCACGACTGCCAAGCCACCTGTTACCAAACATCTTTCAGAAAAATGTGATAGAGGAACGTCACCTCCTCTAAACCTGTTTGGCAAGACCTTATAAAATATTTTTTAAAAGGCCTGCGTTTTTTTTTTTGGGGGGGGGGGGGGGGGGGGTTTGGAGGGCGGGTGGGGAGATTTGATATTTTAGTTAAAGAAAAGAGAAAATAGGTTTTCTACGGCCAAATGGCATCAACTAAGTATCAATTCATGTTACAGCTAGCGTGAAAAGAGAGTAGACAAACAGGAGAAAACTGCAGGATACAACAGACAAAGACAGCATCCAAGCCATGTAATTAATAGTAGTGTACCAGGAAGTGAGAGCTATCCCCGCCTCTCTACACCTGTTTGGGGTGAGTGATTTGGGGCTAATTTTGGTAACAGGAACTGTATAAAGTGCTCTCCACTATCATCACCAGAATTACAATGTGACAGGTCTAGCCTAAGTAACTCACTGCTCCCCACATCAGGCAACTTTCTTAAGTAAAAACAACATAAGGCTACTTAACCCTTTTGCTTCCGTCAGAAAATAGTCTACCCCTCTCCAAGATGGTGGCCACAAATGCGCATCTCAGGAGCCTGAAAGCGGCATATGTGTTTATACTGTATATCAACAACAATCTTCCTTGCTGATCTCACGTTAGCTATGACACTGTTTTCTATATAACATTACATTATCAAGGAAAGGAACCCAAGCTAATTATACTTGATTTTAAGCTTTCCTATAATGCTACCAAATGGTAAAGTAGCTTACAGCCATCTCCCAAGGGAAATATAAAATAGCAGGTCTGAATCTATTTAGTAATCTAATTAGTTATTTAAACTTACATGACCAGATTTTACTGCTGTATACTGTCCTTTCCATTTAGAAGAGATATAGAAGTGCCCTTTTTTTTTTTTTTTACAGGCACATGACTTTATAACAGCATCAGTGCTTTCCACCCTGACCATTCTTGATGTAGAATAATGAGTGACTGGACAGTGAGCATATGTTTATGATTCATCATGCCATCATATGGGAACAAGTGTAGTCGACAGCTGTGCAGGAAACAGGAGTGATGTGAAACATGAACATGAGGAGTGGTGATGAACGGGTGTTTGTGTGTCTGTGGGAGAGAGAATGTGTAACAAATGTCCGTCCCATCAATACAGAAGACGTGTGTTATATTGTGCGTGATGTGGTGGTGATGTTCATATGACGAGTAGTTCACAGCCTTTTTCAATCAGGCGTTCAGCTTTACAGAGTTATTTTTTTATTACAAATTAAGAAGCAGAAAAACGATTTTCTGTTATTTCTAATTTCCTTTACAAACAACCTTAAACATGTGTACATTTTAGAATATCTATTCAGTATCTCCCTAATAAGCAGCAAAGCAAATAATAATTTATTTGGCTACCACAGCTTCTCTCTAATTTCTCTGACTTCTCCCTTGGATTTAGTTCAACATTACAAACTTTTTTGTTCAGTAAGAGCTCCTGATAAAAGAAAAGACATTTCTCTAATCTAACCAGTCCTCTTAACAGTCAGCAAGCTGACCCCATTTTATGTGTTTTCATGTTGTAGCCTATCATGATTTCACCTTGGATAACGGTTCCCGTTTTATGAAACAATCTTTCCTCTGTCAGATGAGGTTTGATAAGACTGAGTGTTGGAACACTGCTGACATGCTAGGGTGGCTTTAGTTTTTTTAAATGTACCCTGCTGTGAGTGACCAGACAGTCTTTTTCTGCTCACACATGCACCCCCTGGAAAATGTTGGGAAATGTTCAGGAGAGCAGTGCATGTGTGATGGGGTTAAAGGTGTGCTATGAAGAGCTGCAGGTCTTACAGGGGAGCTTTTTGAATCATTTATTCTTATTTTGGTGATAAGAATTCCTCTTTCATAACAAATTATGTGATGGAATAAAGTGACTAAGAAAAAACAGCCTACATTTTTAAAATGATTTCATCCTAATATGCAAAATTGCATTTCCATCACCCTGGCCAGCATGTCACCTGAATCTCAGGTAGACTGTGTTTAACATCCCATTCAAGAAGAAAAGGGTAGATGAAAGAATGAGGAGAAAGGTGGGCGTACCGTACATCTTGCCCTCGTCAGAGAGGATGATCTTCCTGCGGCCACAGGGCGGATAGATGGCCAGGGCTTCTTGGAAGCTCTGCTCGATGTCTGGGCTCCACACACCCTCTGCATCGTTCTCAAGGGGTTTATCGAGTGCATCCCCCAGCTCCTCACTCCCACCCCTGGGGGAGGGAGCCTGCACCCACTCCGCAGACGTGGTGGGAGGACAGGAAGGAGACCACAGGGCAGGTGGTGACGGCTCTTGGTTGTGGCGGTAGGTGAGGTGGGTAGGAGAAAGGGAGGAGGCTGCAGGGAGCAGGCCTTACTGTATGAAATCCACTGATGTGTTGATGATGATGTCACAGTGCAGTCCTAAGAAAGAAAGAAAATGGTGATCAAATTGAACAAGGTGTGATGTGAAGAATTTTAACAAGTCCACAGTTGAGTTTTTTTAATTCAGTAATTCATAAAAAAAAAATGTTTTACCTTAATACAAACACTGGAGATTGCAGACAGCGCAAACATTTTTGAGATTCTCTAATGGTGTTCGACTGGTTTTAACATTTCTTCAAGAAATTCTAAATAAAGTTTTTAATACTGTGTATTGAACAACTTAAGAAATTGACATCTTATAACTAAAAAAAAAAAAAAAAAAGATGAAAAAACATTTCTTTTGATGCAACAAACTTTATCAGGGACATTTTAACCACTGAACGTGGACATAAGAGAGACGGTTTAAAGGTAAATCAACATGCATGGACTTTGCATGTTTGAGCAACCTAGCTTCTACATCAAGGCTGTCATATCAAGCTCATGTTGTACCACAGTACAGGATCGGCCTTAAATCTGCTAATCCTCATGTTGAAAAACCTCGGCGGTCATTAATACGCAAAGTGAAATCAAATACATGGCACCTAAGTAAGTTGAGATAACATTGGGAGAAGGAAGAGGATGGTGTGTGCAGAAAGGGCCTACAGACAACAAATGAGAAGACACATTAAAGAGGGATCAGCGTCCTCAGACACACTTCGACACACATGCCAAGGAGGATCATACCAGGATATGAATGCCAGGAGGCTTTTTAGGCTGCCTGTTGCTTCATCAGCGACACAGATGACTGGTTATTAAAAGGAAGATATTGTCAGCTGAGAATCTAATCTATGTGTTTGTGCACTGTTTTGGTTTAACAAACAGACTGATCAATAAGATTCATTTGACATTCCATCTGCTTCTTAAAAGAGAAATAAAAGCAGCCTGTAAACAGTTGTGAGATCCAGGAAAGAGTGACAGCACTTTAATATCCTGTTTACACTACACATCTTATTTTGAAGGATGTTTGCGTTTACATTATGGGGGGGGGGGGGGGGGGGGGAATATGAGACATATGAAGCTCAGCCTCTTCCTGTCGACGGACATGCAGGAAAAATGAAAACAGGCACAGATGCTCGTACACAACGAAGAGAAACTCATGAGTCAGTACAGACAGAGCTCTGTGTGTTCCTGTCATCCGGAAAGTTAGAGACCTTCACATCCATTTAGGGCAGAAAAATAAAGAAAAGCAGTGACCGTTACGTCAGAAATAATCCCAAACATGAGTGTGTGTGTGTGTGTGTGTGTGTGTGTGTGTGTGTGTGTGTGTGTGTGTGTGTGTGTGTGTGTGTGTGTGTGTGTGTGTGTGTGTGTGTGTGTGTGTGTGTCATGTGGAGGAGGTACAGGAGTCCTGAATTGTAAGGCTTGATTGAAAATGGTCAGAGAGACCTGGTGAGTGAGTGAGTCAGTGTGTTGAATGGAGTGAGTAAGACTCTCTAGCCCGTTCCCCACCAGCCCCCCCTCACACTTCCTCTGAGCCCCCTGATGTCCACATCACTTCCTGTAAAAGTCTCGCTGGTCAGCCCTTCTCCAAATCTCGCTTATTGTCACACACACACACACACACACACACACACACACACACACACACACACACACACACATGAACACACACATAAACAGGTGAGGACGAACGAACAAAAGGATAATGAGATAAACTCACATAACCAAAACATTCACGCACTAACAAACAGAATTAAACAAAGTAGGCTCGTCATCTTAATATAATTATTATAAGTTTCCGGACACATAACTCAAAGTCTTTTATTGGACTATGATACTGTGCTGTATGTGTATTACATTATGGACCAGTATGTGACAGCCTAACCTGTTATTCTCAACTGTTTTGATATGTAACTTTCCGTTTTCTCTAACCCCTAATAAAAGATTTGATCATTTAAAGAAAAGGCTGCAGACTTGGAAATATTCTCCATAAATGACTTTTGAGAAAAATAACTATCGAATGTTTGAAGTCTGTGCGACACCGACACCATAAAGGAAGTCTAAGCGACACTGAGAAAAACCACATAGTGAGTGTGACATTGTTCTAAATCAACTAGTTAACAGGCCCTCTCTTGTGAGGCTGTGAAGGTTTTAGTTACTGATTGACTTTACAGATTATGACGTTAACAAATATTATTCCATTCCTCAGAAAGTCTGAAACAAAATGTGCATTCAGGAAAGTCACCTTCTAAACTCATAACTCTCAGGGCAGGGCAGATTTATTTACTAAAGATAACATGATGGAGCAGCGTTCCCGATGGCTGCATTTGAACCCAAAAAAAAATCCACATCGATGTAAAATAGTAGATTTTAAGCTACAACAGAGCTCAGCTAATCTAAAACAACTTTTCAGATTTACATCATGCATTTAAAATCCAAAAATAGAAAATAAATCTTTCTGCGGCAAAATCCTTAAACCCCTAATCTTGATCACGAGTCGACCAGCTGTGTTAGACAATGGCTGCATTTAATCACAACAAACACAACTTTCTGAAGTCAACCACAGACACAAAGTTTGACTTCTGTTGTTTTTTGTAACTGATTTCAAACTGACTGCAGCTCCAGCTCAGGGCGGCTGTTTGTCACTGTGAGATTTGTTGAGACCATAAAACCATTAGTGTGCTGCTCAGTGCGCCAGTCAAATGTCCAGGAGGTTAATTAACTTAAGCCATGCTTTAAAACACCCCCCCCCGCCCCCCCCACTCTCTCTCCTATTAGCTTCCTCTCTCCCTCCCTCACACGTCCAGTCGCCTGTCCTACCTCAACCAGCCCCAGCGAGGCCCCCCTTCCATGGATCAGCTCAACAGGATAATCCCCCAGCTGGTGCTGTGGTCAGGGGGCCATGTAACCCCCCCCCCCCCCCCCCCCCCCGACTGCCCCCATCCCTTTACACAACTGCACACACCACCCAACCAAATGAGAAAAAACAAATGGACACAATTTAAGAGGAAATAAACACTGAGCAAACATGAGCTTTGAAAACTCGAAGACAACACACACACGCACACACACACACACACACACACACACGACAACCTCTAAAAGTTTCAGGTAGCTGGGTCTTTGCCATGCATTGTTGTGTGCCAGCAAGGTGAGCAGGTTACTAGTAGGTATGGTCCATGGATACGATAATCAATGTCATTATTCGAGTAATGTTTTACTTTTTAAACACCTGCACTTTAGGCTACAATAGTTCAACTCAGTCAGCGTTACATATATATGTCAGCAAGGAAAAGTCATACAACAATAACATGTAGTGCAATATGTGTTGCAACAATCATGCATATCATATATTTCCTAGTTTGATACTTAACCAGCAGAGAGAAACCAGCAGAGACAGACATCAGGAAGTGCAGCATCACATCCTTTGCTAGCCCTATTAGCACATGCCATTATGATGATACCAGCAAACAATGCAAAAAAATTTAGCAGACTTTGAAGAAGCTTTGAAAAGTGACGTAAACTGGTTCTTACTGTCAGACAATAACAATATCCTGAAAAAATACCTATGAATTCTAGATTTCATGTCAGACTATAAATGCTTCTTTACCGTGCACACTTGTGCAGCATCTCAAAATGACTCGATTCCAGGTAGACAGCCGTCATTATCAGCAGTCAAAAGAAGCACAAAGGTCAGAGAGTGCACCAGTGTGGGTCAATATGAAGGAAGAGTCAAACAGTTAAAGTGTGAAAATTCTGTGGTGTCCAAAACTTCACTAAACTCCAGCACCTGTTTCCGGTATTGCACGTCTTGCGTCTGTCTGTGCATTTGTGTGTGTTTTTGGTTGGTATTGTGTGTTGTTTGTGAGCGTGTGTGAGTACTCAACGGGTCACAATCTCCACTAATCAGGCCCGGAATGTAAAGGCAGGAAACACAGTCTGAAAGTAAGGCAGGCTATGCGATGGAAAGTCACAGAGAGAGCCGGTGGAAACTAACAGGATTGTTTTGTTGGGCTTTTTTGATGAAGCACATGTTCTCTGGCACCGAGTCCCACTGGGCTGAAACAGCAGGAGCCTCCAAGCTCTGCATAAATGTACAGACATAACAATCACATGCATATAACACACTGTGGGTTTTTTTTTACATCTCTGACTTAACATGTTCACGTTTAAATCTGATAACTTACCCGTCATAATGTATCTGGACTTTGAAAGCTTATCAGCATAAAAAAAAAAACATTTCGTATCTGTAATATTGTTACAAAAATATTTATAGGATAAATTAATATCCTAATATTAATAGGATAAAGTAGGGTTAGGGTTAGAGTTAGGGTTAGTGTCCTGCAGTATCCGACCCAGAGGGATGAGTACAACACTGTGTTCATAATAGACCTGAATGGGGATTGACTCTCTATGAGCCAGCCTCCAGTGGTCACTCAAAGAACTGCAGAATTAGGTAGTGATTCAATTGTACTTATTTGTGAGAATGAATCGTCAAGGTTTCACAGAAATATAGTCTGTGACCATGACATGCACTGGAATTGCTTACTTATTTTTCCAATCATTATTGAAATCCTACAGCTGTAACTCCTTATCCAGAGTGGACAGAGTCTGTCAAATCAGCCCCAGATAATAACAATCCAACAGAGAGATTCATCAGACTGGATGACATCAATGGGCTAAACAGTCACACACACACACACACACACACACACACACACACACACACACACACACACACACACACACACACACACACACACACACACACACAGTGTAGACCTCTGTGTGTATAATAAGGAAGGGGGGGGGGGAAGTCTTTGTTCTTGGAGGCTCATATCTGAGGCATTATTCGTTTCGCTCTTGTGCGAGCAGAGAAGATATGATCGCTATGTGAGATGAGCAAAAAAACTCCACAGTGAAGAGGACCTGTCTCAAGGCAACTCCACAAAAACACATTCACACACGCACACACACAAACACACACACACACAGTGCACACAGTGACTCCCTGTTAGTTAGTTCAAATACACTTCTTTTTGCCTCCATTCTTATTGGCACTGCTCATTCACCCACACATACACATCCACCTCCAGGCCCAGTTACATCCACCTACACACACATCAACCCACACACACACACACATCAACCCACACACACACACACACACACACACACACACACACAACAATCTTAGAGTTCACATTACAATATAACTCATCCGTCTGGGGCAATAGTGAACCCAAGGCCTTGAAAACAAAAAAACCCAAACTCCTCTGGCTGTCAGACACTTAAGAGGAAGCTTTGACAGGTGTGTTTTTCACAACCCGCCCTCCCCCTCTACAGACTGTCAGCCTGCTCCATTCCACCTGTTGCCCCTCTGGAAAACCCAGTCCGCGCACGCACGCACGCACGCACGCACGCACGCACACGCACACACACACACACACACCTCAGCAATCTGTTTCTGTTAGCCGCATAAAATCCTGAGCAAAAACACTCTCACATACAGACTTATCCACTCTGCAGGAAGACAGACAGGATCTCTTGAAATATCTTATATCACAAATTCTGTCACACACAGACCTACACGCGTCACATAATTTCAGTCACAATGGAAGTTTCATTACTGTCGTGGTTTGTAGAAACACTTGTGGTCGGGGTGCTGGTATAGCTCAGAGCAGGCGCACCATGTACAGAGGCTGCAGTCCTTAGTCGCAGGGTCAACTCCGCGGTCCTGCCGCTGTAAGGTGCATGTCATCCCCCACTCTCTCACCCTACACCTTTCTCTCTTCAGCTGTCCAATCAGATAAAGGCCAGAAAAGCCCATAATAATAATAATAATAATAATGAAAAAATATGCACTTATGGTAAAGCTGAATATTTTGTTGAGTCTGTCACGGTATCCAAAAGTTGTCTATTAACAAACAAACATGTGTTTCAAATGCTCAAATGTTAACATATGTTGATTTTCTGGTGTGTTATGATGGTAACTTGAATACATTTAGACTTTTTGACAGTCGGTCATTTAAAATGATGCTACTCCATGTTATTCCAATGCATCACTGCAGCATTGGGTGGCTTGCAGTAGCTGTTTTCCAACACTTTTGATAAATATTTAAATATTTAACCCATTACATTAGAAAACTAGTAGCACATTTATTCAGAATGAAAGTCATCTCTGGCAGCCTCCCTGAATATTACTTCATGTTTCTTTAGACACAAAAATATCAGTCTTCCAATCAAAACTACATCACTTTAAAAATTATGAAATGCTGCACTCTATCTTCTTCTATATCTCCATCTTAAACTTTACTTGATATATTTAATGAAAACAAAACCTTTACTAAGAATGTAATACATACGTGTATCACAAGGAAAATAAACATTTAACTTTTCTCTGTTCTCTGTTGGATTTCTCTTTTTTTAATCCTCATTTTCTAGACACCTGAATAAAATGGATTAATAGACTTTTACTCACAGACACCTCTTATGATCAATAATGACTCATTTTAAGTTGTAAAAGAAGCTTTTAGACATTATTCTTAAAAAGCAGCAGTATGATAGGAAATACTCTGCTACATTTAATCTTCTGCATTTTCAGTTTTGGACCTGCTGTAAACAAAATGAAGTTAACGCATCAAAAGTAAAAGTTTCATAATGAAGATAAACAACGTTTGTAACTGTCATTATATTATATTATTATATATTACAGCATGATATGCAAAATATCTAAGAGGTAGGTTGCTCTACTGAAAACGCTTTAAGGCATTTGTTTTTTCTGTTTAACACAACCCATAATTTAAGGTGAATTCATGGATTAACTCTCTTACTCTACTTGTGCTACATTTTGCTTTTGTTTGTTGTGTTTGCTCTGACAGCAGAATATTTATGAGTTGCTTATCTGCTTGTGCCTCGGTGTTGAACAGGACTACTTGAGATAGAGATCTTGAATCTTAAAAGGTTTTTTTATGTTTAAAACAAACAAAAAAACTTGTTATCATGACTAGAAAGTAAAACATGTATCAGGGAATAAATATGTGATAAAAAGTACAGCATAATAACTTGGACTTAGTAACTTTACACTCCATTCAAAGAAGACGAAAGACACTTGTAATGCAGCAGTGACCACTTTTTAGGTGCAGACTTTTAGACCAATAATAACAGGAAAAATAATTTCTAAAGAGGCAACATTATGCTTGTCTTTATAGTATTTATAAAATATTTATATATTTATATATTTTTCACAACTTATTTATGATTTAATATTTCACAGATAAATCTAGTTTTTCACTGTGCCTTATTTATCTGTTATTCATAGTTATTCTTAGCATATACTTAAAAACACTAAAGACAGAGAGAATATTAGCATGCTTTGTGACTACTCCTGTAGCCTACTTTGCTCTGAAATTGATTCTCTTACAAATTACTTTACTGTATTTTCAGTGCACAACATTGACATTGAGCTGAACTTAATATCCTGCAGCCTACCAGTTTGTTTGACATAATGACGTGCACGTTTTAAAGAGGGTTATTATAGAGGGTTTTAAACATCATATTCTATCTTCTTTTACTTTGTTGAAAAGTTCTTTGACACTGAAACCAGGTGTCATCAAACACATTTTTTTGGAGTTATCCTTAAAGACATTAAGATGATGTCATAGGCAGAGAAATATAGAGGCAACATCGCAGCTTTCAGGCTACTTTCAGTCTTCTCACACTTGTTGATAGAGGAGAGAAAAAAAACTCTCTGAATTAAAGCTGCGAGTTAATAAATACACTATGAATGAGCTCCGTTTCAGGTGTAAAACTTTAAACAGACACGCTAATGTGATAATGTTTCACAGCTCGACTGTGACGTTATTCCTTTTCAAAAACATGGAAAAAAAAAAAAAAAGTTCCGGCTGAAGTCACAGGAAGTCAAACAATCACAAATACACACACTGCAGCTGTGGAGATACAGCAAAAAAATGTCGGAATTTGAGCGAAGAAATGTGAGATATTTGAGGAATGTAAACTTCGGACAGTGAGTGAGAATGATTCAGAGGGAGAGTGGAGTGAAATACCGACTTCACATCCACAAAATCCAACTAAGTGAAAGTTTACTCTCCGACTTAATACGCAGTTTTAAGTCTGGACATGAGAGGGGGAAACATTCAAACAGAGAAATAGTAAAACACTTGCAGGAGCTTACCTGGTGAAGCTCTGGCAGCCAGGCAGGCAGGTGGAGGAATATTTTATTATTTAAAAGAAGAAAAAAAAAAAAATCAGGAGTTATTCTGTTTCTTGTTTTTTTTTCTTTGTTTTCTGCAGCCTGGTCTCCTTCCCTGAAGCCGTTTTGTTTGAAGCGAGAGGTGGGCAGGAATTTCAGGAATTAGCCGTGGTATGACATGAAGACTGGTAAAAGCCAGAGAAAAAGAGACCAAGAGAGAGAAGGAGGAGGAGGAGAGGAGGAGGAGGAGGAGGGAGGCAGGTCTGACCGCTCAACACCACGTAATGACGAAGGGCGGGGGAGGAGAAAGGGGGGGGGATCCTAAAGGAAAGGGGGGTGTTGCAAAGGAAATATCATTAATATTAAAAAAATAGAGTTACAGTCAGGGGAAGCTGTCACTGGTTGACCGGTCACTGGCTGAAACACAAACAACTTTAAAACAAAAAGTGCCTTAATATAAGGGCACTTGTAAGGCCTACCTGGTGTAGCCTACAATTTACCATGTAGACTATAGGCTACATGACAGGAATTAACTGTATATTGAGTACAAGCCTGAATTTGTTTGACTTTAAGTCTTTTTTTTTTCCATTGGGAAGTTTATCTAGACCTAACGATACAATGGCTGAAAACAAACAACTTTACTTTTAGTGTAGCCTGTTGTGTTGTCTATTTATGTAATGTGCTGTCCCTTTGTGTTGTCTTTTATCTGGACCTTTAGTCTGTAAAAAAAACTTTTGAACTGATTATTCCAATTTTAGACCCAAAAACTGAATTATTTCCCAAATGTGCAAAACTGGGTTGCATTTTGTCTAATATTGGATTTATGTTTATTTTCTAAAAGTAGGTAGCCTAGGGTTTTTATTATATCAACTTTTCTTTGTTCATACCACGTAAGTTTTACTGTAGACTGATGTATAAGAAAAATCTATCTTGTCATTATTTTCTTTTGTCAGGTGTTCTAGTTAAAAGAAGATAGTCTAAATAAAACGTTTTTTTTGTTCCTTATTTAGGTTCCTCTGCGTATACTCTCACATAAGCAGACAAAGCAGTCATTGCTGTTAGTCTTGGTCATGTTGTGCAGGTCATTACCGGCCTGCAGGTTGATCGTCTGTGTGATCTGTTCAGATGTGATTCTGAGCTTAGGACTCTGAGTGACAAGAGAACAAAAACTTGGTAACAGATCCCTCTCGTGGATATTTTGGGTATTACATGTAGCTGATAAAATTGCAAAACCTACTTCCAAATTGATACTGGAAATAAAAGTAATATGTAATTAAAAAAATTTAATTTGTTTTTGTTAAATGACTGCAACAATGAAGTTGCTGCAGCTCCACACAAATATAAACGTTCAGACACACACAGACATCACCTGTGTGTCTGTTTATTACATTTTGTATATCCGATCAGTGCAACGGTCTACACATGGAGATTACTTGGTTACAATAAATTACTCAAATAATGTCTTTTTTGGCTCATGTATTGTTCTGAAGTCAGTTTTTGGATAGGCCCAGAAGTGTGTGTGTCCTGCTGAGCACAAGGTTACATTCTTTATCCACCTCCAGGGACAGTGGGGGGGGGGTCCCCCAATCTCTGGCATCCCGTATTTTGAGGGTCGCAGGCCAAAAAGTTTGGGAACCCTTTATAGGCTACTGAAAAGATAGAGGAGAAACACAGTAGACTCGAATTGATTTCACTTAAGATATAAAAGAATGTTAATATAAAGTGAAATAATATAAATTCATTTTTTTCAGTCAAGCAGACCCAATATCAAACATATTTTATTTAATTCCTACGGTTTACCCTGTCAGTGGAGCCTGATATCTTACACCCTACATCTTTAAATCTTTGTCATCCATCAATTCAAGTCCACAAGATGTCTGCAGGGATTCATGTTTACATGTTGTTGCTGCTGTTTTCTTTTTTTCTATTTTTCCATTTTCTTTGCTGTTGGTTTTGTTATTATATTATTTAGAATCTGTAGATCATTTATATATTTATTTATAACTTGAAATTGAAAAGATACATATATAATCTATAAAAAATACATTTTCATATTATATTATATTAAAGTCAGAATTTACAAATATAATACAAACTAGCTGAATAGATGGAGAGGGAGTGGGATTCAATAAGTGTTTACTTCTTCCCACTCCTTTGTGGACATGTAACTTAAAATAGCTCAAGTGTTTTGTTTTTCTTCTGAATTATACCTTACACTGTTTGTAATTATTCTTTTTTGTCTGTTTTTTTATGTTCACCTTTGTCTTGTGTTACATGTTCGGAATAAACAAATCAAATCAAATCAAACTGAAAACTAACCTTCACCCATATAAACCCACATAATCAATTCTAAATAATTCATTAAAGCCAGACAGTGTAACCTCAAAAACGGAATAATTTGGCATCATATGTAAACTAATGCGCTCTTGTTATATTGTGGTTGTCATCTCAAACCTTACTTGCTCTGCTCTCATAGTACAGTAATTGTAGAAGTGCTGACAAGAGTTCATATAAACAACATCTCCATGTGAGTCATTTCAAAATGGTAAAACAAGCAGTTATCACACTGCTAGAGTTCCTCGGCCTCACTTTGATAATTAAAGAGACATTTCTTATTCAAAAAATGAATCACTTTATTCATAAACTTTCATCACATTCTCAATCAAGTTTAAGGCAAACCGAGTTGCTTTTGTGAGACACAATGATACAGATTAGCCTAACATGCACATCCTCCGTCAACTTCCAAACCTTTTACTCAGACCAAAGTGTGACACACATTCACATTGTTTTTCTTCCATCTTTACATTGTCCTCATTCTTCCTTTTTTTTTTATGCTTGTTTCTTTTGTCCAATCAAAGAAGATTTACTCAAACAGTGGTACATTTACCCAACAACCCAAAGTGGTCTACAAACAGTCTGCTCTAGACTCTGTTAAATTAAGCCTATTACAAACTACAGGACATTTATTTGCACTCATTTAAAATAAAACATTTGAGATTAAGTTTATCTAAAGAAAAAAAGAATATAAATTAACTTAAAAGCCTCCTGCTGATGAAGAAGTTGTACTACTGTATTTATAAAAGCTCCTATAGAAAATACTTGGAATGTATAGGAAAGTTTTGTACACAATGAGACACTCCTCCTTACAGGTTTTCCAGGTGAAGTCGATGATGGAAAAAAAGGAGAACACTGATCCTAAAATAAACATTTACACTGACTGGTGCTGCACAGAAACACACTGCAGGGAATGATGAGAATCTGTAAAACATCAACGCTCTGTTGGATATCACTACGTTGTGTTGGAGGGGTCTTTGGTCCAAGCTGAGTTAACCCCTCCCAACATTATTGGATAATTCCCCAGAATCCTTCGAGTTCACTACCTCCAGGTCCAGTTCAAGTTTGCCTTTCTCAAACATCCACGTAGTACGTTCTCCACGTCCAGGGAGCGCATCCTCTAGTCTTTATGTTGTCTTAACAACTCTTTTTTTCATACTTTCGACCACGCCTTCCTGGATCCAGAAATCATTTCTTGGAGAGGAATTTCATCTTGTTTCCTGGAATTACAAAAAAAGTTGAATGAGATTATAAAAGGTAGTTTGGGCAGAGTACTTGATGAACACTTGTATTCGCTTATACAGCAATAAGCTTTGTAGTTATTTGAATATTGACAGCTGTGTAGTAAGGCTGAATCTTATTACTGCAGGTGTAAAGCAGGGACATTTTAAACATATCATTTATTAATGTTAGGGCATGGACAAAACTAAGGCTCCTGTTCACCTCAGCATCATTTACACTTTAGTCTGTTATAACTGCTTTTGTATTTTATCATTATATTTAATAAATATCTAATGAACTGTTTGTCGTAGTTTGTTGATTAAGTTATTTTTGTTGAGCTTGTTGACTATTTCTATGGAGTTACATTTGAGAGCAATGTAAAAACAGAGTTGAATTCCTTGGATGTGTACACATAGCTGGTCCAAACATAATTTTTAGCCATGTGCACGGCTGTGACTTGGCTTGTCAAAGTTCTCTAAAATTGGTCTTCAGAGAAATGCACAGGAGAAGATTTTAATCTATACACAAGACATAAAGCCCTTCCTCTATAGATCATTCTACTTTTTTAAACTAGATTTTTCCAAAACGTTCTCCTGCAGTATAACACAAGATCGATGTTCATGTAGCCTATGTGGAATTGAATTTGGTAATGACCACTACTCACTGCTTTTAATGATAGTTCCTTTACAAAAATGGTGGCCTTCCTGCCAAATGCAGTCTTTGAAATGGGGAAAATATTTGCCCTCAGTCTCTTATTGATCTGGCTTTGAAAGGCTGATGCGATAGTTCTGAAATGACTGACTGAAGGATAATTAAATACATTAAATCTCACCTAGACCCTTGAGGAACTTGTTGACTCCTCGTTGCTCGCTCCCAGGCAGTGAGTCCAGATACTCCTGTGCTCTCACTTCAAATAGACCTGGGAATAAAATAAGTCAAACAGATGTCATAATCATACAGCAGGTATGTGTGTTAAACCAGCTTTTTTTTTTTTTTTTAAAGATAATAAAGTTGAACACTTTTGAAGGTCATCATATCTCAGTACCTCTGAGGCCCTGACGGCGCAGATCTCTCTCCTGGATGAAGCCGGTGAACATCTGCGTCTCCATGAACACCTCCAAGAACCTCCTCAAGCTCTTGGACGTGACCGCTTTGCGAAAGGCATCACGCTGAAAGGACGAGACGGGGGAGGAGGAGGAGGATGACGAGGAAGACGAGGGGCTGGGCAACGTCGGGGAGGAGACAGACTCGTCGTCTCGCTCTGCTCCGCCCATGAAGAGAGAGTAGTGACCCACCATCTCCACAAAGAAACGCACAAAGGCCTCTGACACCACTGTGCTGAGGGAGCTGGAGTCTGGGTGGGGGTAGAGGAGGTGAGAATAAAATATGAATGATTAAATCACAGGAAAATGACTGTCCATACACCAGGATGACTAATACATGTTGTATAAGAGAAGCAAGTCCCCTTCTTTGCGTTGACATATATCACAGCGTCACTCGGCTTTCTGTTCTATAGATGCTGTAGATTTTTATTGTCCGATCATGAAGATTCACTTTGTAATGGTCACTGCCTTAGCTTTATAATCACTCTTCTACTAACTGGTTCTGTCTCCCTTATTCCTAGAGGAATCAGCTTGTCTAATTTAGAGCACCTAGGCCTGTTGCTCTCAGGGCAAGAAAAGCCCAACCCCAATGTGGCTCTCTCTATCATGGACTCATCCCAATCATCATTTGCACATTTGGATCTTTATTATATTTTGCTTCACAGTATATTATGTGTATATATACAGACAGTATCTTCCTACAATATATTCTCTGTACATGGGGGACATGTCAAAACTGTCAGTCTATCTGGTGCCCTAAAAATAATTATTTTAAAAATGTGGAAACCATGCTGTGGATCATACCTCTAAACATTTTACAACAGTGTCTTTAGAGAATTATTGGTATTTATAAAAAAAATAATAATGTTATTATTATATAAGACATCTTGACAGAGACAATATTGTAAAAAGTGTGATGAGTTACCACTGGGTAGATCTCCTTTCTCAGAGGCCAGCTCCCTCCTCTTATCGAGCACGTGCTCGAGAGCCGCCTGCAGCTTGTGAGGAAGAATGGAGTCCTCATCATCCAGCTGAGGAGGGAAATTCACAGATTTTAAAAAACAGTCCATGCGTCGTAGAGAATAAACATAAAGTACTCACATAGCATCTTCTAGAATCACTCCATGTTAAACTGAGTTTAAGGATGGCTCTATGTGTCACTGTTTTCTCTACATTTCTATGATTTCTACCTGTCGTAGGAAGCGGCTGTTGCAGAGGTCAACCACCAGGACCTGGGGGAGGAGCAGAGGGAGAGTGATGTCATTTCCTGCAGCTATTGTTCAGAGGAGGAAAGGTCCAGAGTCAAGGGCGCTAAAGTCAGTACATCGCAAACAAAGAAAAAAAGCTGATCTTACTTCTTCTATGGGCAGCTCCTTGAGTCGAGGCAGAGAGCTGGAGAGGAGGCCGACTATGAAGGGGGTGGGGGTGCACACGATATCCAACATGGAGGGTGGGAGTACGGGGATGTACGTGTGCTGCCAGGTGAAAGGGTAGAGCAGAGCCACTACTGCATGACAACACTGAGACAAGGTGCTGTGGAAAGAGAGATTTTAATCAGTGAAAACTGTAGAAAAGTTTTTTTTAAAAAGCCCACACACACTGCCTATTACAACGCCCTCAGATATCATAAATACTGGTTATCACATTATTAGTTTAATATCACGAGCAAGCCTACCACAAAGTCTATTCAGTTGTTATTCTGGAGCTATAAAGAATATAACCAAGTTGTTAAAATTAAGATAGCTAAAATATTGTGCACTTCCAATGCATATCCTTAAAATATGGTACTCATGACTGAATTTTTCTGTGGTTCAGAAATTAACAAGTCTAGTTTTGACCACAAGAGGGCACTGAACAACCCCTGAAAACAATAACCTCTCCTCCACCTTCTACCTAATTTGGAACATAATGTTAAAAGTTCACTCCTGTTGCTCTAACAAGCCCATTGTTACCATGAGAAGATTTTTTTAATGCACCTCTTGGAGGAGGGTGATGTAATGCCTATAAAAAAAACTATACAGCAGTAGCAAGCACACTTAACCCCATGCTGTTTACTTAATGTCTCCCGGGTGTGCCTATGCTCACGGTTAATTCATTAAAAAATTAATTGACGAGGCCAAGTTTCCACTCTAGGGTAGAAAATGTGCAACTACGACGTGATCTGCTCATGAGCTCTGAGCTCTGGTGAGAAACGCTTCCAAGGCTAATTTCTGCACGACAGTAGAAAGGCGGGAACATAAACGAGGAGGGAAAAAAAGCAAGATTGTATTTCAGTTAAGGCGCCAAAAGTATAAGCAAATCGAGACCAAATAAAACTGATTGTGCTAAGCCCACATGTTGACCAGGTGTATTACAACAGTAAGAAACAGTCAGGGGGGGCTTAAGTGGACTGTGTGGGTGTGATGACGTCATTGTGCACACGTGTTAGCTCTTGAGTCATCCTCTGAAAGCTCACTCCTTCTGTCTGGTGTCTATGACAGTTTTTCCAGAGGAGAAGTGATTGTTCCCCAGGCGACTGTATAACGCAACAGCATTCCTTCCTCTCATACTCTGTCAGGATCTTCTTTTTGCTCAGGCTGTTTGTCTCTCCGCCACATCCAAACTCTTTACAAGTTTGTCCTTCCAACATCAAAACCCTTCCTCAAAGAATCTGATCGCAACTGATGAAATGAAAACTCTGCAATGAACCCACCTAAACGATACTTAATGCAAGACTTAACATATGATCTTGATATCAGGGAGCAGACTAAACACACACACTCTCTAGCAGTATGTTGCTGGAGTCTACCTGAGTTTGTCAGCAGTGAAGATGACCCTGCGCTCCAGAAGCAGAGAGGCAAACACTCGCAGGAGGAGACGTAGACTCAGGGAGGAAAAGAGACATTCAAAGTCCACGTGTTCCAGACGGGAATCTGAGGGCCGACACAACTCTATCACCTGTAAGATAAAGAATGAGAAAGTGAGTGTGACAAAGACAGTTAGATTGCATTGTTTGCACTTCATGTGTACAAATGAAGACACTGATGCGGTCTCATTGTTTCTAGAAAATGTTCATGTACTAGGTTCACCTCTGTCCCAGAACCAGGTAGGAAGTTTTTGACAGTGATGGTTCTTCCTGGAGCAGGAAAAGGAGCCTCCATTATGCCTCTCATGAAAGGTTGCACAAGAGCAGGAGAGATAGCCCTCCTTTTCTCTACTTCATCCAAGATCTGAAAAAAAAACCCACAAAGAACATGGCTCTGCGCTTTAAACACCAGAAATCACGGAGTGCCATGTGCAGAGGCTATGGTCCTTGTCATAGCTTTAAACATCAATATGATATTTAATGTAAGTATTTATTTAAAATGTATTCACATATTATACTAAATCCTCTTAAATTTTAAACAAGTCGCAGAGTTCCCAAAAACATGCCTTTGAAGTTTCTTGCCGAAAATTCACTCGGATCCTGTATTTGATCATGACTATAAAGCCCTGTTTTTCAGAGCAGGCTGTTTCTGTGTCTGTAGCTTTAAATACAAATGAGCTGTGTCTGACCATGCCTCTCTCTGGAAGGGGATGTGGCTCAGGCTTTCTGGCACCATGACTAATTGTTTATGGTGAGAAGGCAGACTCAGAGGGCAGAACAAACAACTCGCTTTGGAAGTGTCACCCACATGGGGGAGGGGTTACTGCCCTTTGTGATGTCATGAAGGGAAAATCTCCAAACGGCCTGTTTGAGCACACATTTTCTGAATAGTGGAGCAGGTACGAAATGGAGAGGATGGACTTTTCACATCATTTTGGGGGTTGTCGACAGGCTAGGGACACATATTAGTGTTAGTGTTTGTGACCTTTAACCTTTATAAAGGCAGGTTAGTCCCATTGTAATGTGATAGAAGAGGGAATACGTATCCGATAACAATCAGTAATCTTAATGGGATTGATATTTAAAATGGCTATGGATTTAGTTACCATCAGAAATAAATGAATGGTGCGTGGGAAGTGGAGAAAGTCAAACATTGTCAAAAGTGGATACAACAAATAGCTAACAGCCTGAACCCATGATGTGTACCCCTCTAAACACACACTGTACACATCTGTACCACATAAAACTTTTGTGTAGTGATTGATAGTGAGTCATCAGCACTGAGTGCATGCAATGCAGATGGAACTATCTTTCTATTTACAAAGTCCTGTGAGAACAGATATACTGTTTTTTTGTGTTTTCTTGCCCATGTTTGAATCTTAACAAACCAAGTTTTAGTGAAGGCATATGTACACTGCACAGATATTTACGTAAATGGGTCGACATGCATATAAATCTCAGGCTCTGTACAGGGAACTTTTCTCAACTGCAGAAACCACATCAGCTGCAGTTCACATGTGTCTCTGAACTGGAGCCAGGACTCGAGGATTTGTGGGAAAGTAGAGCGGACAGGGGGTGGGTGTGGCTCTGTGGGCAATGAGGGTGGTACTGCTCTGTACTCTCACAGTGTGGGTGGGGTTATGTATATGAAGAACACATTTCATTCTGTGCAACCTTGTTTAAGTGTACAAAGCATTTGTGTTCAAACTTAAATGACTGTATCTACCTTGGAAAAGAGGTCGAAGCAGCCCAGGCGGCTGACGATGCAGTAAACCTCAGGGAGCCTTCTGCCTTTACCACTGGGCTGAGAAGAGATGGCAAAATAAAAAAAAAAAAAGACAGATCAAAAACACTGGAGTGTCACAAGACTGCTCACCCAAGCACAACCCCAGGATTAGACCAGTGTAGCAGAGCAAAGCCTTTGTTTCACAGACACTTTGAGGAAAAAAATCAGGTAAAAAATGTACTAGCAGAATTCAAGAGATGTGCAGGAAAAAATGTCAGACAAGATAAAAATGGTTACAGGAACAGTGGAAATTGGGTCGGCATTATCGTTAAGGTTTATAAGAAGCGTACCAGCAACCGGCGACAGTATCCAAACCGCCTGCTCCCATCCTCACCAGTCAGGACAAATGAGAATGTCTCACTTTGGATAAAAAAAGAAAAATACAACAATAATTCAAACATGCTGGTAAATATTAAATATTTAGAGCTTTTTAAACTACAACACCCCCCCCCCCCCCCTTCCCCTTCTGAACTGGACTTGTGGTTTGTGTAAACAAAGGTATGTCTTTGTACTTGAGAGGAAAAACCCTCAGGACAGGTTTACTCTGCAAATATCCACACAAAACCTCCTTAGCAGTAGCTGACAGGTATTCATTGACCTGTGAGGACCTCACTGACAGGAAAGAGTGCCAACAAGTTCAATGTAGGTGTGTGTTGGGCGGCCCCGAACCCGTCAAACATTTGACTCCAGGTAATAATTAGCCATAGCTGTCAGGACACTCATCATCACTTCCCAGTACAATGTCTGCATTGAGAGGCTAAGCTAGGAGGTATGGGGGTAATAATGCCAATTATAAACAGAAAAAAACAGAGAGGCGATTTTGTAATAACAAAACAGGTGTGTCAAGTGCTAAATCCAAAATTTCTCCCTGTAATTATTTGTCAGCGTCGGTGCTTTAAAGAAATGACCGACATATTAACAAGACACAAGGTCATTTCTATTTTGAGCCGCTTCTCTAACAAGTGGTTATTAGCCAGGGAAACAGCTGAGCTATTAGCACTCTGTGGGGAAATTCCTGTGTCCCTGTTGTGTTTCTTTTTTCAAGTCAAAGTGCTGCGGCAAGCTAATCAGACAAAGCCTGACCTGGGGAAGTTGTCGACAGGCGCCCAGTCTTTGGCGTCAGGGAAACAGAACTGAGGGATGACCTTCAGCTGGTCCTCAGTTTCCCGCATAAACTTAAAGCTCCTCTCCAGCTGAATGAAAAGAGACAGGAGATTTGTTAACAAATGTATTTAAATGCAAACAGTAAAGTCCCTAACCCAAAGTAGGAAAAGAAAACAGAGAACATCAGCCTGCTAAAAGGAATAAATAATGAAGCATGTAAAGAATCCCTGTGTGTGTGTTTATCTTCTTTTTCTCATTGCTATAACATCAGCGGGTGTCTTGATTTTAAGAAACGATTGACTATAGCCAGTAAGACAGTAAGATTATGGGAAGTCTTGACATTGTTAACATCCCTTTTGGAGTTTGGAACATACAAGGCTACATTGCTGCAGTCGTTATTGATGAACGATGAGTTCTGCTCCGTCTTTTCTTTAGTCCGTGGAAAAGCAGTAGCACTATTCAAAAACAACTTGGCTTTTTCTTTTTTTAATTGGATAACACCTGCTGTTGCAGTGCCGACAAGTGTGAAAGTTCCTGTGGTTTTCCAAGAAAAGTCCATACCAGGATGCTCATAAACTTTACGCTGAATTATCACTCTTACTCAGTCAGACAGCTACAGTTGTGGTGCATTGCAGATGTTTCTTTGTCTTCGTATAATATTCTTGGTTTGTCAGTACAAGTGCTTTGGACAGGTACTCTGCCACATCGTTTCTTTTACCTTCAGGGGGAACTGCTGTGTGACTTCTGGCAGGTATGGGACTCCAGCTTTGGTCTTGTGGAGTGCAACAACTATGAAATACTCAAATAGATTCCTCTCCTGCAACTCCATCAGATCCCTTTCCAACGTCCGGTACCGCCCTGTCTGCCTCAGCATGGATTGGACCGACACCAGGCGCTGACTGTGTGCTAAGAACAGCGGTGTAGAAAAAAAACAATTCATGTAATATTCCATGTTGTGGAAAAACATATAGATGAACAAAGGGTCGCTGTGAGGCTGTGTAAGGCTATCAGTTTCATCAGTGTTTATGTTTAAAGTGGACTATACAATCAAACAATGGACAAAAAGGAAATACTATGATATTAATCAGTTTCATAATCTAATAAAATGATTTGCTGTACATCATAAAATATGTGATCCTAATAGTGCTGGGTCTGTGTAGCTACAGAATGAATCAGCATTTATTTTCTGTTCTCACCTTTTAGTTTCTCCTCCGTGTCACTCTCTGACTCACTGTTCTCATCAGTCACTTCAAAAAAAGAGAAGAAAGAGTGAAAAAGAAAAACAGGATATGAGACGACTGAAAATAAAATATCACAGAATAACTCACAGAGCACATCTGAATCTGCTCAGAGTGATTTCAATCCTGTGTGGATCATCCTCTTATTATCTTCTTAGCCTCTGCCGATATATCTACATCGTCTTAAGTTATTAATCCAGACAATGTGCCAGGAGTTTTTGTATCGTATGGCTTTTGTTGTTGTACGTGTTGAAAGCTTCATGCTAAATAAATCTTATACCAAAAAACAACTTAGTAAAGTAACCTGATAGAAACTTTTTGGATTCAGACCAGTATTCTTATTCTTGATGGTAAACTTGAAATCATTGATGATCATAATGACCAATAAAACTGTCTAGTTGTACATTGGTTAATCTACATATTCTTTACTTATTTTTTTCTTTTCAAGTGATACTTAAGGGTTAGGGAAATGCATTTCTTGTTTTCTTCCATAGCCAAATCATAATCAGTTAATCAGTGCTAAAACACAAACAAGTCACAAACTCATTGGTGGTGGCTTTGCAGAGATGGAGAATACATATTTTTCCAGGTTTTTTTTTCCACTTTATTGACAGTGGATGAGTAGCTAAATGAAAAGTGAAAACAGATAACAGTGTGTGTTCAAGACATGCTTTCATATTTGGAGCCTCACCTCTCCCTGAGCTGTACTCTGTGGACTGAGACACCCTCTTCATGCGTTTCTTCCCTCTCCTTGCCTCAAAGATGCCATTGATTTTCAGCACCATCTGGAGGTAAGGGGAAAGAAATGTCCATCTTTAACTCCTTAAACTAATAAACAAGATCTGCCAGACTAGATTGTTTCAATACAAGCTTCTGGGAGGCCATCCACACTAAAGCACACTTCTCACAGGAAATATCCATCAGGAAATTTTTCCTCTGCCTTACTCATCCCGAGCCGGCAGCATGAGTGGACCAGCTCTGAACCTTCATGAGAAACACACTGGACCATAAATCAAAGACAGAGCAGCGCAAGCTTTGTTAGAGACGTCTCAAGACTCCCATACCTTTGGGATTTTCCTCCGCCTGCGATTGTACGGGTCTCCAGAGAGACAGGGGGTGTCGTCTGGGCTGCTGGGTGTAGAAGGGGGGCTGATACGGGAGGGAGACGAGATGCCAGTGTCCCTGCTGGCCTTGCGTAGTTCAAGAAGTTTGAAGCTTCGCCGTTCTGAATTTTGTCTGAAGAAACCGGGCTTTGAGGAGAGCTGGGGGGAAATAAGAAGCCAATTTTAGTACATCAATAAGTTGCCTTTAATCTATTATATTTTGTATTGATGTATTTGTGATCAGGTACCTTAGATGGTGTGTCAGGTATGGGAGATGGGGAGGCAGGTGAAACACATTTGCTTCCCAAACAACTTCTCTCCAGCTCTATATCTTCATAAGGGTTTTCCTTGGATGGAGGATCTGAAGGAGAAAAAACAATTACAAAACAAAAGTTACATGTAAGATGCAAACGCTTTTCCCAAGATTTTCAAAGAGAAGATAAAGTACTTTTTTTCTAGATCTGTTATGACTGTTTTTAAACAATTCTACTCCAGATGTGCAGAGAGCTACCAAAGTCAGCCATCCAGCTCATATTTCCCTGTGAGACGAAGCTTGCACAGCTAAAGCAAAATAACTTCTAGACACCAATCCTCCCCTGCAGATAAGAAATGAGGATGTTTCATTTTCAAAAAACCTGTTCCTCCTTCTCTCTCAGTCTCTTTGTATCCCCTCTGCTCTATCAATCCATCCACCAGATGTGAGCTGTATGAGTAGGAGGATAAAGACGAACGTTCCCGGTTTCTTCTCCCTCCGAGGAAAACAAGGGATCAGTGTGCTGTTTTTCACATTGCTGGCCGCTGAAAGCGTCACACGTCAGCTGTGCACATGTGAGTTTGCATCAGTCATCGAAACGTGCATCTGAATACGTGTGGTGGTGACAGTAGCTTTCTTCTCGATCTGAAAACAATATCAGTCATGTGGATGGCGTGTTTAAAGTGTGTTGATGAGAGGCAGGTTTCTGTGAGGAGGTTGTTGACAAGACTAGGAGGATATCACAACTAATCATCACTATCTATACCTGTTTTTTAGGAGATAACAAAAGTGATTCTGAGAAACATAGACGCTGACGATTACTAGGGAACAAAGTCTGAGCATTTTATAGAACAATACTACTATATAGGAATAGAAAACATATCTAAGAAAAGCTGAGGAATCACTCAGATAGATTGAGTCATTGTAGCGAGCAAGAAGCCCTGATAATACAACCAGTATCAAGGAGGAGAGCAAAAGACACACTGATGCAATTGCCAGTAATATGCCATGGCTCTATGCCATCTTCATGTCATGATATTGCACTGATTATTACAGTAGCCAGCCTCAGCTATAGTACAACCTCACACAAAGCTGCTATTGTACCTGATGAAATTAAACTGGCTCTAGGTGGGGTTGGCACAACACTGCAGATAATGAGGTAGCAACTAAGGTTAGGTTTCTATGTAGAAAAAATGTAATAAAAGTGAAGCTGCATGGCTCCTAAATTAAAATTGGAGCAGTAAAAACAAAGTAGAGGAAAGACAGCCTGGCCTCCTCATCACCTCTATTACTAACTGCAACACTATGACTGATATGTGAAATGAAACCAGCGGGTCATGCAGAGTGTGACGGGTACAGGAAAGAAGACAACATGCTACCTACATTATGGTATTAAACAATGCTATTCATCTTAGTAATACAAATCCAATTATAGCATATGTAACTAGATTTAAACTCTTTGATATGTTTTACCTATTATGTCCTCGTAGACATTCTCTTCTGATAAAGTGCGTGTAAGGCCCAGTCTGGACTGAGCATACCAGTCCACCCGGCCGCTTTCTGAAGACGACTGGAGCAGATCCTCAAATTCGTAGGACTTCCTGGTGGACAGAACATCACAAAGCTTTAGGAGAGTTGCATGACAAATACAAAGACAGGAGATGAAGGAAGGATATTTGACGGATCTCTCTAAGTCAATGCGAGCTCACATTGATGCTTTTAAACTAATGTTGCATTTTGCTGCCACATCGAAATGACCACATCTGTGTTTCATCACAGGCAATGATTAAAGCCCAGCAGAATAAAGTGCACACAAGCAAACACCGTTGCGTGCATCCCTTCATGCGTGCACATACTTCAAATACTATAAGAGTAAGTTGTCACTTTATTAGGCACAGCTTGCCACGTGGATTGGAATTCAATCCAACAGCCCTGCAAGTCTCCGTCTTATTTTATTCGGTTTTCTTGGTTGACAGGTTCACCAAGTAGTGGACTTGTAAATCGCAGGAAGCAATGCCCTGAAGCTTAGCCTCCTTCATCATCATCTTTCTCTAAATGGACAAGATTAGCATCATGCTGCTTTAACAATACTTCACTCTAGTGAATTCAACTCATTAAGAAAATGTCATAAAGTAATAGATCATAGGACCATTTTCTTACTGACTTCAATGCAATCAGAACTATTTTTTGGAACAAGTGGAGTTGCCCCCTGCTGGCCATTAGATATAAAAACAGTATTAAGGCACTTTGGCAAAATCTAGAGCATTTTTCCACTTATACACAGTCTAGAAGTTGAATTAAGGTTTTACATAAAAGAGCATTTAATACCATGCAGAAAGCTAAGTGTTCCTTCTTAACTTGCAACCCCGTGTATTTCTTCACACTCAGAAAATGCACACTGCAGAAGACACAGAGACAGCCTTGCCAAACTAAGGGCTTGAACCAGCACACATGTGCTGAGTGAGGCCTCCACATATGGTATGGAATGTAACAAATCCAAGCCAAGCTTCGAACAAGACCACCGGAGAAAGTGAACAATAGATGCACTCCAATACTGCAGAGTTCACATTTTTTTGGTTTCCCTACAGAGCTTTGTTTGTTTGATTGTAACCATCACAATGTGAGCACTACTCTAACATGTTAATTGCTCTTGACAGAAGAGAGTGACTCAGCTTCTGATTCACACTTTACTAGTAGACACATGTTACATTTAGAAATTCAAACTCTGCAAACTGATCACCTCACACACTATTTGTGATGGCAAAAAGCCTGGCACAACCCTTTTTAATGTCAATGCTAAAAATCTTGAAAAAGCAAGGGGCCTCCTTGACATTACTCACACAAATCTGCATGTTAGTCTCCCCTTTTTTGCAGTAGTTTTGGAGAGACGAATGGGTCTACTTAATCTGTTCATTCCTGAGATCCAACCAATGAGCTCATTCTTTGGGATATTTCGAAACAGAATGATGTCATCGGTGGTTGTGATTTACAGCAGATGTGGGAAATGTTTTTACCTCATTTTTAGGTTGACAGTGGTGGAGGGGAAGGGTTATAAGACACCCTGCACCATCAATGGTTAATACAGATTCCACTAGAGCATGTCAGACTTTCATTAAGTAAAATTTTTGGTTAGGACAAAACAAGACGGCTTGACCATCTGACAGTACATGTCATGTTTAAGCTCTGGGAATAGAATGATCTGATTTTTGGTTGGGTTGGTTGGTAACTTTGGTCCAGGCTGAATTATCTCCACCAAACCTATGAAATTTGTTTCAGGCTTACAAGGTCCATGGATGATTTAAACAAGTTATATTGTTTCACTACGGACTGTTCAACTGGACTGGTCTTACAAAAATATTTGAAGACCAGGCTTTCTGTATACAGATGTTTGAGCTGTTTATTTAAGGGTTTTCTTTAACTTAGCACGTAACTTTAATTGTTGGTTTGTTTTTTTCTTTGTTGGAACTAGAGATAAAACTAGTGACATCATTTCAAAGTGGGTGAAACACACATTTAAATTCAGATTAGTTAGCTAGTCCAAAGTTAAGAAAACACTCATAAAACAGTCAATATTGAGAACACCTTATTTAACACAACTGAAGACGGGATCACAACTGAAGACGGGATCACAGCGTCGGCGGGTTTAAGATGTCAAATTGGTTAGCAAAGTGTGGCTAAGGACAGCAGTGCTAACACTGCCAGCCTTTCGTCCTCCTTGGAGGTCCACATGCCTGTGCTGTTTATGCATTTCTCAATGCAGTCGAGTAGATAGATGCCAATTTTTTTTTACCTGATGAAGTCTACATACTCGTTATCTCCATTTTCTCATTTAAAATACTACAAACCGTGCTGCTCCTACAAGATGCTATCCATCTACTTTGCTTGTTTACCTCTGGGTAGTAGAGCAGTATGGCAGCATAGCAGTAACCAGTAGGAGCTACAGCCCCAGCTAGTGGTAATGCGGCTGCGCTACATCTTAGACACATCATTTGATCAGCAGCGAAGGCCTGAATTCATACAAAAGTTGATTACTAGTTTAACCAACTCTTAATTCTGGTGCGGCTAGAGAGGGTGCAGACTTGAATCATTGATCTTTGATATCAATGGGACAAATATGGCTTAAAAAGGGTTGAACAAAAATAAAGTAAAATCGTAGCTTATAAGTAAATGGTAACACCTCAAACTAAAGTGTTGGACATGCAGAACAATATACATATCAAATAATAATGTGTTAGCTTTGTTATTGTGAACATATAAGCATAATGACATAAGCACTTAATTCAAATAACAGCTGTGTGAATTTCTGCCATCAAGGTCGCATTCTCTCACCTATTATTGCTGTCCCTGGGTCTGTCTGCCCAGGGTCTTCTGCAAACTCCAGGGGGTGGGCATGTAGGTAAAGGTGGGGGAGGAATTGAGGGCAGAGGAGGCAAGTTCCTCCGTCCCTTCCCCGAGCCTGGTCCTGAAGTTGGAGTAGTGGGGGGTGTGTGGTGCTGGAAGGTTCTTTGAGGTTTAGGTAAAGGGTTTATAGAAGGTGCACCTGGTTCACTGTACACATTCTCTGGATCCCCCTCCCTCCTCCTCCGAGACCCTCCATGCCGAGCCACATCAAAAGTCCCAAAAATGGGCTCATTGGCCTTTTTTTCGGTTTCTTCCAGTTCCTCCTTTGAGGGAGGACAGAAGTAATTCCCTGGAAATGCCAGCGAAGGTCTGTCAGGAACCTCCTTTGTTGCCTTCTCCAGTTTCTTAACATGAGTTAAAACAGTTTTCTTGTCTTGGGGTTGTTCTGTTGGCTTTGAAGCCAAACATCCCCTCTCTAAGATTACTTCTCTGTCCTTGTTTGTTTGGCCCTCTGGAGACTTAGGCCTTGAATCCCCCAGCTTTCCAACGTTCTCCTTCCCTGAGTCCTGTCTGTCCCAGCTGACAAATTTCTTGCTGTCTGTCCTTTGAAACTCTGAAGCTTTGGAGTCCTTTTTCCTCACTGTCTCAACGTCCTTCTGTGTCATGCTCAGTGGACATGTCCCTGAAGAAGTAAGAGGGGGGGACTCCTTTTTGCCCTCCCATTGTGAAATCTTATCGCGGATGCTGGCAGTCTTGACTCCTGCTGGGCTCTTATTGTTGTTCAGCTTGCCACACAGGCCATTCTCCATGTTGGGAGTCCGCTGGTCACTGGTGGTGGTGGTGGTTCTCCTTTGAGCCAGCATGGTGTCAGGAGGACCCGGGCTGTCGGTCAGGCTTAGTGAGGGGGAGAGGGGACGCTTGGTGGACGCAGGGATGTCCTTCCTGTCTTTGTCCCCTGGTGACCCGCACACCTCTTGGCGCTGGGGCACCGAAAGCGACGGAGCCTCCCCGACCTTCAAGCCACAGCACTGGAGCCTGGAAAAAAAAACACAGCAGGAAGATTAACAAACACATTTAAAATACTTTTTTAAATGCAAACAAAAAAACATGAATAAACCCAAACATGAAGGGAATCATACAAAGACTCATCTCTTGATAATGGGGCTGTGCCAACCCATGGAAAAACTCTAAATTCACTCTTAATTCAACAAAAGAAATAGAGGCGTAAGTACATTACAATGTTTCAACTCTCATAATTTATTGGGCAGTTATACTATTTTAGCTTAAATGTCAACTGATGCCTAGGTGTACAAAGCCAAGCATCATGTTCCAAATCTGGCAATTCAGCGTTAGCACTTAGCTTCACTCACAATAGATCTTTGTCTTATGGGGAAAACAATAATTGTCATTAAAGATGCAGAGACATCTATTTGTTGCCTCTATTTCTGCAGTGAGTCACTCCTGGAAGATTACTGGGTCATGACCATTTGAACTTTGGGTTTGAGGGTCAAAGTTTACTAGCTTTACACACAGCTATTTCTGGAGAGGAGATGAAAGTATACACAGAAGAGGAGGGGCCACCAAATGTAGACGTGCATCTTTTCATTCCTTCTCCTGACCCCAGAAGCTGAGTTTTGGCCTATGGACCATACATCACATGACAGAAATTTCCAACAAACGGAGGAAACGCTGCCTTTCTGGGCGACATCTGATGACATCGCTGTGGATGTGAAAACCAACAGTCATGCAATTCAGAGAAAATCTCTGGGGGAGATTGCTCAAGAATCAAGTTTCCTCAGAGACCTTTAAAGAAAACAAAATAAAGTGATGTTGTAACTATGGCCAATGAGGAAACCAAATAATGATCCTCCAAATTGCTTTAAGTTTTATTAGCTTGACCCCTTTCACCCTTCCCCCCTTCTTTCTTGTTTTTCGTCCCTTGCAAGAAACAGCAGTGTCTATTAAGCATGAGGCACGAGAGAGGAAAAAAGTAGGTCACATAGAGAAGCCAAGTGAAGGAGAAAAGGCGTATGAAGGGGTGAAGGGGTGTGGGGGTGAAGGAGCAGATGGACGAGGAATCAATAATATGCTTCTCTGTTTAAAAACAAACGGTTGTTGCTGATTAAGTGTGAAGAAGAGAT
Organism: Labrus bergylta; assembly: GCF_963930695.1. Classification (NCBI taxonomy): domain Eukaryota; kingdom Metazoa; phylum Chordata; class Actinopteri; order Labriformes; family Labridae; genus Labrus; species Labrus bergylta. The sequence goes on from NC_089201.1 coordinate 21,418,952, forward strand.
TGTGAGAAAGTAATTATAAAAATGGACAGTATGTAATGTCAAGCCGAGGATGGGTGGAGCATAGAGATGAAAAAAGAAAGAGAAAAAGGGGGTATGAGGGCACAACAGTATCTCTGACCAGCAGAGCTAACATAGGATGAGACAATTAAAGAAAGATCGAAATAAAGAAGAAAAAGATATACACAGCTAACTTATTTGAATAGTATTCCTTTAGATAAACATTTAACAAATCCCTAAGATACATATGTTATTGAGCGATCGTAAAATGGCAGATCATCAAAACATTCAAATCTTGCAGTCCTTCTTCTTACAGGCACCATCCAAAATCCCTTCATTATAATCTAAATAGGACTAATGAATATTGCAAGGGCGACAGAAGGGACCATGGAAAGTGGTCAAAGAGGCATCAGACAATGGCAGCAGGGGGGCAGTAACAGTATCCAGATGCCAGATGGCCAACTCTGCCCTGCTCTGCATTCTAGTCCTGCTGTTGTTTCCCTGCTGACCCAAATGGAAAGAGGTGTTTCCAGTGTGCTTAACAGCAGCACAGACCCTTTTTATAGTTATGGGAAAAAGTGCATTTGAGGTCAGAAAACATGTTTTGGAAAACTTGAAGAGGTATAGGATGGTAGAGGAAACTGAACTTCTTTACTGTCTTAAAATTGTTGTTACATTTTGCCGCAATAACAGGATCTACTTCACTGAAAGTTGAAGACGGTTTAAACCCCTTAACGTCCATAATGCAACGCAATTGAAACCTCAGACCTCAAACCTCAGGTCCATAACTATTCATTCTTCAATAATAAGCCGTTAACAGCAAAGAACAGGATAAACTGTTGATCTTCCTCAAATAAAGGAAATCTGACAGAAATATACAACGGAAAGCAGCAGCATGAGGAATCTCACAATAAAGACCAGTGGTACAAGCTGTACCAAGCAGCCAGTGTTGTGAGCTTCATGTGATATACTGTCTTCACCAGTGTGTCATTTCACAATAAGATGTCCAGAAACATGCATACAATTTAGTATGCTAGGTATTTACTACTGTGAGACAAAGAATAAGACAAAGTACTAATGGGGTTTGAGGCACCTACCCGTTAACTGATTGGTAGATACAGTTGTCAGTGTTAGTACAGAGCAGCAGGGCCCTCCCACCAGTCATGGTGCTAGCAGCTGGCATCCTGTACAGACACACAAAAAAGGACAGTGATGAGCATGATTGTACATTGAGATGTGTATCCTGTAAAAACATTGTTAAAACACATGGACCAATATTTCAACATATCGGTCATGAAGTTGCACAGAAAAGCATTTATAAGACAACTTGTTGAGCACAAATTCAGACAGCTGGAAATACTTCAGCCTGTATCTTTTCTTTTCATGTTAGTTCAACGTATACACAAAAACAGGCAGATGAACAAACACAAAGAAGAGAGCCGGGGGAAAAGAAGAGCTGCTGACCCAGGACTCCTTCAGGAAAGTTTTTTTTTCTAACTCTAGTGCGTGAATGTAAACTTCTGTATGGCTAAAACCTCTCATTTCTGTGGCAAGCCAGACTCAATTCTGAACCAAGCTGCAGAGCATCGGACCTCACAGGTTGCACAGCATCCCTCCAAACCAGAGTAATTGGAGGATACAGCTGAAAGAAAGCTTCAACATTTCCTAACACGAAACACACATTGGATTCCTTCAGCCATGTGGCATCATGGAAAACTTAAGGAGTACTTCAAACTCCAAATTGTCTTAAAGTAATTGTCTTTATTAAATCATCAATGGGGGCACTAAGACAGAGAAGAGCCCCCATTTGTACTTACTTGGTTATCAGTACGTGTCTCATTTTTACACTTTCCAAAACAGATTATTGTAGCCAAGACACTAACACTAAACACTACAAATCCCATTGTTGCATCCACCAAAGTGCTCTGTGGATGGAAAGTATAGCAGCAACTTGAGTTACGAGAACATCAAATCAACTGAAGAGACAGCACACAATGTGTAAGAGTCTGTATAGCAGTCTGAGTTTCCACTGGTCCTGGGTCAGAAAACAGTCCTAAAGCAACATTTTTTTTTCAAACAGACAAAGCAAGTTTATTTAAAACTAAAACAACAGGTACTCAACATAAGCATATCCCTACACATATTTGTCCTCACATTTTTAAATCCTCCTCGTAAACTCCTCTTTAATCCTACGTATTAACTTCCTTAATGTGTTGAGTGTCTTCCACAATGCTACATATTTCCCTCTGTTCTACAGCCAAGAAGTGCCAGGGCGAGTGAAAGAGGACATGCTCGGCGCGTTTGAAGAGTATAATGAAACCATCCATGTAACATTAAGCAAGAATCGCTGGTGCAAAGTGTTCATGACTTGGACTGGAAAATCTGGTGGAGAGCTGGCATGAGGAAGAAGGGCTAGGCCGCTACGTGGCACAGATGTGGCTAACATGAGAAAGGAGGACAGGTCAGGGCTCAATCCTATTGGCAGATATTTACATTAACATTAAGTTACATTTAATTAATGCTTATAAATGCTATACAACTCATCCGCACACTCACACAAAGCCTCATAAACAAACACAAAGACATACATAAACACATCCTGCCAGACATCCCACTCCAAACCAACGTAATGTACATGTGTGCATATGCGGCTTCAACCAGATGTGCTGGGATACTTTAGGGTATCTGTATGCCGTTAAACATTTCCTGAGCATTGTTCGGCCCAATCCCCCACTTCATTCCTCTGTCAATAAACATGCATTACTTGACCCTTTTTTTTTTTTTTTTTTTTTTGCACCTTTACTATGAAGGGAATCTGCGACTAACTCAGCCAAATTCCACAAATTGTTGTCCCAACTGGCATTGAGGCAAGTCAGAAAAAAAGCCATAATTTCTGCAGATTACGTAAACATTTGCAGCCACATAGCTGAACTCTTCCGTGAGCTAACAACATAATTGGCCCTTTGGGTCCAGTGTTTTGGAATGATTCAGGGCTTGTACTTTTTTCTTCCAGGATGAAGAACAAATTGACACGATGGAATAGTTTAATTTGACAAGAAGAAGACAAAAAGTACGATCCATTGATTTTTTTTTGCCTCTAGTTTTGCTCACAGCTTAATTTTCAACCCCCACTTTGACCAGGACCAAGCTCCCCCAGCGAGGGGAGAGTAGGGAGGAGTGTTTGCGTCAGCCGTCCACTGGCCTGTAGGCCTAAATTATTTTCAGCTGTGAGGCGAGCAGAGGTCACATGTTTGAAGGGAAACATCAACCATTTTTTCCCCTTCCTCCCCCCTGATTCTTTTCGCCTTACTAAAACCAAAAACAGAAATGAAGGCCAGAAATCCTGCATGGAAAGGAGGGAGGGGGTGGGCAAAGGGGGACCATAAAGAATGTATAGAGCCTTCTAGTTTTACAGTTACATTTTTCTTGGTTTTGAAGGGTGTTGCATATCCCAGAGGGAGAGGAATGATGGGAGATGTGAAGGAGGAGCATATTGAAGAGAAGATGGGGGGATGGGATGACAGAGGCTGTCAAAACTAAAGAGGAAAGTGGGTATTGCAAAGAATAATACAAGTATACTGTTGCACTATATAAACAGTGTGGGCTGTCCCGCTTCTCTGATTGGAGTCCTAAGGCTTAAAGTGAAAAAGTGCAGAACTTAGTGCCTTAAAAGGTCATTTGGTATTTTCACACAATTCTTGCTTAGGCTTGACCCTTTCTCAGACCTGACTCCTGCATGCAAGACAGTTCCTCCCAGCATTCCCCTTAGCCTGACTAGCACTAATGACTTTTACATCTCATAAAAGTAGTAGATTTGACAGCAGTTTGTAAGTTTTACAACCTTGGGTTACTGAGGAAACTCTCTTTGGGAGCCTTGAAGGCTTTTGTCTCCTACAGCTATTGGCAACTATTGTTAACCCTGACCCTCAGAGCAAGATGGCTACCACAACAATGCAGAGGCTGAGGGAAGCCATCTGCTGAGTCCAATAAAAACATCACGGGAAACTGCGACCTCAGAGACCTCAACTTGCCCAGCCCCCTTCAGCCTCAGCCGCGCGAGGTGTGACAGACTGAGGACACTGGGGCAAAGGAAGTGGAAGTGGTATTGATTTTGTGATCAGAAGTCTGGTGAAGATGAAGGTTAATGAAAGTGTACTGCATAGGAAAACAAATATGAACAAATCTACTGACACTTTTGATTGATATTCAATCACATATGTATACCTTTCTATAAGTCCTGTTAATTAATCCAATGGTTTAAGATTCTTTTAACATGCTGTTCACATTATCACCTGTTGAAACTCTGTAATTGTTAGCTTTAGCTTATTGACTTTCAAATAAAAGGTATTACAAAGATATAGTTCATGAGGGATAACCCTCAGTCCTTGCATCAGATGAAAAAAGATTTGTATTCAGTGAATGCACACAATCCCAAATTCCTTTGAGGCTTTACGAGATAGCTGCAGCCGGAGACAGAGCAAAGCATCAGTTGCATAACAAACTGCAGGAGATGTCTATCAGTGGATGCACACTCGGTATGTGGCCACCATTTTTCTGAGCATGTAACTCCATATATCATCGAGACAGGACAGTAGTTATTTTCTGAAACATGTTGGTGTCTTTCTGTAATATCTTGATCAAGCAGTCAGTCAGCTTTGGTCACAGCTACTTTGCCAACTTTTGACTAAGAATAATTCTAACTGTTTAATTATTAACATTATGTGTTTCTGTTAACATTGAACATATTCATGTGCACATTATACCTGATTTAAGTTCAATTCTTGAGTCTCAAAGGTGTTTTGTCATACTGAAAGAACTGTAGTGAACTGAAATGTTTGAACCAGGATTGAAGTCTGCCTATAGCAGTGAAGTAAATAGAAAATCTAATATACAGTATTTGACAACTGTTAAGATAAGAGAGGTTACAAGTTGTCATTCCAGTCAAGAGGGCCATTTGGATCAAATCTAGATGCCTGACACTCTTTTCCAGTTGGCTCACAGACCGAGGGTTCCCCAGAAGTCAGGTTGGTATTTGGACTCTCTCCACAGAAGAGGTCATTTTAATGACCAAAGATCTACACACATGTAGAACCCTGTGTAAACCAAATATGATGTTTTCATATTCTAGTCATAGAGTTGTAAATGAATACTGGATTCCCAAAGACCTGACACACTTAAGTACAGTGTGTTAGCCAGCACAGTCAGGAGTCATCCTGGCAATGGTAGCACACACTTTCCTCGACAAATGGTCCTCAAGCTGCGTCAGTTATGAGCTGGCTTTTACTAGGTCTGTTAGCAGGACTAGTCAGTGATACACTTTAGAAGTAAAAGGTCATATTTCTTTCACTCATATTTTTCACACTGGGAGGTGTGGACAATATCAACTATTGTACGTTTTTGAGCTTGTAAAACTTCCATTTGTTATCTCTTTCAGACTTGGTGATATTCAAAGCTTTGCTATTGCAGTTATCATTATATGCGGGTGGTGTTGTCATCGTTTCATAGCCAGCTTTATCAGGCCTCTGACTTGTTGTCAGTGAGCTTTTGGCAGGCTGCTGCTTTAGTGCTCTGGAAAGCTGCCTGCCTGCTTCTCCCCAACAGCTGCTTCTCATAAAGATTTCATCCCCCCCCTCTATCCCTGTGTCCCTCCATACCTTTGTCCAGCCCTGCAGAAACAACTAATGCCATGACATCATCATCCCATGCTTGTTCTTCCCAAAATCCCACAGTTTCTCACTTTAATTTCAGAATACCTAAAAAGGGGGGTGGGGGGATGGGGGGGGGGGGAGCCCACGCTGCATTTCAGTTATCAGGACACAGATTCACAAAAATGACATGGGAGAAACCAAAAAGAGGCAGCCCCTAAACCACTTGTCATCCTTATGAGTGAGGTTTTACTTAATAACTGGGGCAGTCGGGAGCATGAAAGCTCAGAATGGGAATGATATACTACCAAGTAAAAAGATTATTTATTTTCTTCCTTTTCTGCACCCACGCTGAGTTGGGGACCCATAAACCCTACATGATGTGGCTTATTATAGCATGTGCCAAAGCCTTTGCCTGCAATCAATTCTATGCACCACTGCACATTTAGCCAGCTCTTTCTGGAATGGATAAACTTGGCTGCTTTTTCCCTCCATGTCGGTCACTTTCATTTCTCCCCTTTATTCTCACTCTTATTCATTCCTGTTCAGTCTACCAAGTTGTAGGGACAAAGTATGATAGAGGAGAAGGACACGAAGGAATGAGGGAAGGACAGAGGTGACTGATTTATTTAGGCTCATTCTGATAGCCTCTTGCTCACTTTTATACTGCAATTGTTCCTCATCTTAACTTCTGCAGATCTGGAGCAGAGACTGTTCATGTGCAGCCCATTTCAGGCACTCCAGGGTTGCCATATCTTCAAGCAGTATTTGGTTTAAATAAGATATGGATTTTTTCCAATGACTGACATGCTTCCTTGACCTGGTAGGCTTTTACAGAGTTTTTGCAAAGTTCCTGAAAAAGTTGAAAGAGAGGGTTGATGATGAATGAAGGGATGTATGGAGAGGGGGAGGGAAGGAGAGGGTTGGGCAAATAAACAATGGAATTTTATCTGGGCTCGGCAGTCTCCCTCTCTCTTTTTCTCTCTCTGTTTCTATCTCTCTGTCCTGTTCAGGGCCCCTGCTGCTTTCCCAAGCTGATTTCATAGCAGCAGGGCCTTGGATATGAGCCAAACAGGCCAACTCTGACAGTGGGCCTGAGTCTCTGCATGTATCACCCAATACATGCTTTAACCAGCCAGAAAGTGTCTTACAAGCCTGTAAACCACACACTCATTAAGTTTTTAAATATTTCTCCATGTCAGTTTACCTCGATATCTTCATCTTGTTATCTCGTTATATCACACACATTATGTTCTGCTCTAAACACAAACACAGGCTAATACTTACTTAATTAAAACTAACTACTGGCCTGTTAGGGGTTGGTGACATCAGAGGTCTAAACTGCAGTCTGATCTCTATTTATCTACATGTGAAGGGCAGAGTCTGTTTGGACAGCCCTTTGAAGGAGCCTAATTTCCACTGCATTTTATTTTGGGAAAGACCCAAAAAACACCAAATAAGCTAATAATACAGTTAAACATTTCATACATACATCGATTTCATTAACATGTTATGACAAAATATAGTTGTGCTGTGTTATATTTTGGATAGGGGTATCTCAGTGGTTAATCCACTACTGTAGAAGGATCTGTACTCTATGATGAACACTTGTAAGGATGAATCAGAATCTGGCATTTCAGGAACAAAAACAAGCAAAACACAGTTAAACTGCATGAACAGTACAAGTCATTCCACTCAACAGTGTCCAGTCCGAGCCCATAGATAGTCCGCCTGCCCTGCTGTGCTGTCCTCTTGCCCCTGCACTTTCCCCCCTGCTCTCTCCATTGTTAGAAGAGGATGGATGTGAGACAGCATTGAAACTGGGTTAGCCGCAGAACCAGACAGGAACCAACGGAGGGATACCACAAACAATCGATTTCTCCCTGCATGCATTTTTGCTTATCAATCTACTCTAAATATAACACGAGTATCCATTGTTGTATTTCTAACGCTGCACATAAAGCATTTCTTGTAATTGTGGTTGCATTTATAACTGAGATTCCTGACGGCCTGGGTCTCAACAGTCTTACCTCCAGAGACATGGAAGAATGGGCCACAATAACCTTCACAAAAAGTAAACACAAACCTTAATTATAATCGTGACCACAGAGAAAGCCACTATGGACGTAATTATAGTGCACAGGCACAACCAAGGGGCAGAATGCTACACCATTCTGAAGGCTTCTTATGTATGATAAGAGTAGTAATTTTCTTGTTTTTGTCTGTGCGCAAATGCAGACAGGACGGGTGATTTGACTTGAAGGTAGAGGAAGTAGAACTGACCTCCTGACTGTGTCTCCTGAAACTAAATTAGAAGGCTTTTTGCAAAGCAAGTTCTCTTCTCAAATTTCGCAAATTCTCCTCGTATAATAGGAGCTTGAGTTTGTTGTTGATAAATGGGATAGCTGTCTAACACAAGGTCAAATTGGAAGTGAACGGAAGGAAAACTCCAGACAAACTCAGCAAAATCCAACTTAAAAGTCCTACTCACTTGTTCCACCTGTCAGAGTTTATAAATTACCATCCTGCAAGAGTTTAACCACAGGCTTTTAATGGGGAAGGTCTCCCTTTTCCTTTGGAGTTTGTGGTTTTCATTCCACATTCTGCTGACTGCAAATGGAGCGGCCTGCAGGCTAATGATGCATTAAAGTCTTCAAGTGATAAGCCCTTCTCAAAATTGACATTGGAAGCGGGAGATTTTTTACATTTTTGGCCTGATAAAATGGTGAACAAAACCTGGACTGACCTGTTGGAAATTATTAAGAAATACCTCCATCTCAACTACACTTTTTTTAACATATTGCCCAACAAATACAAAGAGGCCTTAACAATGAGAAGAGAAGTCTCTCGATGAAAAAAATAATCCCAACAAGAAGAGAGAAAGAAGTGAAGGAGTATTAATCCGCCTTGGAGGCAGAGCAAACACATCTCTCTCAATCCCCCCCATCTGGGAAAGGGTGTCATGTTACATCTCATTGCAGAGTTGGAGCATCTGTCCTTCAACTCCCTCCCACAGATTTGTCAGCCCCTCCTCCCCAAATACAGAACGCTCTCATCAGCATAGCTCCTGAGTCACCTCCAGTCTGCAACCAATTCCACCACTGGCAATACAGACCAGTGCCAATGCCAACTCATCCCATGGCCTGTTTTTAAACGTATCTCCCTTTGGACTACTCATCCCCATCCAACATGGCTTCTGTTAAATAAAATCCACATTAGGTACACCTGGAGCTGAGGCACTCCTGAGCCAATTTGTAAGATTCAATAAAGCTAAAGACCTCTGCATGCCACAAACAGAAGTGCTAGTTGAATCATCTCACAGCATCTGAATCATTTTCTATGAAGCAATACGGGTGGGTTTATAACTTACAACACAGACAATGCAGCAGTCACACCAACTTTATGGAACTTGCCATTGGTCAATGTTGAGAAAGTATGAGGTTTGAACTGTACTTCCAAAGAACTGTACTTCCAAAGCATTTGAGTTGTCCAACAACCTGACTGCTTGGAAGATGTTTCCCATCACTACAACTCTCATTACGCCATATGAAATCAAGCTTTCCATCCCATCTCTGAATGTGGCCATTCAGAACAAATATTAACAGAAATTGAAATTGAGGAAGAGATTCATGCTCTGTTTAACTGTCACATCTATGATGGCATAAGGTATGTACTTTTTAGTAAAATGTCCATTAATGCTGATTTCTTCTGATTGGACGATTACGGAAAGCTCAAGTTCTGCTGTAAAAGGAACTTGCAACCTTATATTGACTTGTAATGAATTTTCAGATCACTGCAACTATATTTCTGGTGTCTTTTAAACCCATGAGGATTGGGTGCTCTGTAGTAAGACACGTAAATAAAATAAAATCAATCAATCAATAGTAATGTATTTCGATGAGGCTGGCTGACTCAACATGCAAACTTTTCTTTGTACATTGGGATCAGCTGAATCATGATTAGATGCAAGAAGATAGGATAATTGATTTTATTTAACCCACATCCTCTACACGAGGCAGATAACTTTCTCTCCCATTTTCATATACTTAAATATCTGGTACCTCTGCTCTTGCACAGCCATATTGTTTTAGCAATGCAATAACAGACTATGGCAGTGTCTGCCTTTTGCTAGGTCAATCCATTGCATTGTTGTGGGGTGAAAATAACTTGATTACCATTGCATTGATTATTATGGACATTTCCACAGATATCCAACTATCCTACCTGAGGTATTCTAAAAACGTTGCAGATCATCTGATGCTTGCAGAGTATTGCAAAAATGTGGTTATTTCAACAGTTAATCAAATGCGCTTAACTATGATTCTTAACATTTAAAACATACTGGTTAAACATCAGCATTAGCATGCCAGCCTTAACTGCTTAAACCACTTACTTGCCAAAGCACAGATTCTCAGAGCCATTAGCAGAGTTAGAAACTCCAAGTCAAAGACAAATCTCCATCCATTCATGTTGAAAAAAAAGAGCATTTCAAAAACGTAAAAGTCTGCTATCCCTTTAAATATTGATGTTCTCCTCTGCCTTCCTTCAAAGGACAAATAAGTTCACATCATTGGCTCATTCTGCAGTAAAACATAAGACCTAGGTGTAGATGCACCTGTGGTTTGTGCACTGTGGTTGAGCAAGCGTAAATTATCACTGACAGAGTAAGTAAGGCCATTTACAGGAAAGCTCGCCAAACAAAAGAAGCTATGGAGCCCTTCCTGGCAATGAGCTTTACTGTTTGGCAAGCAGTGATGAAAGTCAAAGTATGAGGTTTATAAGGGTAGTAGACACACAAAACCTCTGTCATCCACAACCACAGCTGTACTGTGTTTCACCATGCCCTTAGACACAGGAGACAGACATGGCATGTCTTACACCTCAGACAATACCTGTCTCTGCTGTTAACAACACCCAGAGGGCCTGGGTTTTACACACACGAGGAAGTGTCATTGAATATTCACAGTGAAAAAAAAGACTGCCTACAGTGAGCAGTATTTATAGCTATCTGATATTACATTGTGCTGACACAAAATGTGAGCCTAATGGCAAAACCTTCCCTCTTTAAAACCGGCTCAGCCACAGTGAATGTGCAGCAGTGAGTGGACCTACAGATCCTTTCAACAATAACCTGGCTGCTTGAGCACACTAACATTATTCACAGGGGCCTGGATCAGATTTCTCCTCCAAGACGCAGTATTTGAGCTGAGCTGCAACGCCAAAATCCTCTACTTTCCTACTCTTTCCTGTTTTCTCCCTCTTTCACATCTTAGGGGATCCGTTTGCAAATTCCCACCAGAGCTCTCCCATCCCGTCAGCTCCTCAGCTTCTCCGCATGCCTGTACAGAAACAGATTTTTATAATTCACCCGTCAATCCCCGAGGGAGAAAAGCAAGGCGAGAGCTTGGGAAAGTGCTCTTCCGGAGTGTAAACTCCAGAGTCAGAGTCAGAGCTGACGACTTTGACCTCCACACACCCCGTGACCGACAACTGTGGGCCTGGGCCAAGACCGCCAGCGGACGAAGAAATGAGTGAGCAACCTAAACTTAACTCGAGGAAAAAATGTACCAAACACATGACCTCTATGCTTTGTTGTTGGAAATTAAAAAGTTACAGTGCTTAAGGAACAACAATTGGGGAGCCCATTTTTGCAGTGGCAAAAAGTTAAATGGTTGAACACTCAGATTTAGTCAGCCTAATCTAATGATCAGTTTTTCTCATTTAGTTTCAGTTTCTTTAAATTAAACGCCTGAGACATACAAGATATTTTTTATATTATTAAAAAACCCACAGTAATACTAAATGGCAGTAAACAAAAGCAAGTCTTACTTCTAACATATCTGAAACTGCAAAGACAACAACAACACAGTTGCTTATCAGCTAATTGCTTAATATATTTCAGTAAAATGTATGAAAACTGAAAAGTACAAGGAAAGAAATAATGTATGCAAAAAACGTATAGTTCTGTCATTGGCCTGTCCATATCCAAACAATAAAGGAATATACCAAGCTTGACTACAGAGGCAACAGGAAGCTATATAACTGTTAAAAAGGAGGATATAATTGGAACCGTCATTACACTGGAGACAGACAATGACATAACTACTGCTTTCCCTTCTCTGGAACTTAACAAGACAGTGTTTAGAAATGATTTGGCATGATCAAAGCTCCTCTGTGTCTGCAGAGTGTCTGGAGTATCCACTCATTAAGTTGTTACACTTGGATGAAGCTCTAGACATTTTTTAAATTCTCATTATAGACTGAATCCCTTAATTAACAGGTAAACAAAATTCCTCTCATTCTCAGCCATAGCTGCCAACGTAGAGAATAGAAGAGAAGAAAAGAAACGAAAAGATCGGAGAAGTAGACTGGAACACTTCCACGCAAAAATTATTAGACGATCATTGCTCTTACAGTTTTTCCATCTCGAATATTTCACACACGCTGCACATAGCTAAACTAACAAAGCATGCGGTAACCTTTCCCATTTTGCTTGGAATGCTCATTATAACATGGCAATCCAAGCCTAAATCAATGAGCTGCAAAGCCACATAAGAGTCACACTTTGAACCCAGATGGACACATTCCTTTCCCGTCGGCAGCACTCGCCACATACAAATTCTTTTTCCAAGCTGGGGATGTTAAGCAAATGGAAAATACATGTTCAATTCCACGAACAGTATGTCCCTGGATGTTGAAGTATGTTTGGGTATGTGCTTGTGCATATTCTGGTCTTCAAGTCCATGTTTGTGTTGAAGTCTGCCTGCATATGTTTGCTTCAAGGCAATGCTAGGGAAGCATATTCCCAGATTGGCTCAAGTTGCAAAAGCCAAACCGAGTTTGGGATGGTCCTCATCAGGCTCGCTTTGCAGTGAACCCTGCTCTGTTTTTTCCCCTCTCTATGTGAAACCTGCTAGGGAATCTGCACCTGTATAGCCAACACAGCAGGACAAAGATTCAGCCTGTACTGTGTCCTAATCAGAGCTGTTGAATCTTCTTTCAGCTCATATACAAAGCATAGTGAAAATGCCGGACAGAGCAACAGCTTGCAAGCGACACATTGCGAGAGTGTTTGCATGAAAATGCGTCTGGGCAGGGTTAAAGTTGCATTCAATGAAAATACTGTGGCCAGCTGCAAGATGCCTCCAACATCCAGTGTGATGGTATGCATTATCCATGCATGCATGTATATTCATGTGTTAGTTTGACTCTGACAAGGAACAGGTTAATGCACTATAAGATGGTATGCATTATCCATGGATTGGAGTGTGTGTATGTGTGAGTGAGGCGGGGGGGGGTGAGGGAGGTTTTTGATCATGACTTCAGCTCATGGCCATCCACCATCACCAGAGACAATACACCCCCCCCCCCCCCCCCCCCCCCCGCAACTTTGAAACAAGAGGAATTCTTTTACCATCGCCACAGGACACATTCCTTCTGAGCATGTCCCTGTGGCAACAGCAGAAGCTCAGGGATGGCAGGAGATTGACCCGGTGGGGTCTTTAAGTTGCAGGCCGTCCTGCAGAGTGCCTGTCAAAAGCCAGTTCCTGTAAGAGGAGGGGTATAGGGGCTGTAACGTCCTAAAGTCCTGCTGTCACTTTACTGAGCAGAAAAGAATAGAGAAGAAAAATCTCACTGGCTCCATCCATTACCAGACACACACACACACACACACACACACACACACACACACACACATACACACACACAAACTTACACTTACACACACTTAATACATCAGTGGACTATTAGTCAACAAAGTGTAGGCCTTTTTGTGTGGTAATGTGCATCAACAAACAAATTGCATTCTTACAAGTGAAGACTGAGAAGCATCTAAAAACCATGGGTGGGACAACTGAACTGGAAAATATTTTAGGATTGAACATTTTGAAAGTAAAGTTAAAGTACGCTCATATTGTCTCAAGACTAGTAAGGTTAAAAAAAAAAAGAGGGTTTCTGAAACACGCTTTTGCACAAGTATGACCTATTGGGTACCTTAAATTTGCCCCCCTCTTTGTTGGTCCCCTGTAGCTGAATGTGGAACAAAGAAGAAGTCAACTATTTTTAGGTATGCAAGCACGCCCACAAACACCCACACACCCACCCACGTACCACCACACACACAAGTCAACTAAACAGTTAAACATCTACCTTGTATGTCGGCACCAGAATAATTAGTCACTTAAACAAAGTTTTAAAATAGTTTGATGAATTCATGCCTGCAATAGCGATCAAATGTTGTGTCTAAGCTGAAGCTCTGGTTAATGGCTATTGCAGTATTGCCATAATGCTCTCCTACCCAGATATATATACCAGCGCAGTTCACAGACAGCAGCTTGTCAGAACTGCTTGGAAGTATTTTGATTCAGATAAAGTAGTATGGCGGCTTAGTCAGGTGAGTTGAGCTGGTATGTAACCACTCGACAGGAGCCATACATAACAGCCATGTGGACAACAACATACAAGGCTTGTGGTGCTAGCACTGCTAATGAAAGCCACACTTAGCAAACCAATGACAATGTTCGACAGCAGACACCTTGATCCTGTTTAGCCGTGCAATATATTCTTTGACAGCCAGTCTATTTATGGCTTTGGAAAAAAAAAACTTAACATGTCTTTAATTTTGTATTTATCACATAAAATCGAGCATTTACAATTGCATTTGAGTTTAAAATATGAATGTTGGTAGCATCAATCAATGCTGATGAAAGCTAGATATTTGTTCCTTTGATTACATAATAAGTAATCATAGTTGTCTACTTAAGAGTGTCCTACAATTTCGGCCCTCTGGCAGGGTGATTGAGGCCCTCTCTTTGACACAAAGTTGCCCATCCCTGTTTAACGTATTCATTAAAAGTCAGTGTAAGTTGTGGCTACATTTGAAACAGGCATCTAATAGTTAACTTTTTGTAAATCAAACCCATAGTGTCAGTCTGGAGCTGAGCTCTGTTTTCCTGGATGAAACATGCTCTCAAGTGACTCATACCAATCATCAAGACCGATTCCTCCACCTCAGCAAACTTCCAAGGGGAAAAGAAAATGCTGATTCAGTTGTGAGAGATGACAGGCTTGTCATGATACTCAAGATCTGGTGTTTGAGTTTTCAGGACTTGACTTTTTTCCTCCTTACAAAGCATGCTTAGAAAAGGAAAAAAAAAAAACCCACCGAGTAAAGTTTTAAGTCCCCCGTGTGTTGCATGTGTTGCATGTGTTGCGGGTGTTTATGCCAGTGAGTGTGCGAGAAGTCCTGAGTCACAGAGTGTGAAAGACATTCACTAAGAGAGAATGCCATGAGTATGAGTGTGTCAGTGATTTGGTTTGGAATGAAAGAAAAAGGAAACAGAAACATGAGGAAAACATAAAACTATTTAAGACGGTGCCTTGAGAATAAATGAGTGTATTTCTGAGGGTAAAATGAATCACAGGGGGGAGAACGATTGAGTGATGCACCCAAGGTCACAAATACCCTCTCCTCCGCCACAGTGCACATTGTCTCGCACAGCAGTCATGCAGACAGTTAGCCTCTGCCCCTGACTCAGAATGTAAACAACTGACCCAATCTGACAGAACATTATGTGTGTGATGGCAACACTGGTAACACACACCAGAGCCCCCTTTACAAGATTGCAGCCTGCTTATTACAACCGTGCTGACTTGCAGACAGCCAGTCCCTGTCTCTTTATCTCCAACTCTATAAACCTTCTCTACACAGCGCCAGAGAGTCAGCCAGGCTAAATTCAATAAACTCTCAACCTTGCCCAGTTGAGTAAATACAACCTAAGGACAGACAGACACAGGAGAGCAGAGGAATGTTGATTTGTGGTCGGTAAAACTCCTAATAACCTGCTGAAGCTGTTCATTTATACCAACATGAAAATAACACTGCATTTAAGAGGCCGTAAATAAAGCACAATTCTTCAGCGTCTATCACATTAAAAAAAAAACAACAATGCAATCAAATGTCCCAGTGTGGATGTGCATGTTCAATGGATCCCTCTTTTGGGTTTAATCATTGCCAAGCAAACTGAACTTAAAGGCCTGAGGAACTGCTGAGATGGATTACGGAGGCTGAATGATAACCATCTCTTAAGGGTCACTGCCTATAGGACACAGCAGACATTCCTGCTGGACTCTGGTATGGCAATTCAACAGAGCAGCATTCGACTCAAATGAAGAGATTCAAAACACACGGGTAAAAAAAACTAAACCGATCCATGGATTTGCTTCAAGCTCTAAGGTGTCTGGTGGTGTTTCTGACCATTGGTAGAACATCTGACATACATAATATGACATCCTTTCTTCCTTTCCGCCTGCATTTTTAACACTTATACGATGTACCTTGTTTGTATGTGGTGTAACCGCGATCATTGTTGCAATGGCCTTGCTCAACTCGCTGAAGGAGTCTTACATTTAAACAAGCTCGGCAGAAGAGGCTGAGCTCGCTCAAGCTGCAGCCTAGCTCAAGGCCTCTCCTGAAGTCCTGCATGTGAGCACATGAATAGATGATAAATGCGGAATTGTTTTCTTTTGCTTCAACTGCTTTATTTCACGTTGTTACTGCGATTAAAAAGCCTCACTTTAACCTTAAAATAGTACAGCCACTACGTTTGAGATCATTAATCAATGACTGGTTACATTTTGTCAGCTTTGACCACCTCAACACTCTACATGCTTACACTGTGCTTTTGTTGTTTGCTGTCATCGTGACAAAATAAATTATATTAGTTTCTTTGCCCATTTTAAACAGCAGCTTCTAGTGGCAGCCATAATAAATATTAAAGCTGTGTTTTTTTTTTAGATGATAGGAGATGGCTAACTAGCTAAAGCAACAATGTTGGAAACATTTCCTATAAGGTACTACAATCCTACAGCAGTTGTAAAACATCAGTTAGCACTCAGGCCGGTATATTAACTTTCCCAATGTGTTGGCAAACAAAACTGCAGTTGACCTCGTAAATAAGCCACGTCTAATAATGCTAACTGTAAAAACTGTCCCTGCAGCTCGACATGTTGTCAGAAATGTAACAATGCAGCCCTAGAGAGGAGAAGACAATGGGTTTGCAAATTTCACAATCTTTCTGGACATTATGAAAACATCAAAAATATTTTATGAGATAAGAAATGTATTCCAGATGTTTGGTTGGCTGTTAGGGTGCATTCTGCCGAAAAATCCAAACACAATTGTAATTGTTTACAATAAAAACTCCACTCACTAGTCATGCAATTGCTTGTGATTAAAGGATGTGAATCATTGTCCTTCTTTTTCTCTTGGAACATAATATTCTAACTGTAACGTACAATCAAACAGTCACTCAGGGTGTTTTTTTTTTGTTTTTTTTTTCCATTTTTAGCAATTGGTCTTTGCTTTTATTGTCGTTTACTTCAATATATTGGCCAGGCATCACAAGGCTTACCGGTAATTGTGTTTTTTTTTCATTCATTCATTAGTTTAAAAATACTTGACATGAACTCAGTGTCCATTAAGCCACTGTTTCTGTCACTATTTATGCTTTTTTATCCATTTTTTCTGCATACTACAAAAACCTCCTGCATGTCCTGCTAATTCAATGTTCAAAATGTAACCATCAGGAACTAACCAAAGACTTAAATGCAATGTTTTCAAAAAAAAAATCTTTGACACCCATTCTGTCTTTCATAACCCTTCTAGGATTTTTTTTTTTTCACTTAAGAGTTGCATGGTCAGTCATGAATCTATTAACACATGTCTACGTCTAATCTCTGAAAAGTTGACGTTTCTGTGCCACCTGAGGCTGAACTCCCATGTCCTCCCTGGGGAGGTTTCCGCCCTTGCCCTGCCTCCTCACAACAATGCAGGCCCTGGACCTCCGCATGAAGAGGTGCCTTTGTTCACGAAGAATGCTCATCTCACTTATCCTCTCTCCTTTTCTCTCGTCCCCTCAAAAAGCCGGTTTGGAATGTGATGGTTTGAGTTTGCACTGTGACTGTAATCCAAGAAGCCGCCAAACCATCTATCTACACATTTGTTTTCATTTAATAAGCAGATGAGAGCTGACAGCCATTCAGTGTGTGTGTGTGTGTGTGCGCGCGTGTGTGTGTTTGTGTGTTTGTGCTCACGTGTGCTCAGAGACTTCAGTGAGTCTCTTGTGGGCAACCGTAATGGACTTGGTGCAGACAGTTTGAGAGCGGCTCCTTGAGCAACACTTAGATATCCTTTAACTGGAGCCAAAGCAGCCAGTACTGAAATACGGCCCAAATAAACACAGAAAAAAAAACACATCCATGTCCATAGTGCTTTCAACAGGCAACAGATGTACCTTCTGTACATGGACACACACACACACACACACGCTTGCTGAACAATCAAGGTCATACACAATGATGTACATCTATGCTGCACATAAGTGGATGCACATGCCCTAAGTATTATGAAAACCTTCAGACTGAGCAGACAACTTGGGTTGATTGCTGTCTAAAGTCAGAAAGTGTATCAACTACATTTCTTTGTGCTCAACAGGCTGAACAAAAAACAAACATCTCTTTTACAACAACTTTGCTGCCTTTGTTTTTGTGGGCATTTTAAAGAGAATCAGAAACACATTACCTCTCTGAGCTGGCTGAGCCCTGATGATGTGCTCCTAGAGTAGTTTCTCATTTTGTGTAATCTGATCCTGCAGAAGACAGCATCCACTTGCATGGTTCTTTTCTTGCAGGGTAGCTCCTTTTCTCTTTCCTCTCTCTCTCTCTCTGTCACTCTCTCTCTCTCTCTCTCTCTTTCCACGGTTTGCAAACCCCTACCCCTGCCTCTGACTTCTTTTACTTTGCATAGCCCCTGCCTGTACCTCCCACACAGAAGAAGACACAGCTCCGCAAGGGCACAAAAAAAAAAGTTTGCAAAGGGCACAAAGTCAGGGAAATCCCTCCTCCTGTCCAGCCTCAGGGTTTAAAATGTTTACAGCTCTTTCTCCACTCTCAAGCACACTCACTCATTTCGGACTCCTATCTCTCACTGACGCTAGTGGCTCCTTCTCTTCCTCTCTCCCCTCCTCAAACTTTTCCCACCCCCCTCTCTCCTGCTCCCTTCTCTCTCTCTCTCTCTCTCTCTCTCTCTCCCTCTCCATTTTCCATCATCACCCCCCTTCACATCTCCTCCCACCCACCACAACCCCCCCCCCACCACTGAACTAATCTGCAGCTGGCCGGGGCGATTGGAGCCCTAGTTGCCGAGGAAACCGAGTGTCCTGCTCAACAAAAAAAAAGAAGGAAGGCACGGAGCAGGAAGGGGCAAAGCTGAGCACAACTGAACACATAAATAAAAGCCTCCTGTGGGAGCCAATTAAAAGCCCAAGGTCCCCCTCCTTCTGTCTCAATGAGGGGACAACATGTTCATCTATTTTATCTCGGTAACATTTTTGTTTATTTGTTGACATGTGCTTGTCAACAACATCTACAGAAGTGTAGAAGCACCAGTGCAGTGTGCTGAATGCTGTGTCAGAAAATGGTTTGGCAGTGTTTGGGTTGATTACCACTGACTTCTGCTCAGGGAAAACAAACTGTTGGCTCTAGCTTAGCAGCAGGCCCAGGGCTGCCGAGGCACTCAATGTTTCAGAGGAAAGAGTAAAGGGAAAAAAAGAGAGAGAGCAGGAAACTAGACTGGACATGCTTACTGATGACCAGTGGGATAATCATTAACCTGCTCAACCCCACAGGACCTCGCGGGCAAGTCTATTATTACACATCTATGCTTTTACAGACAAACTGTTTTCCAATCCTGAATTATTTATAGAGAACATGTCATTCATAAAGATGTGGCTAGTGGATTATGTTTTATGTTATGACATTAAGCCTAGAGAATGCACTTTTATGTTGAAGTGCAGCCAATAAAGTGACTTATCAGACTGAAATGTTTTCCTCAATATGATGTGATCTACAATAGTAAACTAATGTTGGGGCATGGAGGTTGAAAATAAATTGATTGGTTTATGAATTGGTTGGGTTAAAATAAAATCAGTCAGCAACTATTTCAACAATTAGGGACATTTATTTGTAAAATGCCAAACATGCTAGTACAGGTTTGTCACTTGTTAGGATAGGCTTCTTTTCTCTGTAGTCTATGACTGCCAACTGGATAACTCTGGATTTTGTCATTAAAAATGCAATATGAAGATCGTGATTATAATGTTTAGACAAAATAAGTTATCAAGTAACTAATTACTTGTAGTCCCAGAACAGCCAAGTAACTCGTGCAACAATTTGTAAGAAAATTCAGTGTGAAAAGTTTAAAAAAAAAATCTATTTGTACGTCTGGAAGTGTGTAAATACTCCAGCAGTTCTAAATTATATTCAGCTGTTAAAATATTCCTGACTGATAATGTATCCCGGTTTGGTTGCCTTGTGATTTAATAGAGCGACACATAGATGTACTTCACAGCTAAGCATCATTATGCAAAAGAATGTGGCTGCCTCTCTGTTGCATCATTTCACTGAGCAGCCTACATAAAGTTTTTTTTTTACCAGCATCACTTCAGCAGAGCAACCATCCTGCTGACCTCTGAGCCCAAACCCTGACCTCTCTTTGAAATGCAAGAGAGATCTGAAAGGCCTGGCTTGTCGATCAATGGTTGTTGGGGGGGGGGGGGCAGAGAGAGAGGTGGGGGCTAGTAACATCTGTTTGGCGTTTATCCTACCTTATTGTGTAGCTTAGTCCTCTATCAGGCCTACAGCTGGGATCCTGGGAGCGTACTGAGCCTAGTGTCCAGGGCACTCACACCGTGACTGGGAACGGGGCTGGGACACGTTCTCAGTCCTTGATGGTGCATGGCCGGCTATTTGCAACACCTACGGCTTTAGCAGAGGAAACGACAATAAAAATCAAACCCAGGCTGTCTTTTGTTTCCTGCCTCCTCCTTTCCTTTATGAGCCAGACACTGCCTTAGACATCCCTACCAAAAATAATAAAACTGCTCTGAGATCACCTGGGAAACTTTGTTCAGGAAAACACAAAGCAACCCAACCAGGAAGTACCTTTAAGTGCCACTTCCATTAATGCAAAGACCACATACTGTAAACTTCACTCTGCCTGTCAACAACAAATCAACAGCACAACTAGAATGTGTAGGTGTTTCATTTCCTGTCGTTTACAGCCGACATGCTATCGAAACCAAGAGTCCACTTTTTAATGGCTAATAGTAGGCTATTTCTTTATGTATTGTGGAAAAACTTCAATAAGTCTCGATTTAATTCCCCAAATAGGTTATTTCCCAATCCATACCTTTGGCTTTCTTTAGGAGGTGAACCTTGTCGAGCACAGCGAATACTTTGGGATATGTCTCCATCTGCAGGGCAGTTGCCGTCACTGCATGTATTTAAAAAAAAAAGTTTTATTTTTTTTTTATTTTTAGTATACTGTTTATGTGCAGTCTAGTTGTAGTAGGAGATAGTAGTTCAGCATTTAGTTAACTTAAACTACTCCAGGGACCAACTAAGTGTTCATTGCAGCTTCGCTTGGTCTCCTCTCTAAAATAAATGCTTTTCTGTAAATCTTAAACACACATTATGACACACAGCTAGTGAGCACACACGAACAAACAAACCCGTCTTGAATTGGCGGATAACCAGCTGTTTTTGTTTTCTTGTTTCCCCTCCCCACTGCTAAGTTTCTTTCTTTTCTTTAACGCTCGCCTTTAAGACGTAGTCACGTGACCTAGTCGGTACTACGTCACACCCGGAAGTGAAGCGGCTGTCATTCTAATGTTTTCATGTTCTTGTCTTCAATGCCAATGGATGGTGTTTTTACGATTATTGCGCCTGCTAAACGATGAATCATCTCAATTCTGGACTATGTGAAAAAGAGCAATGCAAGACGATTGAAGTAGCTGCATGGATTCGTAGATGAATGTTGTTTATTGATGTAGCATCAGTCGAGAATATTTCTTTCTTGTTATGGTTGGTCCTGCATGCGTGGAGAAAACATATCTTCATAAGCTTCACTGATGATTTTGCTGAAGACAGGCACATGTGGACCAATTCACCTCCTGGACTGAGCTATAACACACATCATGACTATGATGGCCTTCGGGGCAAAAGCAGTCCTCTTCAGCCTGAGGTGCACTATCCAAAGAGCTGGCTTCTTTAACAGAACCAGACTCCTCCAGAGCTCCAAGACATTGTTACAGAAACGAGGGCAGATTTTAACCCAGGTACCAAGGGTTGCATTCCTGTGCTTGGGAGCAGTCAGTGCATCATCCTGTGCAGCAAGATGCCAAGAAGCAACTCTTCCACCTCAAAGAGTGGAGAGAAAGTCTGTGGCTAGAGTCCAAGTGCACAAGTTAATTTTCTTCCTCCGCCTCAGCCTCCGTGCATTGGTGCTGCTCCTAAAATTTGGCCCTCTCCTTCTCCTTTCCCCCTTGGCTCTGGTGTCCGCTCGCTGGGCCTCACACTGGCTGGACGCTCTCCTGTGGGTGACTGAAACATCCGGTCCTACCTTCATCAAGCTGGGACAGTGGGCCAGCACCAGGCGGGACATCTTCTCCCGGGAGTTTTGCGAACGCTTCTCCAGGCTCCACGTGAAGGTGCGCCCTCACCCCTGGTCCCACACCAAGCAGTGTCTCCGCAGGGCTTTTGGAGAGGACTGGAGGAGGGCTTTAGTGTTTGAGAGCAAAGAGCCAGTGGGTTCGGGGTGCGTGGCCCAGGTGTACAGAGGCTGGGCGAACGCGCACCAAGTGGAGGACCCTGCCTTCCAGTCGCTGGTTGAGCAGATGGATAAGGAAGACTTGCTAGAAGCGTGGGAGATCCCCGGGCTGGGAGGAGTGGTGAGGTCTCTGAGGCAGCTTTTGAGCTGCGGTAAGGAGGAGGAAGGCCATGAAGAACGAGGTCATCCAGAGGGTTGGCATGAAGAGAGAATGGCAGTGAAGGAGCATCTGATACCTGTGGCTATCAAGGTGTGTGAAAAGCACATAATAGTCTCACTAATTGGTGGATCGAGTGTTCTTTTTCACGCCTTTCATTAGGTGTTTATAAACTGTTTCCGATGTTTTGCAGGTGGTGCATCCCGGTGTCAGAAGGCAGGTGGAAATTGACCTACTGCTGATGAAAACAGGCAGTTGGCTTCTGCACTGCCTGCCTGGACTCAAGTGGCTCAGTTTGTGTGAGATAGTTGAGGAATTCGAGAAGCTCATGACCAAACAGGTAGGACCATTCAGTTCTCCACGTTTAAAATGTCATTAGTTTGATCACACTTTTTCGACTTATTAATCCCTTTTCATCAGTTGAATGGGGGCCACATTTTTTTTTTTGGACTGAAGCGTTGGACTATACTGTAGTATATTTTATCAAATAAATTAAAAAAAAGCACTTGAGCGTTTAGAAGGCTTCAATAGTCGGATTATTTCAGTGATCTAACTGGACTTTTAATTACAGATTGATCTGCGTTTTGAGGCCACAAACATGGAGCGTTTTCAGGAGAATTTCCGTGACGTGAAATATGTCAAATTCCCAACTCCGTTACGACCCTTTGTCACCAGGACCATTTTAGTGGAAACTTTTGAAGTGAGTAGAGGGATCACAATGACTGAACGATTAAGGAATTATTGGTTTTTTTTTCAAACCTACTTTACAAAATTCCAGTGGCTTCTTCTGCAAAATGAAATCAAAAAGATTGGATACGTCAGAAATGTAGCCCCATTTGTTTCGTTTCTGTTGATGTGTTTTTTTCTGTTCAGGAGAGTGAGCCCATATCCAACTACCTGGGCTCTGAGGTTCCTCAGGAGGTGAAGCAGAGGATAGCCAGGATGGGCGTAGACACCATGCTGAAGATGGTAAGATACGTCACCTGTAATAAAAATCTTTGCTTTCAACTCTTTCATGTGTGTTCTGATGTACTAAAAGACATTATACTTGTTGGTCTTAATATATTTAGGCGTCAGATTGTATCCTTACTTCATCCTTTCTGTTGTGACCTTGTCTCCATCATTATGTCTTGTCTTCAAGGTTTTTATTGACAACTTTGTCCACGCTGATCTCCATCCTGGGAACATTCTTGTCCAGTGTTTGGGGCCTCTTCCCGGTTCCAGCGACAGTTCTGGTACATCAGCAGAGACCCATGGTAAGACGACCCTGACTGACTTGTGGGACACGGTGGTGGTGAGCGTCAGGCCCGAGCCATATCCTCTCCAGCTGGTTCTGCTGGACGCTGGTATCATAGCCCAGCTCAGTGACCATGATCTTGCCAACTTCAGATCGGTCTTCACTGCTGTGGTGCTACGACAGGTAATGAAGGAGGTGCAAACAGGTGTTTATCTGATGACAAAGAAAGCATCCAGCTGGGAATCACTGCTGCTGCGGTTTTGTTTTGTTTGCTCAGGGTGAACGAGTGGCAGAGTTGATCCTGAATCATGCTCGAGCTAATGATTGTCAAGACGTGCCACAGTTTAAGAAGGAGATGGCCCTGCTGGTGGATCATGCCCTTAGCAACTCCCTCTCTCTGGGAAAGGTACCAACTGAGAATTTTGCTGTGTCATTTATTTGTGTCTGGTTGGTATCTTTTAGGATGGTGACCATACTTTCATGTCTTTCGTGTTGCTAGAGTTTGCTGAAATGGACATTAATTAGGGAACTGATTTTTTTTTTTCTGTGATTATTATTGCAACAATTTACAATACATTTCCAACAATCCATCTGCAGGAGGTATCTGACCATTGGAAGTTGTCATTAACTTTGATGATGTCATTTTATGTCTGGATTTTTCCTGCCTTTTTAGATCCAAGTGGGTGACTTGCTCTCTAGAGTCTTTGGTCTACTCATCAAACACAAGGTAGAACATCTGGAGGTTACATTTCTTTTGTGCATTATTATCTTTTGTGTTGTTGAGGGGATCTAGCTTATGTAGCTGATGGACCACACTTTTTTTTTTAAATTTAAGTATTTTAAATGCCATTCTTGAGTTCTTTGTCTCGGCTTTATGTTTGAAAACAGTTTTCATTTTGTAAGTAAAACCAGCATGAACATCACCATTAAATGTGTTGTACTGTGAGACTGATATCGGAACTCACTGTACCTAATTTTACTACAATTTTCAGGGTTCAAAAAGGATTCCCCCAGTATGTATGCTAGTTTATACATAAGGATACAATCTTGGTGGTGAAAGCAGCTGAAATAATCATGATCTAACAACTAATTTAGCTTTTAACCTCACAAACAGGGCTTGTTAACCCCACAGCAGACAGTGAACTTGGACAATAAAAATGATCTCTGTACAGTATGTCTATAACTTACCTATGTTGTTACTAATTGTTTTCCTAGGTGAAGCTGGAGAGTAATTTTGCATCTATCGTGTTTGCCATCATGGTGCTGGAGGGTCTGGGCAGGTCACTCGATCCCAACTTGGACATCCTGGATTTGGCCAAACCCCTGCTGCTAAAGAACTGTGCATCACTGCTCTGACACACACACACACATATACAGCTAAAGCACAGCTAATCACACACAATACTGTAAGGCATCTATTACCACGTAGTATAGCTGAAGTATACATACACCTGTCAGGCATTCATCTTAGTGACAAGAAAAGGAGTTCACATTGTTGACTTTACCAGATCTCAGCTACATAGATGATCAGTGGGATCTACTGACACATGTTAGATCTTTGGTTGCCCCACCTGGAAATAAAAAGATCTGTTGCGAAGACTTCTTGAAGACAGATAACACAAAACACCTTCAGGGGTTGTTTTTTTTGGAGTCCCCGCTGCAAGAGGTCAGAGTTGTATTATAAGATCTCTACAAGTGTACAACTGAAGATGTGGTTTCAAGATCCCTGTCCTATCACTTCATTTTAACAGCGTAGAAGACGTAAATACCTCAGTGAGTTTTACATTTTTGCCGATTCCACTTTTATCATTTGTGGCGTTGAATTGTAATTTCTTCTTGTACGTTGTGGCAGAAACATTTGACATACAGATATAAACTTGAAGAGAGAGTGTGCATGCTTTACATGAGGCACCACTTGTTTATCGAGTTCTAATGGAGTCAGACACATTGGCAGACACACAGATGGCATCAGAGAGCATTTGTTGTGATTTAAGATCTAAAAGAGAATACAGCCAAAATCCCTAGTGGATTCTCAAAAGCATATTTACTTTTAATATTGATCTCAGGGTGTGTTTTATCACTCCTTTATTTGCATTATAGATAACGTTGTCTAATGGACCAGACTTGCTTTAGTGTGTGAGACACAATGTACTTTATGTAACATTGACAGCCTTTAGCTAATGATACTCACGACTGACCTGTGTATTTTCATTCTCGTTACACTTTTATGATTTTGACATTTCAATAAAGAAAAAATGGATCTACCATAACTAATCTTTATCTTTCCTTTGTTGGGCCTTTGTCTAAATTTGTATTTCATCATGATCAGGTTTACTGATGCAACTTTCAAAGCAGAAAACTCACTACATCAAGGGCACAGGATCCATTAATTTACAATTTTATTAAATCTGTCAATGAAAAACACAGACAAGAGACGCAATTCTGTCAATGTCATCAGGAAGAACAGTCAGCATGGCTGAAAGAGTGAGATCAGGAGGTTTTGGTGCAAAAAAAAAACTCATCACATACCCTTTATTGCAAAACTGTTGATTTCTTTTAATCACCATCTAGAGCCCAGACAGAGCAGCACTGTTCAAGTAAGGAGGGAGGGAGAGGTGACAACTGTGTAAAAAAACCTTTCAATAATATTAATTAATAATAATAATGACAAAAGAAATAAAAACATCTCTAATAGACAAACACAATCACCTCAGTATAAGACAAGTTTCTGTCACGGTCACAACAACCAGAGAAAAGTTGTTTTCTTTTTTTCCTTTTTTTTTAAATGAATTAAATAGTTTTTAAAAATATCTCACCATTTACTTATATTCATCTTTTTTCATTTATTGCGAAAAATAGGCAACTGGACTAATTGTGATGATGCGCTTTTCTTTGTGTGTGTGTGTGTGTGTGTGTGTGTGTGTGTGTGTGTGTGTGTGTGTGTGTGTGTGTGTGTGTGTGTGTGTGTGTGTGTGTGTGTGTGTGCGTGTCTGAGTGAGACAGAAATAGAGAAGTGGAGAGATCCAGTGGAGCATTGGCACTGAGAGCAGCAGCAGTGTGTGGTAATGCAGTACTCTCATTTGCCATCAGGTGGCACAGTTCAGTCTGAACATTCCTCAAGGGCCGGAGCTATGGCGGCTGTATCAAGAGGAAGTCAAGTTATGCTGACAGCAGCCTCTGATTTTTGGAATGATGCTTGTGTGTTGAAACGTTGTCCACTTATCTGCGTTGCCAGATCTCAGTTCTATGTACAAAGATTTCAAATCCCTGAAGGACATCTACAAAGACAAGTGCAACCTCCGTGCGACCATCCCCCTTCTGGAGACGCTCAGGGATCAAAAGGTTCCTCTATAGGGGAAACATGAGGGAATAGTACCAAACAGATCAGGTAAACGTGACACAGCAGGACTCAACAGAATTGCTCTTAGGAATAAAAGTCAGGAATTATGGACCAAGATTTAGGAATGTCAAAAGTTGAAGAAGAAGGGGTTGTAACTTCCTCACACGGGGCACCAAAATAACCTAATGCAATTCTTTCTAACACAAGGTCCAAGAGGGGAAAAAACAAGAAAGAAACCAGCTTAATGCACTAATAAAATGATGCATCCATCTTCCATTTGTTATATCCGCTCATGCTGATCCATCAGTCCCTCCATGCATTTAAAAAAAGTCTTAAGAGACCAAACAGTCCTCCTCTGTGTTTAACTGATTGTATTCTAGTTTTTGTTTTTCTGCTCATCCCACACTGTCAGAGTGGCAACTGTCAATGTGGTGCCCCCTGGAGGACTGGCTGACCTCCAGTTCTCTGCGGTGGCCCCCTGGTAGGAGCATGCGGTTTATTTTGGAAGGAAGGTAAAGGGGGGACCAAAATGGGAAAAGGGTTTTGATTTGTTGAAGAAATAAGGGTGTAAACTTTTAGTCCCATGTGGGTGCTTCTTCCATAGCAGAGTGAGGGGGAAGAAGGGGTACCTGGGCTGGAAATAGAGAGGAGAAGTCTCTGTAGGCAGATCTTGAGCACAGGCACATGTGCTCATTCTCTCTGCCAAAAACAAACACTCTTGTCTGTCTATAAGGCCCTGGCTATGTAAAGGTCATGGCAGATGGAGCTCTAGGCTCTTACTTTTCTTTCCCTTCAATGAAAAGATCAGCAGCTGTTAGTGGCCCATGACTGGATCCAAACAGGTTGAAAATGTGAATCACGTTGAAGGGAAAACATATGAGGGGGTTGGCTGACATCTTGACAACAGAAGAGAAGAAGAAAAGTCATCTCTCTTAGCATCCATCTATAAATTATCTTATTCTTTTTGGGAGATGTTTCGGAAGACACAGCTACCATGTCATGTTATCTCCATAAGCTTGTATTAACATTCCTTTTGGGAAAAATGTGGGGCTTTTGTTGGATTTAAGCCTACTAAGATAAGCATTGATGGATGTGTTGGACAGGGTAGAAAGGTTAAGTTTGTCTTTTATCTTCTCTCTATGCTGTTGTTCCTGGAGCTGCCACCAGGGGATGATGTTTGGGCTAACTGTTGGTGGGACATGGGGGAGGAGGAGGGCTTATGATCAGAGTTTGTGGCTACGAGTTAATCCAGGGGTGGTTGAGGCATTCGCCGGCAGAGGCCCTCTTCTCAGGCACCATCTCCAACATGGGCAGAAGGAAGTGGGTGAAGTGGCCGGCGTCTTCGTGCGCCCAGCCGTACTTTTCCACCAACACGTCAAACAGGGACCACGGCTTAAGCTTGGTGATGTGCCGCAGCTCACCTGCAGGGGGACGACAGGGAGACAAGTAAATTAAAGTACAAAAAAGTAAAGGGAACAGAGTGTGGCAAAACTGAAAGAGTTGGGTCCACCAAAAAACATGATTTTATTTCTGGGACATGACAGTAGATATTCTGTATCCTACTTTTTTAAAGAAATTCCAAGAAATTACCATTTATCATGGGTCCGACTCTCAAATATTCTGTGCTGTAGCCTGATATAGGGTTATTTTGTTGTGCTTTTTTATTAGCCAAAAATAGTCAGAAGAAGTCAGAAAAGAACAAGAGACAGATAGTTATATTGTTTTCTGGTTTTCTCTTGGAATTTGTTAAAATAAGAACAATATAGATAACAGCCTTAGTATTATACTCTCATGATATCTAGCCTTGACAATATTTTTGACCTGACTTGTCTTAAATTTTCACTCATTAAGACATTATAGGTTCTTGCATCAACCTGAACAAATTTAATTCAGGCTGCACACAATGAAATCGGCAACGTCTTTTTTTCAGAAATGGGGTCATCCTTGTTACTCAGAATACAGAATACTACACAAAACACACACTGCGCAGTGTTCACACACAGAGACTATTTCTTTTGTAGATAACAGTTTCATAAAAGAATCATAATGAAGTGTGCAGATGGTCCAGAATAGAGGTGGTAGACGCCACAAAGTTTTGTTTAAACTTTGGCGTGATATCAAATAATACCAAGGCCAGAATTACAGATGGAGAGTATTACATTACTACATGTATTAATAATGTAGTAAGTACTGTTTTAATTAGCTATTAACTACATTTTGATCACCTAGGTGCTAAATATTAGGCTTTCCTGTAGACTTTTCTTTGTAATAAATTTATTCATATTTATCACAAAAAAATGCACCTTTTAACTGTAAAAAGAACAAAAGCCTACATAAAACAGAGGCCCTTTTCTTGAATATAAAGATTAAAGCTTGTTTCAATACTACAGCCAAGATGTGGTATTATTGGCAGCCGTTTATCTAGAGTAACAGGGACATCATTTAAAAAAAAAGATGTTGCTATGCTGCTGCTTTTCCACGTTTAGAACACACACACAAAAATGCAAATCAAATATCCAAATGTTCTGTTCCAAAAACTGTGTGCATGGCTGGATTCCACCAGAGAGGAGCAAGTTATTCTTAGAGGGTCATTCAGGTGGAGTGACCTTTTAATAAGATGTCTTTGACCATATTTAAATAACAGCCATTTTCCTCTGATGTCACGCTGAGCGTTGGCAGTTGAAATGTTGTTATGCAAAACTTATAAACAGTGGGAATCTGACAAATTGTCATCATATCACTACTCCCCGATTGGTTAGAAACTGAATGGACAATGGATAGAAAAACAGTGGGCCATATTCTAATTGAAAACAAAATATTGGATAATAAGCTAACGTGACTGTTAACAGTGATAGAAGTTAGACTCTGAAAGGTGTGAACTCCTAGCTAACAGTTTTGTGCTACCTAACAATAATGTTGACGAGCTAACAAAACTGTCAGTTCGGACTAGGCTCAACGTTAATGATGGCATATGGTGATTAGCAGCTCAGCCTTCTGCAGATTAGCTCCCCCTCAAAGACTGAAATCGAACGCATTAGTGAAATGCTGTCACACTACTGTGAGTAAAAAGCTGTGGAGTTTTTGACCAAAACCAACAAGAACAGACATCAGGAGAGAAAGACAGGAAGAAAGAGGTGATTTAATGGAAACGGCCGAGCAGAGGAAGGTGTTCATTATTTAGGAGAGGAAGAAAATGATTTGCTGGGGGCACAAGACTGACAGAGAAGAAAAAAGTATGAGAGAATGATTAATGATAGTCCAGCACAGAACATGGTTGTAACAAGATGGGAGAAAGGAACCCCCTTCTTTTAAAGACTTAACAGCTGTTTCTTTAGCATTAGGTCTTGCAATAAAATGCTGTTTTTAACAATCGTTTGAAGTTAAATTTAAAACTGTTTGGATTCTAATTAGTGTATCCTCTTTTCCCCTGGATGTTTCAGGGAAAATCAGAACAAGGCTACAAGGTAACGAGGCCGCTAGATTGCAACGCGCGGCCGAAGGCAGCACGGCAGACAGGAGGAGCCCAGAGAGACGGAGCGAGAAAGTCGGAGCAGATTAACAGAGCGCCAAGAGATAAAAGGGAGAACATTGAGACATCAAGTGCAGGCTCAGACCTCGGATAGAGACAACATCAAAGGCAGAATATTCAGGTCTCATGACACATTATGAAGAATATATGAGCAGAAAAGGGAGGGAGACCAGGAGGAAGAAAAAGGGAGAACAAATGTGAGAGTGCAGGGGTTATCAGCTGTACCAATCACAGATCCATACACTTACCAGGCTCACAAAGAGCAGAGGCAGTGAGGTGCATGACACACTTAAGACCTGAGACTTGCTGTTCTGTGTTCAGGATGAACTACAACTCATCTTTCCTTTGCTTTTTCCAGCGTTATCAGAGACTATTATTGATTGCACTTTGATCCATTTAAATTGACAGTTTTCTCCCCAAAGCTTGAATTTTACAAAGAGCCTAAAACCCGACTATGATTTGTTTTGTCAACAATAAGTGGGTTTGCCAAAGTCTCTCCTAACAGAATGCATTCATATTTCTTCATTTGACTCTAGACTATTCTGAAGTATTGCTGATCGAACGACCCTTCTGCTCACTGTATGTCAGACGATTAAGACAATCACAGCAAAGTATTTGGATGTTTATAGAGTAGGGACGTGCAATAACAGAACAGAATATCATATGCAGCATATTTATCAGATACTATGGTTGTAACAATTCATTAATATCCATGGGTATAACTTTAAATTCTTGTTAATGAAGTCCTCTTTTAAATCTCCTTTTCTTTTCTGTTGGCTTTGTTGCACTTTTGTACTGGGTTTTTATTGATATATGGGTTTTTCTTGCTGTATTGGGTCTTATTTCTCTGTTTATCTGCTTTAATTTATTTGTGTTTGACTTTATTATTTTGCCTTGTTTTGACTGTAAAGTATTTTATAACTTGTTTTTGTAAAGTGATATACAAACATAATTGTTATTATGATCATTTTAATTAATATCACTTCACTGATCAACAATTCAGCATAATTACAAATACATACAAAGTGAAGACGTCGATCTACGTCGTCATCTTTAAGATATGTTGAGCGACCTACTGTTCAAGGATTTGAGTTCCCTTACAAAATTGTCAAATATTATTGTAGATGTTTGCTTTTTCATGAACGGATAGAAAACAAAAACAGTTTAAAGGACCAATGATATTTTCCCATATTAATCACAGGCCCCTGAACGAGGTACTTTTTAGTATAAAAACCTTTATTAACTCTAATACATTTATTCACTTAGTTTCCGTGAGTTAGTTCATATAATTTGGAATAAATGCATCTATACAATGATTGTTGAGCTGTATTTAATTGTAATTTGACCATGAAATTGTGATTAATGTGTTTGGTTACTTTACGTAAGGCCAGACTTCTTTAATACAAGATCTTTAGGGAGACAAACAAAATCTTAGCCTTTTATTGACATGACTTATTTCAAAAACTCTTTTATTTAATTTTCTTATATTTGTGTATGTTTACATGTTATCATTTTTTGTACATGTTTTTAAATGGACTACATTTAGATTATTGTGGCAGTACCACAAACTTTACCACACACAAGACTCCATTATGCACACCACCGCCATACGTACACCTACAAGGCCAGCTCGGCACTTGTCCTTGTCCTTTACCTTTCTTGGAGAAAAACTCTCTGCTGTACTTCCCGGCTGCGAACACTTTGCGTGGGACCTTCCCAAGGAGCTCCATGATCAGAGCGATGTGGTCTGCCCACCACCACATACATCACAAAGGGAACAGGCATTACAGCATGCACACACACGTCAACACCTTTGGCTGTATGGGACTGACACACACTGCTGATCAAGTGAACTCCATGGACACACTCGCAGATGGATGTCTACTGGAACTCCTTGAAGTTCTGCAGCTTTTACTTGACTGTTTGCATGTTTTTAGTCATTATTTAACTTGTAAGTCCAATCAAAATGAAAATGTTTAACAAATATGCCATCCTGATTGTCTGCTAGTGTCCACTCTAGCCCACCATATACATCAGTGTGTCCCATTCCCTCCAGCTCTCTGTCCATCGCTACCTCTTCTGTTGAAGAACTCCCGGGAATATTTTCCGGAGAGTGCAAAGTGCCTCGGAATACAGCCCAGCAGCTCAATGATGTGAGCTATGTGGTCTATGGAGGAGAGAGGGGGAGGGAGGGGAGGAGGAGAAAGGGAAGGAAAAAGGATAACCGAAAGAACAAGGGAGGCAAGGGAAGAGAAAATGTAAAGACAAGAAAGAAGAGAAGGAGATAATAGACAAAAAAAAATGTTGGATTTTAGGTAAGAAAGGGGAAGTGATGGGTTGAAAAAATCACAGAGAGGGGAGGGAGGAGTAAAAAGAGAGGAAAGGGAAGGAAGGAAAAAAGAGACAGTCACAGAGAGTAAAGGAGAAAAACCTGTTAGTGAGCTGTGCCTCCACAGCAGTGGTGATGAAATGAAAATGATCAGCTTTAGAATTAAAGTGACATGCATTCAGACTTCAGTGAACTAGAACACTAAACTTTATTTTAAATTTGGCCTCAGTGCTGGGAGTTCACGGGTGTCTCGAAGTTTAATTATCAAGATGTCATGATACATCTGACAGTGGCTTATTATCTGTGCAACACATGCAAGATGAGGTTAACTGTCTGTGGGTCACACAGGCAGTGAGAAAAATACCACAGTGAGTTGGTAGGATCAAAGATCAGAGGATGTAAGAAATGCTGATGAGGATGCATTGTTTGAAACAGGTTTTATTTTGTATGATATAAAGTCAGGGGATGAGTAGGGTTGATGACTGGAGTTCACATGCAAATATAGGGAATGCAGTGCTTTAGTAATTCATGGAGGCCATAAGCAGACATGCATCCATACGTTTAATGACTCAGTTTTATTTGATAAGGAGTTATTTCTGTGATTAAAGATTCATTTCAGGTGTTTCCTCGAGAGCTCGACATATTCTGCTAGTTTAAGTTCATTTCTATGTTTGTTTTGTGCTTTTGCAACTCTGAGATACAACATAAATAAGCTGAGATCTCAAGGACATTTACATATCATGGTAGAGCAGATTAAATTAAATATATGGATGCATGTCTGCGAGGGGTTTACATAGCAATAGGAGGACTGTATAAGTGATCAAATACTCAAACATTACTACTGATTAAAGTTGCCCTAAAGTTACTGTTTTAAAGGTCAGATTGTAGGAAAAATGTGATGTCAATCTAGTATTCTATACCAAGTCCAGATGTTGAGCACATGCAGGTGAAGGTGAGGATGAGTGGAGGCATAGCAGCAGAGCTAAAGGACAGGATTCACAGTCGACAGTGGACAGGGGGATTCTGGGGTGAGGGTTGGCTATCATTTGAGTGAAGTGCACTTTTTTTTCCCATCAGTTTAAAACAGTACTCGTAAAAATCTAACTGTATTTTGTCCATTGTTCAGAAGCATTTTGGAGAAAATATTCAAAACAACAACACATCCATACTTAGGATACTAACTGTGAGGTACTCTGTTTTTTATACAATCAATCGTATACAATCAGATACTAGTGCCTAAAAGAAAACAGCAAAATTACCATTATAACATAAATAACTTTTTTGTGTTTCTTATTGGGTAGTAGAGTATTATAAGCACAAGACTCCTTAAATCAATTTAATTCTGTGCAATCTGATGAAAGGATACAGGATTTTATGTTAGTAATTCTACTACTAATACTTCTAAGATACTCAATATAACATTTTACTTCATCAGGAAAATCTTTCATATACTGACAAGTGACTTGAAAAAGCTGTCTTACTTTGAAATCTGCAGAGATATATTAATTTATCTGTCTTTTTTATGCATTGATTTATAGCTAACTAATAAAAGACTGTTGTTTGTTTTCTACTAAAAAAGAAGGTTCACTCAGAGAACAAATGACAGTTTAAGTTTAGAGATTTAAGTATTTCAGTGATTGTGGGAGAAGAATTGTATCTATTTTTTGGCAGGTATAAGATAATCATGACATTTCCATCCTGTTCCAATCTCTGTGAAATCAGAATTAAATGTCAGTGTTTGAAGTAAATGCTATTCGAACCACATTTTTATGTTGTGTGGAAAACAAAGAGATCTTGATCAACAGTAAAGGGATCAAGATCAAAATACGTATCAGCCACGATGCATCTGAACAATGGAGACATTTGATAAAACACATTGAGTTTGAATTGCAAACACACATTTTCATATGAAACTAGACCAACCTAACACTTCTTAATACATTTAAAACACAGATTTTTTCTTCATTACCTTTCTTCAATACTTTTTCATCTTTGAGTCAAACACTTCAGTAAACCGTACCTCAAGCTAACTCTCATAGGATAAAATATTCAGCTGTGAAACTCTAGTGGAATACTTTGAAGTGACACATTTTCTACTTCTTTATTTTTGGAAATTAACAGTCTTGAGTGTGCGTCAGATTTAGATACTCACCCTCATCACGAGAGTAGTCTTCTCCAGAGTGAGGCTCAAACAAGTAATCTCCAGTCGCCAGTTCAAAGGCCTACAAGAGATCAAACAGAGTTTTGTACGTGAGTCTATACTGTCTGTGTATAAATAAAAGAAAGAACTGTTTATATGTGCTGTATATGTGCATGTGTTCTGCTCACCATGCAGGCAGTGCTCCAGATGTCTGCAGGAGTGCTGTAACCAGCTCCTATCAGGACTTCAATGGAACGATACTGTCTCGTCTGGATGTCCTCGGTAAAGTGCTTGTGCTGTTTAGGAGAGGAGAGGAGAGGAGAGGAGAGGAGAGGAGAGGAGAGGAGAGGAGAGGAGAGGAGAGGAGAGGATGGACATTAGTCTAACTGTAACATAAGTTCACATTACAAAAGATGTGCAGTATTTGAAAATGCCAATAAACCATCCTCTACACGTGTTTTCCTGTCTTTTTATTTACAATGATATCACTCTTTCAAAACGTACCCTTGTGCAAAATATTTTTGAGAATTACTCACTATATTTGTGGGAAGAAACATTTTAAACCAATTTAAATCCAGTGGTATATCCAAAATCACTCACTTCATGGGTTTTCCATTTTGAATAACTTTCCAAATAATTAGTGAGAAGGATTTTTATAGTATATTTATAAAGTGGAGTCACAGTATCACATACAGTATTGGTAAAAGAGCACAATTTATGTTTACTAACCCAACTATATAAAAACCACTGAAAGATGACGAGATTATTAACGGCTTGAAGAAAATAAGCCTTATGTGTCCACATTAGTATGTATATTTCCCAAATATGATTATTTTTTTCATGTAAAAAGAGATCTTGGAACATGTGTGTTTACCAAATGTTTTAGACAGAATATTAAACCAGTTTTACCACTGTGTATAAAGGCTGAATTTAAGTTATACAGTGTTTCCTGCAGCAGCTTAACAACAAGCGCCCTCTGCCGTATCTACAGTTGTAGAAAAAAACGTATTTAAATCCTCCTGCGTCTCGTGTGAGATCCAACAGCAGCTCCGGATGCTGTCGGACCGTGTCTGTGTCATACAGGTATCAGCTGGTGGTAACAGTTGACAACAAACAGCCTGCTGTAGTCTGGAGCTGCAAACTTAGACAGACAAACTCCTTTACTCTCCTCTGTGTTCAGTTACTGGATGTAACTCCGGTTCTATGAGTATGTGCACAGCCCTCTAACAGGCTATAATATTGGTTTGGTAACAAATACTGTGTATTGAAATTATGCAATTTTTCATATTACGGTCTGTTGTACTCAGATTTATTAAAACACTTTCAAATAAAAAGGGAGTTCAGATTGATCTAATTACTTGTATTATTTTGAGTATGAATTTTGTGTACATGTTATTTGTGTACATAAACATTGTATGCTTAGTTGTTTTTTGTTGTCTTTTTATTTTGCTACCACCTTCATGAATATGTGTAGAACTGCGTCTTACCACCCAACAGGCATTTCCAAGATCAGCGATTTTGACTCGAATAGATTCAGCGTTTCGTGGGTCGAGTGGGTTGATCAAGAGGTCTGCAGCTCTGGCCCGGACTGCACAGACAGAGTGGAAACACAAGAAGGGTTTACACACTTCGATGTACCACTACACATTATTACAGAACGAGGAATCTTCAGATGGGATCCAAATAATATGAACTCAGCACTAACTTTCTCCCGATGAATTATTCAGAGTGTTGCATAACTGAATAACAGATTAACGGGATGCTGTTTAAAACTGTTGTTGTGCTTTGGAGATGTGACCCTTAAAGGTGACCCTGGAGCCACTAGGTAGGAGTCCAAGTAATTGATGATAATAATAATAATACTGTGGGCGGATGAGCAACAGTGATAGTGAGTCATTAATAATTCCCACAGGAGATCTCTGGATTATCTTATTTTATATTAAAGACAACAGAGATGTTAAATCATGTTGTGCTGACGAGTTACCTCGACCAATCGTATCATCATCTTTCCTTTCCCTTCCATATCCAAGTAAAATTCTAATTTTTATGTCGATCAAAATGTCCTCTTTTTATAGATCTTGGCAAGAAGGAAGCGCATATCAGGCTGAATTCAATCATTTGTTAATTTCTTTTTAAATTAAATTAAACTAAAATTTTATTTAACAAATACCATCACACAATCTGGACATTCAAACTATTCATTTGAATGCAGGGAAAATTACAGAAACTTCCAATAATTGGAAAAGTCTGTCAAAATACACCAACATCTTTAATAGTCACGATAATAGAATAATAGAATAATAGAATAGAATAGAATAGAATTACTTTATTGATCCCAAACTGGGAAATTGTGGTTACATCCTGCATCAAAAATACAATAAGGCAGCAAACAATTTGTTGGGTTATACCCTCTGCATATGAATAATTGTAAGTTCTTTGATGAGTTTCAATATATTGTGCAAATAAATAAATTTACCATAACTGACCATAACTGAATTCTTACCTTTGGGTGTGTCCCCCGTGCTTGAGGACGACACAGTGCGACTGCGGTCAGCGGTCGGGCTGTTGGTCAACAGCCCTGCTCCAATGTCCGCCATTCCAAGAGAAATGGGGTTTCCTGGCAAAGGATCCAGGGGCAGGTCGGGGAAGATGGGCATTATGGCCCGGTGGCGATCACTGGAGCCGTTGGTCAGCCCCATCTCACTCACCTCACCGTTGTGCATCTCATAACCAGAGCTGAGAGAGTTGTCCCTGTCCGTGTAGCTGAGCTCAGACTCCACCAGGGGGCAGAGGAGAGGCTCAGGGGTTGGGGAAGGAGTAGGAGGAATGCCAGGGTTTGGTTTTAGTCCCTCAGATCCCAACAAAACGTGACCGTTGGTTTTGACCGAATTGCTTTTGACCGAATTGCTTTTGTTGTTGTCAGGTTTGATGGGGGAGGTGCTCAATGTGATGAGGTCTGCCGTTGTATCGTCATCTTCCTCGTCGTCGTCGTCCTCCTCCTCCTCTTCCTCTTCCTCCTCATCCTCCCCTTCCTTCTCCTTTGACTCCTCTTCTACCTCTGCCTTCTCCTCTGTTTGGCCTTCACTCTTTGGCTCCTCTTTCTCCTTCTCCTCTTTTTCAGTCTCTTTCTTCTTCTTCTCCTCCTCCTCCTCCTCCTCCTCCTCTTCTTCCTCCTCCTCCTCCTCCTCATCATCTTCTTCCTCCTCTTCCTCCTCCTCCTCCTGCTCTTCTTTCTCCTCTGCTACCTCTTTCTCAGTCCCATCCTCTACCCCTTTGAATTCCTCCTTCTCCCCCTCCTCGCCTTCTTCTTCTGTCTGCGTATGATCTCCATTACCTTGTTCTGTTTTAGGGGGAATTGGGGTCTCTTGTTCAGCAATAGGAGTGAGCTCCTCTTCTTCTTCCTCCTCCTCATCCTCCTCCTCATCCTCCTCCTCCTCATCCTCATCCTCCTCCTCCTCTTCCACCTCCTCATCGGGGTTGTCTTCAGGGATGTTAGGAGCCTCGCTCTGTTCCTGGGGAGGCGCTGCACCTTATATTGAAAGAAAATGAGAAAAACAGTTAAGAAAGGAAGTAGGTGGGAACGAGATACAAGCACATTCAAGGACAGCGTAGGCAGTGTAGAAAGGCGCATAAAAAAAGTGAATAAAGATTGCAGAGAGAAGAGAGAAAAGGAGAATGATAGAGACAGAAGGTGGAGAGACAGGGGTGGAGGAGGGAGACGGAGAAAGGCAGGGTTCTTTTTGTGTGAATCAGCCCAGCGTCCCATACACTGTGGGACTTGTGTGGGCAGCTGGTTGGAGCGAGTCCACCTCCTATTCATTCAGAGGCAGACTGCACAAACCTGAATACACACATTCACACACTCACTCATTCTGCAGGTCTGATATAGGCTCAGAAAATCACCCTCTAGTTTTCAATGACCGGTGTACAGTAGACGATGACCTAAGATCACCTGGCCTTCACAATGTATTCAACTTAGAGAAAGGAAGCATTGTAAAGGATTGACTATAGATGTAAAGGATCATTTTTATGTTAAAGGACACAAGAGTCAAATATAGGACTTCTAAAATACAATCTTATTAATAATCACCAATTGAAACAAATTGCACAAACCTTAAACGGAACATTTAATTATTTTATTTCTGCGAGGCTATTTTGAAAAGTCAACTGGATTTCGGTGTCATCTCACATTAAAGCACAATAGCAAATAAGTGCAGTGCAGCTGTGTTTTGCAAATCAGACATGAAGGGATGATTCAGAGGTCTGAACCAGGCTGTGACGATGTACAGTACAAAAATCACTGCAGTGAAGCAGCAGTCGAACAGATGTCAGAGATTAAAAAGCCTTGTAAGAGGACTTCCTCCTAAACGGACATTCTCCCAACTATATGGGCCAGAGAGCATTCAATAAAAAATAAAATGACTTGTTTTTGACAAAACTATATTCTATAAACTATATTCCCTGTGACAATAGACATACAGTGGTTATGAAATATGTAAATGCACACTGGAGTGGGAGGAAACACGATATATAAAAAATAATCTAATATGAATATTTAAATATGTTATCTTTACTGAAGTCATTCAGTACATGTAAAAACATTTTGTGCAGTTAAAAAGAGCATACAAATACTGTTACTAGACTTCAAATTCCAGTTCCTGAAATGTTAAATTTTGCAACATCAGCCAGATCAAATGATGAAATGAAGAGTTTAGAATTAAGACATCAACTCAAAAAAACAAGACATTTTTAAATTGGGGTTATAATAGAGCCTTTAATGCCTTTTACTGATTTTGTAATTTAGTTAAATCTCTGTTATGTTAATGAAGAAGTAAGTAAACCTTACTATACAGAAAAACTTTACATCCAAATATGAGGGGACAAGTTTCAGCATTTGTATTTTTTATAAAAAGAGGTCAAGAGCATTGCTACTCATTTATTAAGTATCTTTCTTTTATCTAAAGACTGTATCATCGATACCAACAGGAATTGGAAACGTGGTAAAGGTTTGAGATGCAACAGAGATTCAAAGCTGTATCAAAACCAGCGATGTGACAGTTGTACTGCATGAATATTAAAGATTAAAGAGTTTGTGGCCTACAATATGACTGTGTGGAGCAGATGAACACACATGAGGATGAACATGCAGGGGTGTGAATATTGTACACATTCCTGAAAATGAATAATGTACAGGAGGCAGTAATTTTTTCAAGACACGCAGAAATGTGCCAAAAAAAGACGAGGAAACAGAAACGACCAGATTTGACCAACCGACGTATCAACACACAGAAACCAGAATAATTCCACCAAAATATTTCCCCTCTTTTACAGATTCTTAATTTATCTTCAGATATCTGTCAATAGATATAACGAGGTATTAATACCCAATAACTATTGTTTGTTTACAAGAAAAAGCCACAGGAAAACTTAAAGCATAGACCACCAGGGTGTCCCTAAAAGACATCTACAGTAATAGTATATGTACGTATATGTATCATACTCCATTTTTAATAGTAAGGGTGAGTAGAATCTATTCATGAAATCTGATATCAAAGAGTAACTTTATTCTGCACTTCCCCAAAGTAAACTCCAGGGGTCGAGTTACTCACATGTATGATTTGTCAACCTGATGGGCCTCTCCTTCTCCCCTTCCTCCTCCTCCTCATCGTCCTCCTCCTCCTCATCATCATCATCGCTCTCTCCCAGGGCCATGCTGGGTCCTATCGGCGGCGGTGTCTTCTTGTGGGGCGAAGGCGGGTTGTGTTCATGGTCCCCTTTCTCTCCCCCGTCTTTGGCTCGTTCGTCCTTCTTCTCTGCCTCTCTCTCCAGGGCTTCGATCTCCAGCATACGCCTCTCCAGCAGCTCGGCCTGACGCTTCTGCTTCTTCTTCAGCTTCTTCTTCTTGTTCTTGGAGATCTTTCCCACCTAGGCGGGGGAAAAAAAAAACAGGACGGGAGAGGAGGCGAGAAGGTCACAAGGAGGCAAACACACAAATGAATAGGACGCTTAATGTTGTGTTGCTAATGTGAATGCCGGGTCATAATTATAGTATTGTTTTTGGTTTGATATTTTCAGCTCATCAAAGAAATATAATTTTATTTGTAATATAGAAAAAGTTGAAAATTCCTTAAAGTCTATACAACACTCATCTTATTCTCATAAAAAAGGGGGCACTGTCCTTTATACTACTGCACACATTTCCTCCTAAGTAAGATCAGTTTTGGTAATTTGGGAGACTTTCAGCATTTATTTTTTTATTGTTTATGGTCTAACTGCTGGTTGTAACGTGGAACACTTTAAGAAAAAGGAGATGCCTAATAAGTCCATGTACTAAAAGGCTTTAGCAGCATTTGATTAAACCTCGGGTTGGATTTGAGGCTGTTTGCTCACGCTGCCAGACGACTGTCAATCAAAACATTGCACAGTACTGATGATGCAGAGGAACTGAGGTTTTAAGTTATACAAAGGTAAACATAATAAGTGGGGATGTCTTTATTCAGGGATTATAAAAAAATGTTTTTGCAAAAATGTGTACTTGATACAAAATATTACATATGAAAAAAAAACGTCTTAAACTACAAATAAACCACTACAAAGAAAATGCGGTTACTGGGTTGAAAATAGAGATATTTTTCCTGGCTTATAAAAAGTTGGTGTTTGGGTCAAGGTAATATAGTATATCTTCATCAAATATATTTTAGAAAGGGACTTTCAAAGGAACTAGTTTCTAATTCAAAGATACCGTATCTGGGACATTATGTATTAAAATCTCTTTATTGATAGAGCAATGTTTCCTCAGGATTTTGTTGTTAAAATCATTTTCTAATTTAGAGAAGTGTGAGCTTTAAAGCAGTTTAAAAACCTGCTCATAAAAACATACTTATTTGATAACTGATAATAAAACATCCAATGCATTGAGCACCCTCCCTGCAACTCGAGCTATCATCACTGAACAATATGACATGCTGAATGTTGTGTCTATGTGTGTTTATGTTTGTGTGTGTGTGCACGGCTCTCATTTCATACTCACATCTGTTGTACTCACCGGTTTGAGCTGGGGGGCTGTGCTAACTGACAGACAGAGAGAAAACAACAACAATCAGACACTCTCAAAGTGTCACAGACATCTTTTTTTCGCCAACAAGCTAAGTTCAATCCGTGTCTCCATCATTTGCTCATCTGAAAGAGGGAGGGTTCTGAATCGATCTCTTTATTTATGTGATACTTACAGAATGTCATTTATCATTCAAAAGGTCAGACAACAATATGAAAAAGCTTCCTCCATCAAGATCAAATCTCGCTCTGACATGTTGCTGAAAACGAGGGGAGTTGTTGCACAAAAAAGAAAGTGGAAATCCAAAGACTGGTTGGAGAAAGAGGATAGAAACTCTTTCTATAATGTAGTCAATGAGTAGAATATCAGTTCAAGCCCATCAAACAAGAACTTTGAGTGGCATACGTTGGTCTTTGAAGGTTTCAGGTTAAAAGAACAGACTTTTCCAAAAGAGTAGAGTGTTACTAACCAATAGAAATAAAATAATGAATATAATTATTATTGAACATTGTAAAGAAACATGCCTCATATTAAGAACTGATACATTTCCAAACGTTTCTTTAAACAGAAAATGATCCATCTTTTGTATTTTGAAGAAAAATAGTCTCCAAATATGTGCAGGGACGGAGAGACAGACACACATGTTCAGTTATTTTTGTGTCATTAGCTGAGAGTTTCCAGCAAAATCGATCAGGAGCTACAATGATTCATCAGGAAACATTCTTTTAACCAAAATATAAACGTCATAAAAACACAAACAATCAAGAGCATGTCCTTTTTGTCGCTTCATGTTGCAGAATGAAGCAGGAAATGTTCACTTTTGTTTTTGGATGATAAGCGCTTCTCCTGTTATGTTAATGACATTAAAATGTTTTATTTACTTTGCCTCTTCGATCAAAGTCAGATTTTGTCAACAGTCAGCCCTCCTGTTTTGACAGCTGATGGGTTTGTGCCCGGCTTTAATTGCGTAGAAATGTAAGCAGTATAATTGGTTTCCCCCATGGCTCATAAGCATTTCTTCAGCTGATGCAAGCAATTGACAGCTCATTGTGTGGTTCACCGGGAGGACAGGGTTCATGTCGAGTTTGTCAAGACGGTGATTCTCTTTTTTCAACACCTTCATTTTTTCTTCCAGTGGAGGAACTTGTTGACAGGAGATGAAAAAAAAAGCAAAAAAAAAAAAAAAAAAAAAATGTCTCGTGTGAAGAAAGTGAGGAGGCACAGGAGGCTTCCCTGTGACTCCTTTCATGTACAGAGCAACCCAACCATTCAGAGAGGAAAGAGGAGTGCTTTAGTAGTCATGAGGGTGTATTCATTTGATTTTTAGTTACAAATCAAATTAACAATATGAGCTGTTAAGCTACTAGGGGCTGTGACATTCATCAGGAAAACCTTTTGGCTAGTTTCCTTTCTTGTGCTCTATTAAATGAATGCTAATATGGAAGTAAAGTTTTCAGTAAGGAACAAGTATTGACGTTCCCTGGAATACTAAAATTGGCTTTCAGATTAAGTGATTAAGACCACTCTCGTGGAAATGCTAAATATGAAGCTTCAACCAGCACACTGGAAAAAAAGGGGAAACT
Source organism: Labrus bergylta (assembly GCF_963930695.1). Lineage (NCBI taxonomy): Eukaryota > Metazoa > Chordata > Actinopteri > Labriformes > Labridae > Labrus > Labrus bergylta. The sequence continues at coordinate 21,462,632 of NC_089201.1, forward strand.
GCTGGCCTTGCATAAAAGTAACAAATCTGTCTAACTGTACCTTTCAAGCACAAGAATTAACTTAACTTTAGCCAGACTTGATTATTTCTGCTCATAGGGGTAATCCCTATGTTCCAAGGGTCCCAAGTAAGGTCTAACTGGGACGTCCAGCCCTCTCTGCCTGTATTTGTTGGTTTAACTTCCTGGCTCAGCAGCAAATAGGCAGAGTCATGAAGAACATCAGTTAACTTTGTGTACACCTGAGTTAATCAGGCCTCAGCTCATTTAAGTGGCTTACACTCTTTTCTCTCTCTCCTCTTTCCCTCATGGCTCAACCAGATGTTTTTGGTTTTTTTTGCACTTCCCAACACTACACTCACCCATACATTTCATTCATGACTGATTGATCAGACTCACATAATTATGATTGTTTAAACTTCGGTTTATAAGAAATGAACTTCCTCTAAAACTTGTTTCATGTGTGATACCTCTTCGTTGTCACTTACTTTCAGCGAGTTCGTTACAGATGCTGATGTGTTCTCGGAATACTAAAATAAGCTTTCTGATTAAATGATGAAGACCTCTCTCTCATGTGTGAATGCTAAATACGAAGCCTCAGCCAGCAGCTCTCGCTCAGCATATACTGTAGACTAACAAAAAGGGGAAACTGCTGGCCTTGCATAAAAGTAAAAAATCTGTCTAACAGCACCTCTAAAGCACAAGACTTACGTAACATGATTCGTCTTGTTTGATTAACCTTACAAAAACATTTGGAGGTTAATAAGGGTTTTGAATCTGACTTTCTTTTTTGTGTTCTGGGGGTCTCAGGTAAAGGCTAACTTCACAGTTCATATTGCAAAGGAACAAAGAAAGATGCGCAAGTCAAACGCTTTTTGTATGGTTAAAACTTTCTTGGTCATAAATCTGTAGGTGAAGCTTTTAAGGTGTTTTAGAACAACTGTCAGATTGCTGAGAAGGCCGCTGAGAATATGAAACTCTTATTTTGAAAGGATACTGGGATTTCTGTTTCGAGTTGGAAAATGTCAATTCTCCCATCCAACTCTCAGAGACGAAGAAAACTTTCTCAAATGTTAAACTATGTCACTTGAGGTACTCATCACGAGTGTTTTTGTGTTTACCTGCTGATCCAGAGGGAGGGGGAGCTCCAGCTTTCTGCCATTCGGTAGCCTCCATGGCCATGCGTCTAACGAAGGTGTCATCTACACACATCAGGATGTTCTCTGGCTTGATGTCTGTGTGGATGATTTTACATTTAGTGTGGAGGTAGTCCAGACCCTGCAAGACCTGCAAACACATTCAGATAAACAGACACACATTATACAACTAACAAACAAGTTTACACAAAAAAAAAAAAAAAAAAGAAGACAAAAGAAAGCCTCTCCCTGTTTAGTTCTCCTTCTCGCCCTCTTTTCATTCCTCTTTCTCATTAGCCGCTCTTCTGGTGCTTGTCTAACTCTGAGGGCAGAGCAGAGAGGCTTTTTTCTGGTTCTTTAATTTGTTTGTGTCTGTCGACTTTGAGATTGAAGAGGGGAGAACAGTCTGATTTAATATGTACTCATCTTCAGCTGAGCTTAAGAGAAGCTCACAGCGGCTCTTCACATGCGCATCAGGTGGCTGAGGGGAAGGAGCCCAACGGTCCTAAATCTGTAACGGACAGTAACTCTGAAGTGTGAAGTGAACAATACCGTTCACTGTTAAGAAGGTAAGGGATGGGTGTGAATCTTGCTGACTGATTCTTTTGCTGTTTTAATCATATTTAACTATTTTTCTTTCACCTCCTTCCCCCAAGGTCAACCAAATAATCTCAGGACTACAGCACTCATGCATGATTTATGGTACACACACCTACTTTTTGCCTAATTGGCTGGTAAAGAAATAAAGCATCAGTGCTTCACAGAATGAGAAGACTGTGACATCACGTTAGAATAAACCTCTATTCAGGACCAATTTTTCTTTAAATATGTTGTGCACTGCAGCCTTTAAGGAGATACCTGCCATTATTCAAATTCTGACAATTTATCCACATTTAGTGGAAATAGAGACGGCAACATCTCTTTTTTTTTTTTCTTTAAACGTATTGAGACATGTAAAAACTAATTTGGGTTTGGTATGTGTTAGTATGTGTGTGTGTGTGTGTGTGTGTGTGTGTGTGTGTGTGTGTGTGTGTGTGTGTGTGTGTGCTTACCTGTCTGATGATGCTCTTCACACACGGCAGCGGCAGACCTTGGTAGTTGGATTTAATAATCCACTTCAGCAGGTGGTGACCGAGTACCTCAAACACCATACACACATCTGGGACAGCGAGTCAAGGACTCACATTATTTATCCGTCTCTCACACACACACACACACACACACACACACACACACACACACACACACACACACACACACACACACACACACACACACACACACACACACACACACACACACACACACACACAAATACAAAGACACACACTATTCTGATCAGGATACGTATGCCGTTGACTCCAGAGATCTTAAAGTCATCTATCAGCTGGACCACCATGTCTTTGTTGGGGTCGTTTGGGTCGCTCTCTCTGACCTGGAGGACAAGAGGACAACGAGATGAAGCAAACATGGCAGGTAGGAGGAGCAGAGGACGAAGGAGAGACAACAATAAGAAAAGGAAACGAGAAAGTACTAAAGATAAGAGGGAGGAAAACAGAGAAGGAAAAGAAAGATAGATGGAAATAGGTGGCTGAAGGAGAATTCAAAAGGTAGAGTAAGAGATGAGAGATGAGGGGATAAGGAAAAAGAGAGAGGTGAGAAAATAAAGGGGCTGAGTTAGATGGATGTCAGGGAAAGAAGATGCTGAAAAATTCATTCAGCATGCAAGATAAATGGCCGGTGTATCTTTAGCGTTTTGGTCAACAGAGATTCAGAGTGGAGGGACTGCAAGGTGTGAAGAGGGGAAGCATGGGTGGAGAAAAGAATGAGGAAAAAAGAAGAGACGGGATATTGGGAAGATGAAAAAAGGATGGTGAATAAATAAAAGAGTGAGGAAAAAATAAGTCAGAAAGTAAGGATAGACATTAAAATGAGTCCATTAATGTAAAAAGGGAGAGTGAAAGACAGAGGTGAAGACTTAAATGTCAGACTAATCGGATTCTCACACATCGCAGCAGCTTGATCTCATCCAGGGCCGTCTCTGTGTAATGCTGGGCGCTCTTCACCACCTTCATGGCCACAAAGTTCTTCACTCTGTAAGACACACATACAGTTATTTAACTTCATACTGACTCACACAGGAATGGGCTTATAAAAGCCAATAATGACAGATTATTTGTCCTTGTTGTAGATTTGATAGAAAATGTCCTGCAGCAGCTGCTTTGATTACACATTTGCTTGGCTGTGGTTCACACTGCCCACACTGCCTCTGGAAATGCAAATTTGGCTTTGTGGCATTTTATAACATAACATTTTGTTATTACATTACCACTAAAGGAAGAAGTCAGTGAAAATCTAAACAGCCAACACAATATTTCTCAAGACCAGCATACTTGTATGCATCAAATGATTTAACTGGCAGGGTCTCGCAGGGCTGTTTCCTTACAAGCTACTGATGAGTCATTTATTGATCACCATATGCACAGAAACACACAACAGAAAATGATCATGAAATATACTACCAATGTTACATTTGTCTGCTTTTAATCTCTAGAAACTAAACATAAAATACTTGTATTATAGTACTCGAAATCGGCCTTTGAAGGTCTTGGTCTCTTCTCAGAATAAATATAATTTTGACTCGGTCTCGTTTCTGGGCAGACTCCAGATTTTAAATAAAAAATCATTACAAAAGCTAAAGAGCCAGCTCTAAAGTGAAATTTCCTTATATTCAAAACAAAGGAATCAATCCTGAACCCTCTGTTTTTGACCTTAACACATCCATCCTGTGACTACACATCTGATTGTTCTCAAAGAAGTTGTGTGTTAAGGAACATATTTTAATCAAGACTACAAAAAAAACCCGAAACATTTAATTCCCAATTAACTCCTCAGAAGTAGTGCTTCTGAAACCTTCCACCATATGAACCCAAAATGAACGGCATTCAGGCTGCAGACTCTAGTTAGATAAGATTTTTGAATACTGTAAGTATATTCCACCCACAACAAAAACAATCAGAGATAGACTCCTGTCTAGGAGCAGCTTCACTTAATCTCTGTGTCTTGTATCTTTTTCACGATCTGATTAAAGTGAGAGAAGACAATGATGCATACTAAACCCAGCGTGCTTGGCCTCAATATTTGCAGAACTGCAAAGTGATGACATTCAAACACCGTCCTTATTTTTAGCTTAGTGCATTTTTAAACTGTTGTTTTGAGTCAGCAGTGAGTCAGCAGTGATCAATGACCGAGTGAATGTAACCGATTGCAGAAAACACTAAATGATATCGCTGACTTTGTTTTGAATGCAAATCACTCACACCTGTATGACACCTCTACATCATGTGGGCGCATCTCCGGTTATGCTTTTGAGAGCGGCTAATGCTTTAGAGTTTCTTTCTTTATGAAGTTTTGTTGAACTGCAATTAAGCGGCCCAGTTGGCAAAAATATATAATAACTAGCTGTTTAAATCAAAAAAACAATCGAGTTCTAGCCTTAAAACATTGATGATGATACTAAGAGAGAAGAGAAGAGAAGAGAAGAGAAGAGAAGAGAAGAGAAGAAAGGAGAAGAGAAAAAGACAAAAGAGAAGAGAAGAGAAGAGAAGAGAAGAAAAGATAAAAAGAGAAGAGAAGAAAAGAAAAGATAAAAAGAGAAGAGAAGAGAGAAAAGATAAAAAGAGAAGAGAAGAGAGAAAAGATAAAAAGAGAAGAGAAGAGAAGAGAAGAAAAGATAAAAAGAGAAGAGAAGAGAAGAAAGGAGAAGAGAAAACAAGAAGAAAAGAAAGGAGAAGAGAAAAAGAGAAGAGAAGAAAGGAGAAGAGAAAAAGACAAGAGAAGAGAAGAGAAGAGAAGAGAAGAGAAGAAAGTGTGCGTACAGTAACTCTACTCCATCATGATCCATATGAACACCATTAGTGTAATTAACACCAGTGGCACAGGTAAACGTGTGTGTCATTCACTGAAAGGTGACACTGGGTGGACGATACTGTGACCTGTCCATCCTAGGTGCCATGTGAACGAAAAAAAACAACAAAAAAAAACATTATAGTTCAAACGGATGGCTTTCGTTCTGAAGCAGTGTGGTGTTGGTTTCAACGTTTGTCGTTGGGATGACGTGCAAGATAGTGCCAACAGGTGCATGTGAGGTGGTGTTTGTGTGGTTTGCATGATGTGTGTACTGTATGGTAGTGTGAGGAGCAAGGTTAGCTGAAGGAGAGCGCGTGTTTGAATGCGGATGTGTGTGTGCACACGTGTGTGTGTGTGTGTGTGTGTGTGTGTGTGTGTGTGAGAGATGTGCTGGTGTCTGACAGGTTGCTGAGGAGTGCTGAGGGCTTCTTCTAGGTCATGATGTGTTTGTGGTAAGTATGTCTGTGTCTCTTAAGGCATCAGATCAACTGAGAATCCTATGCTGTTTGTGCGTGTGTGTGTGTGTGTGTGTGTGTGTGTGTGTGTGTGTGTGTGTGTGTGTGTGCAGGTGTGTGTTTGTGTGACTCACTGTATGTCCCAGCACAGCCATACGGTGGAGAAGTGGCCCCACCCCAGCTTCCTGATCACATGGTACCGCCCGTTGAACAAATCCCCGATCTTCACCGGATGGTACCCTCCTGAGAGAGATAAAGAGGAGAGAGAGAAGATGAAGGTTACAGGGGACTGTTAGTGATAACCAGGCAATGACATGAAATCCATTAGTGAGGAAGAGGATGGGGAGAGGGGGGGGGGGCACAGAGAGGGAGGGATGATGAGCTGTCAGAGAACAAGACAAGTGAGTGTTAGAGATGAACTAATAAGTAGACGCAGGAGAAAAGAAAAGCACAAATACTGCAACAAGCACATAGCATCTATAAAGTAACCAAATGAAAAACTTTATTAAACTTCTGGGTGCAGTTAAAGCAAATGTAAGGACTGAAATGGTTAGTTGTTGATCATTAATAAAATAATAAGTACATTTTTCAAGTGAAAATGTTAAATGTTAGCATGTTCCTGTTTCCAAAATAAAATATATTTATTGATTTTTTTTTTAAGCTTTATTGATATTTTCACATACAGCACACACTCTGGGCTGTACATTGAGATCTAAATTGTGACTTAATATAATCAAAGATTCTTATTGATGTCATGTTTGCATGGAGACATAGAGACCAACATGTGTGAGTAGTCCACTTTGTAGCCTTGCACCAAAACTACTGAGGACATTTTGCTTATTCTTGTTTGTTTTAGCTGCATTGCAATTAGACTTAGTCTATATGTCGGCTACAGAGTTAAAAGTTAAAGCGCATGTTTAAAACATGGCTTACATCTCAGATGGTATTTAAAATGTCAACAATAATTTAACTTCATATAATTACTTCCCAGTCAAGAGGCAATTAAAATGATTCTCTGACAGGTATTCTATATATATATATATATATATATATATATATATATATATATATATATATATATATATATATATATTGTTTAGATCAATGGTTCTTAACTGGTCTAGTCTCTGGTCTAGTCTCAGGACCCACCACCAACTCCTTCAATAATAATCACAACCCAAATGTCTGATGTTTTTCAACCAATCAGATTTATTTAATGAAAAAAAAAAGGTGCAGTCTGGATCTCAGAAGGTGTTAAACATGTGACAGAAAAAAAGACATGGAACAAAACAAACATGTTTAAAAGCGGTTAATATACTTTTTGCCACTTTTTTTTCCAGGCCACCTTCATGAAGGAACACCTTCACGACCCACTGAAAACAGCTCCCAGACCCACTTTTGATACAGTTTATGGTTAGGGATTAAAGGACATTGTCACTATCATAACATGTTCGATTCCAGTTTGTTACGCCTCACTTCCCTAAGAGACTATACTACAGAGGAGGAGTTCAGGACTGGGAGAGATATACAGTCACATGAAAAAGAGGAAAATATAGTCGGTCTTAAACCAAATTTTGATTTATATTTTGTAATTACCAGCATATGATTTTGGGAGTTTGTTCTTGTTTTTGAAGTTACAGTAACCTTGATTTTGACCTTGACTTCCAGATCCAAACAGGTCATCCTTCAGTGTGTGTATACATTTGTGCCAAAGAAATTCCCTCAGGGCGCTCCTCAGATATTGTGTTAGTGACCATTTGATGGTAAGACAGAAAACCTCGATATTAAAAATGTTTGGCATCTTTGGTCACAGCTCTCACCTGTGTTGATGAAATACATTTGATAACTTCACCTTAGAAAATGAGATATTAGGATTTGAATGTTTCTCTCTTTTTCAACATGCAGGCCAAAAATTATAAATTAAAAAGTAATCAAGAGATGAATCCATCATGAAATGAATCGTTAGATACTGTTCTGATGAAAATGGTGTTTGTAAATGCACACATACATATGAACTTTGTTTGATAAAAATATGTAATGCACATGCATTTTAACACCGTTTTGCATTATTCAATTTGGTCCAATATCGCCCAAAAAAATTCTGCCTTCTAAAAAGAGGACTACAAAGTTCACATCAGGTGAAGACATCGAAGGATTCAGAGAAAAAATAACTGTGTTATTATGTGCATGTCATTTTAGGGTTGTGCTTGTTTTGGGGTTACAGAAGAAAAATATCAATGATTGTTCAGCTGAATATATTTACCTACATGAGACATTACAACCCTCTTTGTTCTTGTAATAAAGTCTCTACCAGCTGGCAGAGGCAGAAGTCAAGCCTGCCAGGGTTTTATCAGTTGTAGGTATATTTCACTGAACATCAACGTAAGTAAATGTGTGATTTTAAAGTCTGTAAAATAGCACACAAAACAAGTTTCACGTGGGGATTGAGATACTAACACTGTGATTAAATGCTGTGAATTATGATCAGATATGTGCTTCCTGACACGGTGCATTAGAGGTTTTTGTAAAGTCTTTAAAATGTACTGAAAGAAGAAGGGTGCTAAAATGTGCTTTGCGAGAAGAATCAGAACGAAAAAAGAAGCCAGAACACAATGATGTGATGTTCTCTTGTTTCGTTCAGTCTTTTTGTCTCATTGAAATGGCATCAAACAGTTTGTCTTTGTTTCTCTTTTTAAAAAAAATCTCACAGTACTTTGTGAGATTTTTCATAACAGGAGATGAAATCAACCGAAAAAGACTCGTCATGATGTATTGATTAAAATACATTTTAGTGTGTTAAAACTGAAACCAAGAAAATCATTTTGGAAACATGCTGTGCTACTTTAACCAGCAGATATTCTACAGTATTTACAGGAGTAACAAACATAAACCTCAGAGTGGAAGGACAGTCTTTCCTGTGCAGAGTCACTGCAGAAAACTAGACTGCTGCTTCTTCCTGTTCAGCAACACAACAACCTTGAAACGCTCGTGTCACAACTACCATGATGGCTTTGACAAAGCTGCTGCAAATCCCATCAGGAGGGGAGACAGAGAGAGAGAGAGAGAGAGAGAGAGGGGAGGGAAAGAATCACAGAAAGGAGCAGGCTTGAGTGTGTGTGTGTGTGTGTGTGTGTGTGTGTGTGTGTGTGTGTGTGTGTGTGTGTGGTTCTGACCTTTGCAGTAGTCTGCGGGGTCCTCCTGCTCCTCATCGTCGGAGCCCAGGATCTCCTCCTCCGGCTCCGGGGGCCCTGCCGGCTCAGGGGGAGGCGGAGGGGGTGGCGGGGGAGGAGGGGCACTCAACGGGGCTTTCTGCTGGGTCTCAGGCCTGAAAAGACGACAACAGATGGATAAAAGTTAAGTAACCAAGCAGATAACTTTTGAACTTCTAACAGGAAATCCACCTCCGAGGATAGTACAGTTTTCACTTTGACATGTTTTAGGTATTTCTAGCTGTGATTCACGGTGACTGTAGAGTGAACTTTTAAGTGCAGATGACTAACATCCAATACCAACTTCTAGCTGACTGCTTCCATTCAACAGTGATTCAACCAGTTCAAAGTTCAGGGACACTTTTACATAGTGTCAGACAGGGCTTTACAGTCGAAGGGGGAAAAAAAAAGGAAATGAAGTGATGTGCTTTTTATCTGTTTTCAAAATAAATGAAAGAGTTGGCACAAAATCAGCCGTCACAGTGTTGTTTAACAAATACAGAATGAGGTGGGGAGCATAGGGACTCATATTTAATCAACAGACAACCCAAGAAGAACGAGGACATCACAACACCAGGGACTTCTTAGGATTGCACTGCAATAACATGCTCACAAACCCTCTGCACAACAACACGATACAGTCAAGTTCTGGGCAACACTCAAAAAATGAACGACAGGTTTTTTTGCAGCCCAATAAAACAAAGCTAACTGGTATTTATTCAAGCAATATCAGCAAGCGGAATCTGATCAGCAGAAGATGCTAACCTTATTACATTATTTCAATTACTAGTTTTAAGTTGATGCAGAGATTTGTTCTTTGTTTAAGGCAAACCTCTTTGATGTTATTGACACAATAAAATCATTCATTTATGAGTGTACAGTACAGTGCATACAAAAACAAATGCCTGTTCATTCTGCACCATTTATAAACTGAAGTTTTTATTTAGAGTAAAATTTAAGCAGGAAAACAGAAAAATGTACAACTACTAGACGCAGTTGATGCAGATTGTATTAGTGTTATAATAAGCAAAGTCAATTCTCAAGAGAACCAACATGCAATCTCCACACACAAAGGTCCGACGGGGATTCGAACCAGGAACCACCTCGCTGTGCAGCCCTTAATCAATTCATTTTCTAACAGTGAAATATTCAATATCAGGTAATACAAACTACAATACAAAGAAACACTGTTGTCGTATTTATACTTATAATAATTAAATTGTGTTTAAACAGCAATTTTGCAATTGTATACAAAATAAATCATGTTCATATGAAGAACTTAATGTCTAACAGTGAGACAGATTTAATGTGGTTTTATTTGTTTCCTTTAGAGCAGGATTGTAAGCCAGATGTCTCTCTATGATTTTTTTATGATGTGATCATGTGGAGTGAACATAACTGCAATTGTTTGACGGTCTGACTTTGCCTCAAGCTCAGACATCCAGGTTGAACCAATCAACACCCACACAACACCTCAGACAGGAACGGACAGGAACATGGAAACAGTCCAAAAATAACTCGATATTTGCAACTCTGGAAATGTAATAACAGAAAATAATAACATACAAGAAAAAGTTAGCTTTCCAGGGTTCACTTCTATAGTCTACGACGGCCTTGCTCCACTTGCCCTGTCGTCTAAAATGGAACTGAGCCCATGAGAGGGGAAACATAAAAGAGGCTGCAGAGCTCAGTCTGCCTCTTTCTCCAGGCCTCAATACTTTCACAGCATTTAGCTGGCACTCTCATCCAGGGCGACTTACAATGATTGATCAGGCAGGAAATTCAGTGTTTTGCTTTAGGAGGCTGCTAAGGCACGAACGGCTATTTGGGGAGAGTTTGGGAACGTTTGTAATGTTTCTGTTATAAACCAATACCAACCAAACACCAAGAACCAAACTATTCAATCCAAAGCCTCCGGGCTGAACATGTGCCCTTTATTGCACTCAGAATAGCCCTTTGAGCTTAAGCACAAATACTTGTATTTCTAAAAAAGCTTAAAATGGTGTTTTCGACAAAGGGATTTCTGGAGAATCAATCTGAAATCATTCTTTTTTTTGTCATTTAACATCAATTGACTTCTGCAGGATAAAGTAAAAACATGTAAGATCCTGGCAAACCAGGCCAAAGATTAAAAAACAATGATGTGATCACATATATACAATGTACCGAATTTTAAACACACCCCTCTTTCCTACACACTTGACAGCTGTACACAATAGTTTGGAGGGCTCATAAAATCCCTGCATCAGAGTATGCATAATGCACAATGGAATGCAAAGAAGAAATTGCAAAGTAACCCGCTGCAGTTCTGCCTGCACATTATGGTAGGCTTTCTGTAAGCAAAATTAATTGCTTAGAAATAATTCCATCAATCGGCTCCTGCAGCCACATCCTACGCCCACCTCACGCCCCCCGTCTCTAATGAGCCAGTGGCAGCCTGCCCTAATGACACCAGCTTAGTTTGGCACCAAGAGTAAACACATGCCATGTGAGGATTTGCTAAGAACGCTGCATGTTTAAACAACCACATTGTTCTGTATATGAGTATAAAACTGAAGAATTTGGAAGGAGAAAACAGAGAGACTCGGTTTTAAGATACATTAATCTCAAGAGTGTTGGATAAAAAAGCCTCACCCCCGACCAAGATGACAACGGCACAAACTCCACCAGAGCAAACAATGAGACTTCATGGACTGGCAAGGCCTTTGCTGAGATGAAAGCTTGCCATCTACCCCCCAGAAAGGTAGGCTATAAGCTTTTGTTTGTCTATAGTCATATAAGTTTTGAATATTATGGGAATGCACAAACTTCATGTGTGTATTAGTGTGTGCATTCCCAGACAAGAAGGTGTTGTATGGGTGAGATTTGCTCTCGAATTGTTTATTTTGAGGGGGCTGAAATGTGGTTGTTGGAGAAGAAAGCTGAACATGCTGTATTGACCCAGCTGTACATACGTTTTGAGCCAGGCTTTTAAAGGTATTATGCATACCTGTTACCTCACATTTCTTATATGTATATGGAGCTGAAAAATGCCCATATGTTGACCCCTGCATGGTGTAATTTTGCTGACTATTTAAGCACAACAGAGGGGGACGAGGGATGGCAGGGAATTGCTTATCACCTTGAGTGGCACAGTGCTTGCACCAGTCCTGATACCGATGTAGCTATAAAGACTTTATATGGGCAAATGTTTCATTGACCTTTTGTATATTGTACACCCTTACTTTAGAGAACATTGCATATAATAATGTATGCAAAACCTTCAGTAATTTATCAATGCCATCCATCCAGGTCTCTTATGATTGGAGAACAGAGCTACTTTGAGGGACATTTCCCATTTCTTTATTTTCCCGCCCGACGAGTTCTCCTGCCACAACAAGCTTGTAATATATGAATTTAATCTTCAGAAAAACACAGTGTGAAGAGCTCGAGGTGAGAATATACTGCAGCTCTCAAATGAATCAGTGCAAGAAGAAATCTTCATTCAATCATACATTCCCTTATCATCGACTCGATCGAATCGTCAAAAAACGTCTCAAAACGACTCGTTGTTTCTGTGATGTCTCTTCCTGTGAGACAAGTGAGGCCGAGCCCGAGAGAACTCGCCAAACACTTTTTTTTTCTTATTCAGCGTCACATCGCAGCAAATCCAGCATCATGATCAAAAGCTAAATTAAGACGAGGAGAAATATAAACACACAAAGCCAGTGCTTGTGAGCCGTTATAAAATTGCGGTCACAGGCGCAGACACATGATGGAGCCTCTTGGTGCGTTGCCATGGCAACTGCAGAGCGAAGAGGGGAGGTAGAGGGGGTGGGGGGGTGGGGGGAGAAAATTCCAGGACACAAAGCGTTAACATGGTGGCAAGGCCAACCCACACAAACACAAACACATACCCGATGGCACGGGCTCTTCCAATACTGCAGTGAAGGACAGAAGACAACTTGGCATTGACATTTCATTGCTATTTTACAACTACACACACACACACACACACACACACACACACACACACACACACACACACACACACACACACGCAGGGGTGGGCTTTGTCCTTGCAGGAGGATGCTCCTTCTTTACCAAAGCAGTCACGTAGGGAGACATACATCACGTCTAATTGCTCAGCATTTTTTTTACGGCCCGTCTTGCCATTGGCTGCACTAACACTTAGCCTCTGGGAACTTTCTGAACCTGAGCCAAACAGCAAAAAACATTAAGATAGCAAAGACGCAACCGCCTGAGAGACAGACAGGCAGGTAGGCAGGCAGGCAGGCAGGCAAAGGAAGGACGGTGACAGCATGAAGAGGAATCAAAAACATGGAGAGGAAATCACAGTCAGAGAGGTGGAAAGGAGAAAAGGAGAGGAAAGAAGGTCAGGAGAGAAAGGAGAAACAGACGAAACCAGGAACTGAGAGAAAGAGAAAGAGACTTACAGACAGAATGATGGACACGTGCATTGAAAACAGAATACAGAAAAAACAAACATGCATGCAAAAACAGAGACATGGAAAGATACATAAGAGAGAAAGAGAAATATAGAAAGTTTAGTGGAGAGAAAGACAAATGCTGTTCACAGAATGAAAGACAGAGCACGAGATAAGTATAAGTGGAGACAGAGGCAAAAAGAGAGGAGAAATATCAGAAAGACACAAGCAGTGAAAAACAGAGGTATCATACAGAAAATGTACAAACTGAAAAATAAGAGGAATAGAGAGACTCTTTTCTGGATCCAATCATGAATACAAATTATAGTAATTATTCATAAAAGAGATGTAGCAGGATTTGCTTTGTTGCAGTCACACACGAAAACCTTTAGAGCAAGGCACACACTGAATGTGGGTGTACACAGTATGTTTCTATCAAAACAGATTGCTGCACACCGAAACACGCTGCACATCGCTCCACCTTAAACTACACCGAGAGACAGGTGGAGGTGGAGAGAGCATTACTGCTGAGCAAGTGGAAAACAACAAACCCCGAGCTGACGACAAGCTCATCTTTGAAGACCAAAACACAACAGTGAAGTGAGGTCATTACCTTCAAACACGGCGTGAAGTTAGACATTTAAAGTAGACGGGCTCCCTGGATTATCACTTTTTTTGAATCTCTACAGCTTTTACTACCTGATAAAGGCAAAGTCAGCAGAAAAATATTGTGTGGGTTGTTTTTCTTTGCTATGATTGTATTAAGGAGATATTTTACATATTTTTTAAAGATGCATATTAAATAGCTCCATTGAAAGGTATAGATCTTATTTCTTGTACCATTGTTTCTGCAAAGGCGGTAATGCCTGTTTGTCAACAGAATTATGAACAAACTGACACTATTTTCTTAAAAAGTAGTGAAAAGGTGTAAGACAGGCCAGGATAAAATGTGTATAGAATATAAGATTATATTTACAGCTATTAAAAATGTCTGCCTTGTGCACAGTTCTTCAAATAAATGTTGTTTGTACCAAGCTGCATGTTTATAATGTTATCAAAGTCAAAGCATGAGTTAGATATTATCCCATACTGTTCATAATGTTAAAGTTATTCTCTGCTTTCACCAATATATGTTGTGTAATATCTTAACATTTTAATAGTGTAGTATGCAAAGCTAAGATCATGATGCATAATTGAAACACAACCAGGATGTGTTGACCTACCTTATTACAGTTTTGGAAACAGACTAATGTTGTGGTTGCACTAAATATGTTTGTCACAGAAATCAAAACCTATGGCCCTGGTGGACGTCTGCACAGCCCATGTGCCCTTCTAGAATCATCCCTCAATGTGTCATTATGTCAATCTGACCCTAAGAGGTTGTTAGCTGCCAGATATGTTGATCTCTAAAGAGTGCTACAAAATATATTCTGTCTTAATGTGCTGTTGTTTAATATCCTCAACATAAACTAATGATTTAAACCTTTTTGAGCATTTCTAGTAAATGAGAAGAATCAGTATCATATGTAATGCGGTGTGAACTGAATCTAAAATGTGTCACCGAGGTTCAACAATTTGCAGGGGTTTCAAAAGAACCAATCAGCTGTGATTACCTCCCTCCTCTGGTTAAAAGGTGTAATAATCAATGTTCTCCACTTATTGGCACTAATTTGCACACTTGGAGATTCAATTTGCTCCTGAAGGGTCCCTGCCTGCCTCTCCTGAGCTCAGAAGCTGCTGTATTTTTAGCCCTCATCAGATCAGGGTTTATTTATGATAATTTCATTAGAAGTTTGGACTGAGTCTGATTTTTAATATTTTTGCACTTGTGAGAAATACTTGGTTAGTCGGGTAAAAATGTATTTGTAAACAAGATGCAAGACACAAAAATAAATGTTTGCTGCATGGTCTCATATATTTGGAACAACTTTGAAATAACACCTACATTAGTTGAGAAACAAGTGGATAGACAAAGCCATAATTAGAGTAAAAAAAGAAGAGGGGAACAACACAATGTCAGGAGTCTCTCTGCGGAAAAAACACAACGTTTGTACGGCCAATTAAACATTTTAAAATGGATCAAAATGACATTTTTGCATTGAGTTAATTCTTTAAAAAGGCGACCAAACAGCAATCGAACAACATTAAGAAAATTTTTGCCTATATTGAGCTGGGGGCCTTCAAACACTTCAGCAGTAAGCTTTACGTTTAGGAGTCTATGTTTTAGAGCCTTTAGGCCATGTGGTTAATGTGTTTAAAGTCCAACAAGTATTTCTATGGTATGTACGTTTAAAGGACCTGACACACCAAGGAGACCCTCAGCCGTCGGTCCTATCACTATCATTTTCCTCACTGAAAGCTTACTAGAGGCTGGTTTAGCCATTGGTCAAACAAAATGAACCCACCCTAACAGAGGGTGGGGATAATGAAGGCGATGTGCTGATCCAAAGGATGGAAGGAACACTGAAATGGTTCATCTGTTACAAGTGTGTGTCTGTACATGTATTACATGTGTGTGTGATCACCTTGCCTCGGGCCACAGTGAGCGAACCCTCAGGAATGTCCCGCGTGTTTTTAGCATTTTTATGGTCATAATATAAAAGACGCTGAGCATGCCATGTGTATATGTGTGTTAACGTTGTGTTGTCCACTCCAGCAGTGATGCATGTTTTAAATACTGCAGAGCACAGGTTGAGACAGGACTCTGTCAGCCAACAACTTTGGAAATAACTGCAGAAGTTTTCCATCCCTCAACACCTTGTTATGTGTGTGGACATGCCCTGACGGCTTTTTACACCCACCCGAGTGTGATGTACAAACATCTGCACACATACGCATGCTGCCCGCTGTCAGCGACTCAAACTCACACCCCACAATGGCATCTCAAGCACCATTGGTAAATTTCCTACAGACCAGCATGCTATTGAATCAGGCACATTACACAAAGAAAACTTGCAAGTAAGCACAAAATTGACCTGATTTGAGTTCCTTCCCACATGGTTTTTTGTTCCTTAGTTACTGGTAAGCTACCTGCCTACATCACAACCCTGTTGGAGTGGAATTTGGGATCAACATGAGTCAACTGATTTGCTGCTTCTTAAAGTGTACTGAACTTGGTAAAACTGCATCTTCCTCTGGTGCCCTGAGCCCATGGAAAACCCTCTAGATAACTAACGATTGACGTTATTCCCTCTCTTGCAGAGTTAAGGATCAAGAGTTCTAGACACCATTTCAAATTATAATTGTTTAAATGGATTTCTATTGTTGATTATAAGTTGTGTTTTCTGCTTGCACTTTGCTTTACGGGCGGCTGTGGCTCAGTTGGTAGAGTTGTTGCCTCTCAACTGGAAAGTCGAGGGTTCAATCCCCATCTGGGCAACATGTCCAATGTGTCCTTGGGCAAGACACTTAACGCCGCATTGCTCCCACTACTTCTGATGGATGATACTACATAGTGACCTCTACCATCAGTGTGTGAATGGGTGTGAATGGTGGGTGTGGCATGCAGTGTAAAAGCGCTTTGAGTAGTCAGAAGACTAGAAAAGTGCTATATAAGCTCAAGTCCATCAAGTTCATTTGATGTGCCTGTAATCTCAAAAGCATTGGAAATGAGGGAAACCTTAATGTCCTTTAGAGAAAAAAGCACTAAAACTATCAAGCGTGTGGAGGTAAAACAAGTCTGAGATTTACCCTCAAAACAAGCATCAATATATGTTATAAACAGTTCTGTAACAAAAATTTCAAGAATCAGCTGTCATGACTGCAAAGACACTACATACCAGTATGTGATGGAATGTAGAAACATGCAGCAGAATGTCCACTCTAAGGAAATTAAATTAGGTAAAAAACTAAAACTTCCCTATCTCCAAATGACCAACAGGGTACCCAGTGCACAGCCTACACATCCTCAGGTGCGCACGGTTCCCTCCCTATGGCTATCTGATTTATTTATTTTTTAAAGCCCTGAATATTCATATCATGATCTCCATCAAAACTCCAGTATCACTCAGGCTAAAATCCTCACTCAATATCTACAAAGTGTAACTGTAGAACTCCATAATGACCTTTTCCAGATTTAAAACAGATGTTTATTTTAGTTGTTAGTGTTCCTACTAAAGATGGAAATCTTCATCCTTTTTTGATACGGAACTTATCATGATGAGCTGGGCAGCTGTTGTTTGTACTACATGTTCCTCGACCAGATGTAAGACGTGCTTTTTTATTAGGAGACTATTTTCAGCCGTGATTTGGTTCTCCAGTGAGTATTTACACAGCAGGATCGTGTATGCGGAAACGACCAGAAGTAAACACACAGTGCATAAACACAGGGAGCAACTGTGTGGCTAGCTGATGGTTTTTTAATAGCTTTTGAGAACTATTGAGGTCCATGACACAGAAGAAGAAGCTGTTTCAGGCTTTGGCTACTGCCCTTTAAAGTTTCGATCGTGTCAGATGTAATATAAAGGTGTAATATGTAGAATTTTACACTGAACTATCTTAATAAAATAAGAAATTAACTAAACCATTGTTATTTATTTTTTGGCTGAGTACTTACATTAGCTCTAATATTACCAACAGTTATCAAACCAGACAAATACTTAATTTTAGCGTTCGTGGCAGCCGCCATGACAGACAAGACGTGTTTATTGTTGCCATGGAAACACCAGATGTTACGTCAAAGACTGCTGGAAGCGGGAACTTCTACTGAAAGCTGCCGTACTGTTGCTGTATGTGCTGCTGTGATTAAAACGTTTTGTAAATTATACTTGGATACATTGTCGTGAAACATATTCGCTTCTTCAGGTCGGTTTCGCCCGTTCGTCTTGACTACGGTCAACTCAGTTTGTCTTCATTGGGGGTGGGGCTGGAGTAGCAGAGTGAATCACTCCCATGATTCCCCGCCAGCCTCAATGACATCTTTTCTCATTGTTTTGATTGAGAGACCCCTGCTGGCGGAATCTACATACTGTATGTTCAAGAAACGTCTTGTGATGATCTAATGTTAAATTCAGTCATTCACTTTGACAGTATCTGGACATTCAAAGTCCAGAGTCCCGCAGCTGGAGACCACTTCAAGTGCTGAAGCTGAGACAGTGTCTGTGGGACAACGTTTCACAGACTATGATCCTTTTGAAATGATGATGTCGGGAAAGAAATAATCAGTCGCTACTGTTAGAAGAGGATGTTTGTGCCCTCTCAAATACCTGCTAAGTTTTTTTTTTTTTATTAAAGGCTGCTTTATATTTCTTTGGAGTATTTAAATCCATAAGCATGTTTTGGCTTGTTTATGGAGCTTTACCAGTCAGTCATCCATCAACTACAAATCAGGACCTGAACCACTTTGAAGAATTCCACAAATGCTTTTTTTCTCCTCTCTGTTTGCTTGTGATGAATCTGGGTCTCACTGCGTTTGTCCCATTTTATGACACACATTTAAAAAGCCTGAAGGAAAATGAAGAAGGGGATTTTGTTTCTTCATTTGTGAAAAGACATATGATTCAATTACTGCAGAATAAGAACTTGTCTTTTAAACATTTTCTTTGAACATTGTGTAAGGCTTGCTCTTCCTACCAAAGTCAGGCAGATATAGGTTCACATTGTTATCTCTTTTTTGTATTCTTTAATGTTTCTCTTCTTAGATCTTAAAGCCACTTGTTATTGTTTCTATCTCTTTTAATGGCTTATTTCTCTTCTTACATCCTATGTCGTCTTGGTCTCAACCTAAGTTGCCTGAATTCTTGTGAGTTATTTTGTTGTCTAAACTCTGAGGATGTTTGGGTTCTGATGTTGGTCGGGTTTTTGTTTGGGGGGCCAGTGGACTAGTGGTTAGTTTGCACGCCTCATGTACAGAGGCTACAGTCAACAAACTCACTGTCCTGTCTTTCAATACAAGGCCAAATATAAGTGGTTCTTTTTTTTAAACTTGAAAAACTTTGTATATGTCCTCTGCAGAAATATTAGTTTTGGTTTTTGCACCCTCCCCTGGTTTCAGACTGATATGATCTCATCATTTAATCCCTCAGAGACTCAGATCGTAGGTAACACACCTCCGACCACTGAGAAACCGAACTGAACAGTCGACTGCTGTAGCATTCAAACTTGATGACTCAACCTCATACATGTCTAGCGATCACCAAGGTAACAGGTATTCCTAAGCAACAAGAGCATCTTCCTCCTCTCCTCTCACTGTGAAGGCGTGGGTTTCAGACCGCGGGTGTCCTTCAGTTCTGCTTATCCATTCTCACGGTGGTGCCTCCACGTCTGATCGATTCATCGTTAATCTTTCACTCTCTCTGTCTCACCATCTCGGCCCCGTGTCAGCAGGACAGCTGACTCACTCTCTCCTCTCCTCCAGAGGATCCGTCTGTGTGCAGAACTGAGATCTCACAACTATTTTCAGGATGCAGCCTGCCGTCACTGCCCCCACATAACCTCTCGCTGCACATTATGGTTCTGCCGGATGTTGTTTCCCACCACCAGACATTGATTCAATACTTTAGCATAAGGTGAAATGCTAGAGCCCACATACTATTTTACACTATGAATGTCAAAGGTGGATGCTACCTTGTTCTTGAACTTCTTCTTTGTCTTTAGATGGATATATCAGGAATTTAAAAACAAGAAGTAACAATTCAAGCAAGAGAGAAAACACCATATAAGTGTTGCACTTGTTACACCTGCAATGAACGGCTCAGAAAATAATCTAAACTGATGCAGCAGTACCATAGATACTATCTGTTTTACACTGACTGTCACATTAGTCAAGGCTTAAAAAAAATAAGTAAGCAAAAAGTAGGTAACCAATCAGTGTTTGCACATTGTATGTTTAAAGTTCAGATATTTAAGGTGGTGGGGGGTAAAAGGAGATCTATTTTCAAAATAAACATGTTAAAATATGGGACATCAGGAGGGAGCAACCAGCAAGCTTTTTTTTGGT
This sequence comes from Labrus bergylta, assembly GCF_963930695.1. NCBI lineage: Eukaryota > Metazoa > Chordata > Actinopteri > Labriformes > Labridae > Labrus > Labrus bergylta. The sequence continues at coordinate 21,482,702 of NC_089201.1, forward strand.
TTGGAATTCCTTCACTCTACTGGTCCAGAAAAACCTACACATCAGAGTCTCTATCAGGAAGGAAAAAGGTAAATAGAAACATTTCCAGTAAGTGGGAATTGAATTTGCATTTTCAAAGCTCCCGTCAATCCTACGAATTCCTGAGTGAATCAAATGTTTGAGGATCCCTGTAAGTCACCCAAACTAATAATAGGCTTTAGGCTATTCACTTCAGTTTGAATTTTTTGGCAAACAGCGAAGTCCCAGAGCTTCCAGTTACTCAAGAGATGTAACACTGGACTCAAAAAGCACAAAGAAACTGATTCTGCATCAGTGGTGTAAAGGACTACTTTATCTCATTCTGCATGGTGCTTACTGTGGCCTAGAGAGGCCAAAAAGCAGCAGAGGCCTTCACCGTTTGATCTCTCTAGTGCTTTGAACGCCATCCAGCCCTTCCAACTTGGCAAGAGGCTCTCGACAATTCAGGTATGCCACAAAATGAGCAGCAAAGTTGTGCAGGAATGTGTTGTGTGTTAGGAATGTGTTGTGGATGTGTTGCTGTCGCCACGTGTCCTCCTGACTCCTCTTCACCACATGCATCAATGAAAACAACGGGCTACAGGTATCTATCACTGAAGATGAACTGAACCGTGACTAAGATAAACGTGCAGGTCTAGAGATACTGAAGATAAAGAGACTTTCTAAATGAAACATTAATATGAAGAGGTGCAGACGAAAATGGTTAAATCCGTCTTGTTCCTCAGAACATTTTCCATGCAGGTATAGTAGACTTTAATTTGAATATTTTATTCCTCATGGATTGCCTGTCTGCAGCCAAGTATTGTTCCTGCAGCAACAACTGAATTTCCTTCATAGAGATCAGATCACCAGTAACCTTGTAACCACTGGTCTACATCTAGTTTGGAAATAAACAAGATACACAATTCAAAACAAGAAATCAATGCATTTCCCTGCAATAAATGTGTTGCACTATCAGCCAATTGCATCCTGTTGAAAAGTTGCTATGAACCTCTTCACTTACTAAATGTAAGTCTTGAAAAAAAGCATTCGATAAATGTTTCAAATCTGAAATAAAAGCCATAATTTGGTTATGATACAAATGGGATTGCAGCGGTTTGTGCATTTGTCAGTGTCAAAGCTGAAACATAGTTTCAATGGTAATTAATAGACACAGAAGGACATAAAAGACTGTGCTTTGTGCAGCAGGGTTCAGGCCAAACTAATCTATACAGTCTGAATCAACTGCTGCTGAAATTCCCCACAGGCAGCCGGTGGATACAGGACCACATGCTACGCAGCATTGACTGAACTCCACAGTGGATACAAGATGCAGGGCGTACACATACACACACGCTGCAGAAAACATTTGAAGATGATGGGCTACAAAAGGCTAATGAGCAGGATCCACACATACACCACAATTACAGCCACGTTGGCGCACTAAAATAAACCTGCAGCACCCATCTGTCACTGCATGGAAATCCCTTGCGATAAAACCAGTTGACTTGGAATAAAATTTGCATCGGAAAACAGGAGCTGTTCATGACTGGTGGGGCAGCATATTTGCGCATGTGTGCAAAAAAACAAACAAACACACAATGCCTTGAGGCAGTGGAAGTCAAGTGACATGGCTGCAGACCCAGTGGGATAAGCACATTTCTGTCTCCTGAGTGCAAAAATGAAAAAAAACCACATAAGCAAAAACTACAAAACATGCATGCACACTAAGAAAATCATGTTCTCATTCATGTTTTTTTTTTTTTTTGCATGCATCATGTGTGTTTTCTGTGGAAAAAAAGGCCATTAGTCTGGTGTTCTGCTCAGTATAGAAACATCTTCCAGCATTTCTCGCACACATAGCTGATGGGTATCTGCTCTATCTTTTTTATTGTGCATTGCACTTTACACTCTCTCTATATAGTGCACTCATTCTCTGCATTCTGTATTTATACATTCCAATGACGTCAGCCGGCCACAAAGCCTGTTATTGTGGAGGTTACATCCGCCCACACTTAGTTACAGCAAAGCCTCATGAGAAGCCATGTGTATGTACTGTATGACTGTATGAATTGTAAATTCAGTCATATGTGTGCACATAGAGAAGCGTCTTTTTCCTTGTTAACCATGCATAAAAAGAGGAGAGGTTTCTACTTGGACTCGAAAATATTTGCTCCAACAAAACTGCAGTTTAAAATATATTTTTTTTGTGTATATACCATAATAAAACTAACAAGAATAGACACAACAGCTTACCATGAGATCTTACCAAGAATTCCCCCAATCCAGTTCTCAGTAATTTGAGCATTTTTTTAAAAGAAGGTTTCTGCAGATTATCTGCCACTTTTCCTGGTTGAGAATAACGGAGGCTGCGTTTGACAATGTAAACTAAGGTTTTCACTGAATATTATTGCGAATTCAGCCGGCTAATCTCGCTGCGTATGAAAAAGACCCAGGGGAAGAACGAAATATAATCCATCAGAAGAACCAAATGTCGGAGAGTGATTTGATGGATGACATGCTTTGTAGCAGTATGAAACATTTTCTTTCTTTAAACAGGCTCAAATCAAATACCTTTATATTGCTAACAGTATGTGTACATTAAGGCATTGCCGCCTGCAAAGTGTGAGGTGCACTACATTGCCTATATGTATAGAATTTAAAAGAAAGAGCAAAGCGCTTTATTTATTGTTGCTAGTTAACCATTCAATCACTTTCCAAGGTGGGTGTCAGTGCCTCCTTGTTATAATCAGAAATGTCAGTAACTATGAGTACATTACAGACTTTGCTTATCCAGTGAGAATGGGCCGTACCGAACACTGACGATGGATGATGAGGGATAAATCCCAATTACCAGAGGTCCCCAGGTTATACTAATCCCGTGCAAATAGGGGTTGTTATGACCAGCTTGTGTAGGCCCTAACATTCAATGGAGGTCCACACAGTCAACTTGCTTCTAAAGTCTAGTTTATTTCAAAACAACACAAAAAATACAAAGGCAGAGGGAAATTAGTCTATGCTGTCCAGAGGAAGAGAGAGCCAGAAAGCTGTGGCAGCCTGGCTTATGCCCTCCACTTTCAAGTTTTTTATTTTTTTTTGTATGTTGTCCGTGTGGCGTAAAAGCAGTTGTCTTGGGGGTGCCATCCGTAGCATTGGCTGAAGGCAATTAGCCTTCCCCTTTGCAAGCATGCTCTAGTCGCGTAAGTACCCACCGCCAGTACACATATGAAGATTGTAGGGTTGAGTTATTAAGATTTTGGATAGGCAGTTCAGGAGGGGAAGGCTCCTTTTCTTTATCAGCCCTCTCTATGGTTGTGCACTGTGTGTTGCACCACATTTGTTTTTCTTCAAGTGGTGACAGTTTGTCATGGTAAGGTGTCTATTTTTGTTTACAGTATGTCAACCTAACATAAAAACCCTTTGGTTGCCGAGTTTTTGCAAACGTGCTTGTCGTAGAACATTGTCTCAATTTGCAAAGGCAGATTTGGTTGATTTAGGTGTGCATTTAGGTTGGAAAAAAGCAAATCCCTAAAAAGGCTGAGTTGAGGGTCATGGTTGAGGAGTTGGCAGCTTCAGTAGGCCTTTTGGAACCTGAGCAGAGTAAGGGTCCTGAGATAAAGTTTCCAGGAGTTGTCTTTTGAACAGTATATGCAGTTAGAAAGGGAAAAGGCTAACTGGGAAAGGGAAAAGTTGCAGCTTCAGTTGGAGCTTGAAAAGCTTAGAGTAGAACAGGCACAGAAAGGTAGGGAGGCAGAGGTGAAGGTGGCTTTGGAAAGTGAAAGGTTAAAACTTGAACTATTAAAGCTGGAGTTGGTAAGAGAGGGGAAAGCTAGTGAAGCTCTGCTGGGCTCTGGTTTGTCAGGGCAGACTGTTGTTGGTTGTGCTGGATTTGATGATGCAGGTAATCTGCGCCTGTTACCCAAGTTCAATGAGAAGGATCCGCTAAATGTAATATAATACATGTGCGAAATGTAATATAATACATGTGCGAAATGTAATATAATACATGTGCTAAATGTAATATAATACATGTGCTAAATGTAATATAATACATTTAGCACACAAATTAGTGAAATGCTGGAAGACGTTTTGGATACAATTTAAGATTTATCTAAATTCTTTATTTTCAAAATCATGGGGCCACATCCATTCAGAGGCCACTTCATCAGGTACAGCAGATAATGATGTTTGTGATCCAAAACTACAGCCAGGCCAAAGATAATAACTTAAAGAATTTTTTATTTTTTTTGATCGTCACAGTCTGATGGAAATTGATATGGCATCGTTATCATTAATACATGTCTACATACTTCAGGGAACAGATTATGGAAACACCACCACTCACAGGGACACTAATAATAAACATGAAGTAGAATTCTGACCTTTGAAGTTTTCACCCAAAAAGATGAAAAATTTGTAAAAAGTTTTGTAAAAGTTCAAGTTGAATTCATGGCAGAGCTTTGGCAGAAATTGTACAAGTGTACCTGATGAAGTCGAATAATATATAGATGATAATGTAATATAATAATAATGATGTTGTGTGTGTATAACTTCTCATGTAAATCAGGCTTATATATGACTGCTTTGATTAGATTATGGTAAAAAAAAAAAAAAAAAACAGCCTAAAGGAAAAAAAAACAGAAAGTAAAACAAGATTGCTTTTAAGATTTTTTCTTTGGTCTGTGGTTTGAGACTTGTGTAAATCAGTGTACTTCTTGTGATGAAAGATACAACAGAAAACTCAAAGTACTTGGTCTTTTTCGATTTTCGGAAATTTTCAAAATCCAAAACTAAACACGCCAACCACAATTTATATTTTTAAGACACTTCAAATCCATTATTACCCCTTAACCTTTTCTGAAGATTATTTCCTTTGAGATTTTTTGCTATGTTGGTGCAGCGTTCTCTAAACTCCCAAAGGGCTTCAGTGATTGAAAATCTCCCTCTCGAGCTTAACGTAACAATAATCATCCTGAAGAGTAATATAACTTCATTAGTTTTCAGAAGCAGGTTTTAAATCACATAATTACTGCCAATCAAAGTGAATGTCAATCTTAATGAGGTCATTATATGTTACATTGCCCTCAAACTACAATAAGCTATTAAATGTATATAGGCCTGACAATATGGAAAAACATTGAATCACATTTGAGGATAATACTCCAAAGTTACCGTCTGAACCATGATCTTCACCTTAACATAACCCAGCACTTTTGATGCTCAATCCAGCTAAACCCCATGAAACTACAAACATAATGCTAGGTTTGGGAAAAGATCATGGTTTGTGGGCAGATGTGGCTCAGTTAGTAGAGTTGGTCGCCTCTCAACCAGAAAGTTGGGGGTACAATCCCCATCTCATGCAGCTACACGTCCGATGTGTCCTAAGGCAAGACACTTCATCCCAGTTTTGTCAGCAGCGTATCAATGTGTGTGAATGGGATTAGATACTTCTGATGGTCACTTTACATAGCAACCACTGCCATCAGTGTGTCAATGGTTAAGTGTGATGTGCGATGTAAAAACGCTTTGAGTAGTCAAAAGGCTAGAAAAGCCCTATACAAGCTCAACTCCATTTACCATGTACCTTTTAAAAAAAAAAAAACATCAGACAACATTTACATTTTGTTTTACTTGGGACTTGGAACAGCAACTCCTGGGTGAAATCATCAGCTGCCTTGCTTGACACTATAGCTCTACTGTATATACTACGCCACCTGAGGTTTTCTTAAAGGTTTTCAAGCAGAGATGCCTGAAAACAAACGTGCGCAATACCCCCAAAAACATCCACCAATAAACAAGAGTGTTAGCCTCTTCGTAGCCTGGGAGGTGAGCCCCAGAGCAAGCAGATGAGAAACCAAAAGTGAGTGAGGCAGAATAAAATCACATTTGATGTACACATGATTGGAGTATAACCAGTAAAGCCCCTATAAGCTACCCATGCACAGCCCCACTCTATTTCTATAATGAAACAATGTTGTGCATTTTGCACTTCCATGCGAGAAAACAGAAACCATGAGCTTGGCCAGTGCATGAATAAAGGTCACTAGTTGTCTTATTAGTCCTGTCGATCCAGTCCTTCCTTTTGCCACCTTCTCTCGCTCATTCTTCACCTCTCAACATGAGAAGGAATCACATAAAAAGTAATAGGTTAAAGACACAACATAACCTTGAAACTCAGCTTTACCAATTGAAAACTATGACTCACACATTGTCTGGACCCTTCCAAAATGAATCCAATTAGTTTAGTCAATCCTGCCCCTCTTGACACTTTACTTCTCAGATCATTTTTCTCAGATTTTCACCCTCTACCTGTTTCGGAGAGCCCCATGTCGGAGGCGCAGCACACACAAAGCCAGACTCCATTTCTTCTTGGTGGTCAAACTTGAATTTAATTCCATTGGGTAAGAAAATAGGATAGAATTACGGACGGAAAGAGACCACAGCGTCTCCGGCTCTCTGCTGCAGACTCTAGGATACAGCAGTGGAGGGACCAACCCAGCCTTGAATTCCAGCAGAAGTCATGTGGGACTGTGACACCCACCTGCGAAGGATCCGTCTCAAAGCCTGATTGAGTTTTGAGCGTATAAGCATGCATGCACTAATGCAAATACATACTGTAACATAGGCCTGAATGCATATATTGTATACAGACACAAACACAATATCTCACATACAGATCAGAAATACAACACCCACAGCACATTAACACCTCTCCCTCTATATGACTATTTAAACAAACTGGTTACCTAAAATACACTGTGAACACTCTGCAAAGACATCCAATGACAGTTAAGCTTCCAGACAACGCTGCTCCCAAAAAAACTTTATAATATGATTTAAATGTCATCTCATTAGCATGCCTGTGTGTCTGCAGTCTAAGCTTCACATGCTGCTGTTGACAGTGAGTGAGTGAATCTGGAGCCTCTAGTGTGGGGACCATGCGGTAAATAAAGCCAGTTATAAAAAGGTGGATGTAATTTAATTAAATATAAATAATGGTCCAGGGGGCTGACTGACAGTATGACAGTATGATGTAGAAAACATCTTTTTTCTTTAATTTTCAATGACAAAAATTCTCAGTGAGTTAATAGTTGTCAGTTAAAAGACAACAGGATGACATTTTTTGTAAAAGAAACCTTCCTAATACACGTACAGGACAAAATCAACAGCGAAAAAACTGTTAATAAACATGAATGAAACCCCAGTGACATCACCCATTGGAGGCTATTAAAGTCCGGCGATGGCCGCTGTCATATTAATGCTGCCTCAAACAAACTTTCTGTCAACCTTACACCAACTCTGCGCCCACCTGCGTCTTATTACAAATAACTCTTATCTTTCATAAAATCCTAACTGAGAGAGTGTAAAATTTCACCCCCCTTGTACAGTTCGTACGGATAAAGACATATGCTATTCAGATCTAATTTCGTTTTTTGAACCGGACTGAAAACATATTTGTTTCTGCTGTAAAAAATAGGTATTTTGAATGGGTATGTGACGTCCAAAGCTTCTGCAGCCAGCCTCTGGTGAGTCAATGAACTGCAGGATTTTCACTTCAGAATTGGCTTCATTATTCAACACTGCAAGTTCGCCTGGAAAAGAAGAACGACTTTGTCTACAGGGGGCATAACGAACATGCCTTGCAGCTTCATACCGTACATTGTCAGCAAATTTTTACCAACTTTCTAAATTAGTAGTAACAAACGTTTTTTTGTTGTAGCCACTCAAGTGTGTGTACAACTAATATTATAAGCAAGCGCTTATGCCTCTTATGTAGACTCTTCCCAGACAGAGGAGAGTATTAATGACATAAAGAGACCATGATCGCCAAACTCAGCCTTGCTGTGTGTGCCAGCAGTAACAGGATGACACACACCACTGTGACGTTATTGGTAATACTACTACTCTTTTCATGTGAAACTAGACTCCTGGGTGTGAGCTAGGCGAGCAGAGTTGGCATTTTTACAATCTGGAAGTGTTTCAGGGGTCCAGAGCTTGAGAAGCCCCTCCCACCCATGGCTGAACAGCAGCAAAAAGCAGCCTCGACCATGCAGCAGGAAGACACTTGACTGTTGCAGTCTTCTCAGACACAACAGGCGAATATTGTTCTCAGTTATGCAGCAGACGAGTGACTCAGTCCTACAGGGCATAAGGTGCTGATGAGGGGTTACGTGTGCGAGTATGGACATGTTTATGGGTTTGTTTTTATGCGCGTGCGGAGAAAAAAGTGGTACCATTATATGCAACGTGCTATCTTTTTTCACACAGATGCATATGCGGAGCCCCACAAACAAACGCATGCCTCCCCACACACACAAACACAAACAGGCCATTATCATTCCTCTGCTTCGACGCTGCAGCATCAGTAGAGATTAGTCTCCCTGTGACCTAGCATTACCCAGCACACTGCGCAAGTCTGCAGAGAACCATCTATCTTCTCCCTCCATCTTCCCCTCCTCTCCTTTCTCCTTTTTATCTCCGTCTTTCCGAGGCTCCCAAGCTGTCTCCGTCGCCTCTCTCTCTGGAGGTTTTCTGCTGTCCTCTCCTGTTCTCCACTCTCTATGTCTCTGTCTCCGTCTCCCTCTTTCTCTCTCTGGCATTCTTCTGTCTGCTTTATCCTCTCTTTCTCAATTCCTCTGTGGATTCATCTCTCTCTCTCTCTTTCTCTCTCTCTATCTCAGGGTTGTCGCTGTACCAAATCCTCTGCTCCTTCTCCTGAAAAGAAATCTAAAATTCCTCCTCCATCCCTCGCTCTCCTTCCTCCATTTACTTGTTTCTGCTGCGTATAAATTACACAGTGAGTCGACTCCAGAAAGACTAAAACGCTGAAGGCAGAAAGCGGTAAGAATAAAAAATAAAAAAAAAGGGCACAAACTGTATGCTAACAATCCACACGGCAGCTTAAGACATCACACAGGAAGACAGGAGAGCAAAAGGGACTATTTTTCCTCCATCGTTTTCTGCAACATCTTATTGCATAATGGGAATACTGTTTATTATTAGCATTGTTACAATTGCTTATTAAAAACCAATGAGCTCCTCCTGCACAGTGGGTGGCTAACAAAATACTAACAGTGTGAGCCACTTTGTGGACCTTGAGTATGATTGTTATTGTAACCTAATAGCAGATGTTAGAAAATTAGAGCAGATTATGAATTTATTCCTAACAGCTCCAAACAAATGTTGGTTCACGAAGCAAATGAAGCATGTTGTACACATTCTTAACAAGGTGGATTTGATAACTCTACTACAGTGGCTCCAACTGAGAACAGGACCATCACTATTTATTAGATAAGTACTGCATGAGATCCAGTTCCAACAGAGGAACTAAGAACCTCGAATGGAACAAACACCAATTGATAAAAGGAGACATATGGTTAAATGGTAGAATGGCTTGGTTGTTAAGTGAGAATTAAAAAAACAGAAGGCGATAGTGAAGGGTTTAAAAGACAGAGAGAGACAAAGTGTGCAATCTGACATAACTGGAGCAGGGTTAAAAGACTGGAATGCTGTAAATGTAAACAAACTGAGTCAACAGGGACTGGGACTATTGGACACAAACACACAAAGTCCAGAAAAAGAGGATACAAAAAAAAAAGCTTTTAAAAGACCACGTTCAGTACATTATGGTAATGTTTGTCTTTGTATACCAAAAATGGCCAAGACTGGAATAGCTTTACAACTACAGTATGGATTTTCCAGAACTTTTGTTTTTTTTTAAAGATTTATTTTTGGTCTTTTTGTGCCTTTAATGGAGAGATAGGACAGTAGAAAGAGTCGGACATCAGGGAGAGAGAGAGAGTAGGGAATGACATGCAGGAAAGGAGCCACAGTTGGGATTCAAACCTGGCGCCACTTGACCACTGCGCCACCAGCGCCCCTAGAACTTCTAAAGAATGGTGTTCATGTGTAACCTTGAAGTTGGCAGGGTGGAACAGCGCTGTTTGTATGCATGTCTAAGTGTATAGGAATGTGAAGCTCCAGCTATGCGTTTACATGCCATGTCCCTCGCGCTTCTGCAACGCTGTAACACACACTGGAGCATCAATATCAGTACAAAGGCTTAATGACGGGGGAACTTTGTCACAGCACTATTGTTTTATTGCAAACTTAAAATGGGCTATAGTTTATATCTCTTTACTCTACAGTACATCCACTGATACCACAGCGTGACCTTTGCTTCTACACTTCACTGGCTGAGACCACAATCCTAACCAGGCACAAATACCAGATCGGGTACCTGGGTCTGGATCACGTGACCAGCTGCTTGGGGGTATCGATATGGCAATCGTGTTAGACACACCACTCGTGAGGTGTCTTGTTCCCAACTGCTGCAGGTTTGACTCAGTGATTCTTATTACTGATTAACCACACAGGATTTCACCGCGCAGGGTGGAAATTCACAGTGTTTTCCGTGGGGAAGTGCGAGGAAGTTGTGCTACGTAGACAGGTTAAACTTGTTTGCTGGGCTTGAAAGATTTCAGAGCAGTTTTGGCAACACTTACACCCACATCCAGTTATATTTACTATTAATACATAATGGAGGAACACGAAAAGGTATCATGCATGAGGAGATTCTTAATTCCTCGGTCTTAACGGAGAATAGTGGCTCAAAAAAGGAGAAAAAAGGAGGTAAAAGAGAAAGAACAGGCACTCATCGGTTTCTTTCCAGACATAGGAGGGGAGGGGGGGGGGGGGGCTGGTGGGGATAATGGAGGCTGAAAAGCCAGACAGGCAGGGCAAGCTGGCTAGTTAGCTAGCTAGCTCCCTGCCACGCTTCATTAGCTATTGTCATGTCGCTGCATGGCTGGGGCTGCTCGTGTCTGGGTGTGCGCTTGTGTGTGTCTGAAGCCAAGTAGGTCGGACCAGAGAAGATGGTGGAGGCCGCGTAGGCCAGTTGAAGCTGCATGAACACAATGTGTGTGTGAATGTGAAAGCTGCCATGGCCCCGTTCTTGCAAAGATGGATGTGACGTTGCGCTGCAGAATTGGTCTGGCTCACACAGGCACATGCAGCATTAACAGAGCACACAAAGACTCATCTCCTGCTCTTTCTGCACACATTTTCTCCTCCCTTTTATCTTTCGCCAACGTTTAATCTCTTTCCATTCTGTCCTGGCTCTTTTATAAGGAAAAAACACAACTGTTCCTGTTGTCACATTGTTAATGTGCATATGTGATGGTCTCCTTAAAAAAGTAGTGAGCTGAATTCAGGAAACAACTAGAAAATATTGTCATTGTCATAATATGTTCTTGATAAATAATTAAATCAAACCAAAAAGAACGAATCAAAATGTCCAACAGCCCAGAAGTACATATTCAACTACTTCATATCATTCTCAACCCCAAGAATATTTAATTTACCATCACATTTGACAAACAAATCATCAAATTTGAGAAGCTGAAACAACCTTTTGTTTGGCCTCTTTACTTGAAAATGGCTGAAATCATTCTATCACTTTTTTAAAATATCAAAAAATTGCTTTTCATTCAGTCGACCATGCAGTTAATAGATTGTTTGACGCAGCTCTAAATTGAGTATGTCATGGTTCTGGACTGCTTATCAGAGAACATGAGCAAATACAAGAAATAACTTTAGGCTCTTCAGAGCACTTAAATTATGTTTTGACACTTACAGAGCAAGCATTTTGCAAACTGATCAAGAAAAACATCGTCATAGTGAAAATATTGCTCAGCTTCATGGATATGAAGGAGAAAAGGTTAGAAAAGGCATGGAGGAAGTTGCTTTGTACTTTAAATCAATCTTGAGATTCAACATGTGTCAAGCAGATGAGAGAAGATACGATGGAAACTTTAAGAATCTTTTGGAAATATTTCCAAATGATTCTGGCTTTTTTGTGATGCTACATTTTGTATTTATCTGTCGGTCTTATTCTGCCTCCCACTTTCCCTCACACCTGTCCTATTTCCTTCCTCTCCCCCCCCCCCCCCTCACCCCTCTCTGTGAAGGTTGGCAGTGTCAGTAATCGCAGTAAAAATCATGCATCATCCAATCACACTTACAAGGTGCAGATGCACACTGCCACCCACTGAAACACAAGCGCACACACACACACACACACACACACACACTCACAGGAACGCTCAGATCATGCATATGGATCATATGCTAATTTAAGACCGTGCTTCCACCTGCCTTCTTTAATCTGCTTCATGCACACTTTGAAGTGGACATCATACCGTCAAAAGCTTGCCTAAGAACTACACTTTCTAAGAAACAGAGCCCGAAAATTGACAATCAGCTTCAAAGGCGGTGAAGTTACCCAACAATAACCTCTCAGCCGTCCTGTCTTTAACTCGCTGCAAGAAGTGCGAGAAAGCCTTTCAAACAATGCCGCTCAACTCTTGACCTTTGGGTGTTTATTTGTTCAACTTTCCTTTAATCCTTAAAGAACGTGTCTTCAAAGGACATAAGTAAGCCCTCCGCCCAACAGCGTCGGTTATGACCTAAACTGACGAGCCATCACACCGCGGAAAGAAGATTTAAGCTGCTGCTGATGTCAAAACACTAACATATCCTTACACACACACACACACACACACACTCCTTCCCCTCCATCCATCTCCATATCCACCATGCCTCCAGTGCCAAGTTACACAATTGGGTCGTCTTCCTAACTCAAGTGCTCCAAGAGGGATTTGTCACCGTGCTGCCTCTTGCTCTTTTCAGGCCCAACTCCATCCATCCTTTCGGTTTAGCACATAAATGATCCCACCTATCCTGCCTTGATGTTGACAAACATGTTACTGCACATCCCAAATGAATCACCACAGAGTGCATGTTTGTGTAGGGTGCCTGGGGCCAAGATGCTGCTGTAGACAGAAAAAACTTCCACAGAGTCCATACACAAATATAAACAACTAAAGAATATGTCCAATATCTGAATAATTTCACAAAGGCTTTTTGTGCATCAATTATTATCAAAGAAAGTTAGTAGGATAAACATTATGGTTATTAGGAAGGCAACAGACTGTTATGCATATTATCTTTATTCGGGATGTTCCTAGTGGCTATTTTCTCTGTTGATTAAACAGAAATTTTAATTCAGACCATAGTTAGATGGTCTAAAGGTAAGAAAACTGTAAAAAAAATTGGCACAATTTATTGAATGCTAACATGCTAGCACCACCTGCCTATGGTTCTAATTGCAAGTTAACATCCACATGCCTGTGCTGTTACTCCATTTGATCTTCCTCTCTTTTAGTCGCCTGCGCACATTCATTATCAATACATACAATTTCAAGTAGTAAATCAGTAAAGGTCAGGTTATCATGAGAAAAAAAAAATCTAAATAGCATACAAAAACATCTCATAGCAGCTTGTTTTTCAACAAATTCTGTGTACTACTATCTTTACCGGCAGTCCAATAAGTTTATATACGTGATGGAATAAAATACTGTACTTGCATCTTTATAGGGTTCATCATCATCCCTTGCTATATCAGTCTCTTTCTAGAGTTGCCAACTCATAAATATCTATAGAATAAGGGTGCACTTTTATTCTATGTAAGCAAGATGTTTGAACTCTGTATGTATCCAGTTTGAATGGCAACCCAGTTGTCAATGTTAGTCTCGCAGAGCTGCACATTCCCCTCTAATCCTCTGTGTCCAGTTCAGCTAGAACTCAGATCAAGCTTGAAGCACAAAGGTAATTAGCAGTTCTGATAGAGTTATTAGGTATTTGTAAAATAACGCAGAGCAATACAAATCAATTACCTCAAGACTAGTTGTACTAAATCCCCTGTTAAGATATTCTGGTTGACCTGAGATGGAGACCCAAAAGGCAGTTGCATGCTTTGTTGCCGTTGTCATTTGAGATGTTGCAGCCGTTACAGGTGGCAGCATTGTGTGCCTGAGTGTAGCTCTTTGTTGCTACCTGCCATGCAACAAGGGACCGCATTAGTCTTAATTACAGTCAGACCACTTTGACCCAAACAATAGAGAAGGGGGAAAACTAGCCAAGTGTTGAAATGAACAAACTTCGGCACACCATGCCTGCAAGATGATGCTCTTTATACGCTTGTGCACGAGGATGGCTTTTTTCATGTTCAGATGCGCCACATATAAGTGCATTTACGCCCAAAAGGCCTCTGTGCACCATGTGTACCCACTGCCACTTCCTTTTCCTCAAAATTAAACTTCACTTCATTTCCATCCAAATCCGCCACTGTTGACGCCGCTCTCCTCTGTGCCCAACTGTCCATGTAATAATGCTTGATATTGTTAGTGCCCATTTACGCCTGCCTATCTGCGTGCCCACCGCGCTGTGTTTCGAGTGTGCCAGTCTGGGGTCTGGCGCTAGCTTGTGTGGATGGCAGCAGCTCTGCCTGATCGTACTTGGCACAGCATCAGTGGCTACCTGAGTCATCCAGTCTGCCTGCTCCTCACCCTCCAGCACCCGTCAAATCGAGCTCTTTCCGCATTTGCACACTGGAAAAAGGAATGTGGGCACACTGAAAACAGATATGAATGGATATGGGTTCTTAAAGCGCGCAGGAAAGCGGTTTCGGACACACCACATCACGACTTTTGACGTCTTGATTCGCTGCTTGAAACAAAAATGGAACTACCAACAACAGAGTCCCTTGTTGATTTGTTTTTAAGAAAAATAAATCACAGCTCCCCTTTTTTAATTGACCAAGTATCAACTGAAGTCACTCTTAGACCAAAACAACAACAACAACAACAACAACAACAACAGGCATTTGCTAAATAAGGAACATCAAAGAAACGCTAAAAGAAAAAGAAGCTCACTTTGATGTTGTAAATCTAAATGGGGGTCTCTTATTAAGCATAAGCGACAAATGATAAAAGAGGTCATCTGTACTGAATAAGCAACGCTAGGATAACTCTGAACAATGGCTAGCTTAGAGACATGTGCTCTAAATGTATTGTGAAATATTCTGTAACAGTATTTCAAAATGATGTATGTATGTCTTTGTCTGCATGTTTTTTTGCTTTTTTTCAATTAGCCACAGATATCCATGTGACTGGTAATCCCTTGTGACTTTGCTTTTCATGCTTCACATCAACAAATGATGTTTCACACCATATCCAAATGACTTCTAGCTGGTGAAAACGTTATAAAGCTGCTGGGGTGTGCAGGTTGGGAGTTTTGAGGCATTCAGAGGTGCCATTGCTCAGTAATGCTATGCACTGAGGTGCGTCATGTGGCGAGCTGTTGTCTTGCATCGCTGCTGAGATGCTGCTGCTGCTGCTGCTGCTGCTGTTGGTGCTGCTAATGTTGACATGTGTTGACACTCTTGCTGTGTAAGCTGTGTGTGCTCCAACGCCATAAAGAGACAGTGTGTGAGTCTGTGTGTTGGCCTGTGTGTGTGTGTGTGTGAGTGTGTGTTTTGTTGTCATAGGGGATGTTGCAGCTTCAGAAGGCAATGGCAGCAGCAGCAGCAGCTTCAGCGTATGACGGAGATTGTTTTTGAGATGAGCTTCAAGTGAGGGTTCGGTATTTGCTGCATATGTTTAAAAGACTGTAAGGCAGGATGTTCCCTTCTTTTGCACCATGCAACAATGAACAAATGCGTTGTTTTTTTTTTTTTTTCTCTCCATGCTACAGTCAAACTGCTGTGACCCAGACAATAGAAGAAACGAGCATAGGAACCTCAGACAGAAAGAGAAACTCAAAGAGGAGAGGATACAAAACATGGAGGAGCTGAGGGGGTTGGCGGTAGGAGAGGAGGAGAGGAGGAGGAATATAAAATAAGAGATGGAAAAGATGGACATGCAGACATACGCAGACATAATGGGATGAAGAGGTAGCGAAGGAGAGAGGGAAGGAGGTGTTACCTTTCAGGGGACGAGGATTTCTCCGAGTTCACGGACATGAGCGGTGCCTGTTAGCCGCTCGCTGGCCGAGGGACCACAGGAGACGGCGAAATAGAACAGAATGCTGCTTTCTCTCTGTTTTTGATGTGCTCTCCCTATCTCTCTCTGCTGTGTGTCTTGTGTAAAGGAGAGGAGAGGGTTACTGCCTCATCCCCTCCTCCTCCTCCTCCTCCTTCTTCTTCTCCTCCTCGTCCTTTTCCCTCCTCCTCCTCTTCCTCCTCTCTGTCTCTCTTGTCCTCTTGCTCGGAGGAGAAGAAAGGATGGAGGACAAGCTTCAAAAAGGGGGAAAAAAAAAAAAAGAGCAGCAACTGTGCACTGCACAATCTGGCTGGATGTGTGATAGCAAGAGCAGCAATGTCAGTCAGACGCCCCTCCTCATGCCCCTTCCTCCTTCCTCCCTCCCTTTCCTTCCTTCCTTCCTTCCTTCTCCTCTTTCACCTTGCCACTCTTTCACTGTCCCTGCTTTCACTGAAACTCCTTTTTTTTTTTTTGTTTTCCTCTTCCTCCTCTTTGTGTCCTTCCTCTCTGGTGTCGCTGGTTGAACGGGGAGATGAAATGAATACACAAGGATCTGGATCCACAGTGTGTGTGTGTGTGTCTGTCTCTCGTCCCTCTATCCCTCCCTTCCTGCTCTCTCTGTCTAGCTGGCTCTATCAGGCCTTCTGCAGCTCTGCACAACAACAGAGCCCAGAGCGAGCTGGAACGTTCCACTTTCAGCACATGCAGAGGGGTGTCAGCCTGTCACAGCAACAGTAAAATGTATATCTTTCTCCTTGAGGTGCACTCGCCTCCCCCCCTTTCCCCTCTGAATAGGCCTGCCTCTCTCTACCTCTCTCTCTCTCTCTCTCTCTCTCTCTCTCTCTCCCAATTGCCTTATTACGACATCCTGTATCTCAGGGCAACGCCGCACAGATCTGCCTTGCACTCTCCCCCTCTTTTCTTCTCCATCTACATCCTCCCCCCTTTTCTTTCTCTCCAATCCCCCATTTCCACCTCTGTGTTTTCTGGATGCTGGGCAATGTTAATGCACAATTTGATATTGTGTCCCGCCCCGTCTCTATTTTCTCTGCATCTCTCTAGGCAGATGGGTCTGCTTCTACATGAGTGAACAGCTCACAGAGAGGTAGCCAGAGGGTGTTCCATGATGGGGGTCTGTCTCTATCGCTCAATCTGACCTCAATAATGGTGTGTGGGTATGTGGATGTATGTGTGTGCATTTATACGTATGGGTGTGTGTATGTATGAAAATGCACAGCAGGGGTTGAAAGGGGGCATCCTGAGGTTAAAGAGACTAGTCAACCATGGAGATGGCATGAGGAACAAATACTGTACAAGAGTTTACAGTATCTACAAGTCAATAATTATTTTTAGCAATTTGTCAACAATACGATGCTAAACTGTACATCGCTTTGGATAAAAGAGTCTGCTAAGTGAATTGTAGAATTGTAGAAACAGTTTTATTATAATTCAAACAGCAAAGATATTCGCATGAATCAAAGAAAGAGAGGCAGGGTAAGAGAGTTCTCTTTGTGTTTTAGGTCAATGCAATATGTTGCAAATTCTGCTTCGTGGTGGTGTTAGACTGGCCATCAGTTGGATGAAATATCCTGTTTTGTCAGGTATTTATTTTGCTGGGTAAACCAAAAAACAGGTTCTCTCATCTGGTCTTTTGCCATGCTTCTCAAATAGCACCAAGGACATCACTTTTTTTTTTTAGAAAGACGGACAGACCACCCCTCTGGTCCAGACAGAAATATTTCACCAGCTTTTTAATAGACTGATGTGACATTTTCTTTAGACATTAATAGTTGCTGAGGAAAAATCACTTGACTATTCCATCATTAGGTTGATATTTATTTAGTTATAGGTATATATGAAGAACTATTTTAAGGATTGGGATGGCATGTAGGAGACACATTGATGTCTCAGGATGATTTGTTATCACTTTGGTCATCCCTTCGTTTTCATGCAGGGCCATCATGCCTAGTCATCCAGATCTGACCAATATTTTGGTTCGTGACAAAATACCAGCAGGACTGGATTTGCTCCATTCCTGAATGTGGCTTCAAACAAAAAAGAAGTCATTTCAGCAGCAGACAATGTTGTTTCCCCTGGTACTTTGCTCAAATCTTATTTCTATTTTCTGTATTTTCTGTAGATTTATAGTCTTATTTGATATCTCTTATAATTTCTTTATACTATTGTGGTTTGCACCCTGGTTTGGAAAGAAATTATTTTTCCATATTTCTGTATGTCCAGTGTATGGCAAAATGTATTAAGTATTAAGACTTCGAAGAAAATAAAATATGAAATGTTGATTGAGAGTTGTCATGTAAGATCAGGTATCTGAAGTGAATTTTCAGATGGATTCATTAAGCTGTTCCCCAATCGGACCCGCTGCCTATGCAATCCAGCGAGTCGGTAAAAAAAACAATACAACAATACATGGTAGAATTGAAGCTAATCTGGTCTTGGATAGCGCATTAAAATAGATTATATTACCATGGATATTGTAATTTTGAAAGAATAAACATTATACATAACTGTAGTTTATCTGTATTTTGTAAGATGTGAACAAAAAAATATTATTATTATTCTGAGTGGATTCCACTATGAATCAGATCGAACAAAACTGTTCAAACACGAAAACCTTAATCTTACATTCATTTGTTTTGTATTGATTAAAATCATGAATGTGCAGAACAGAATACGAAGATTAGAGAAAACAATCAATTCTTATCCATATAGAGCAATGTTTCATCATTGTCTAGTCCCTTATGCTGCTGTTAGTTGTTTTTTTTGCACCAGCTGCTGCAGTTTGAATGTTAATAAAGAGGTACATTTTCAAAATAAACACTGTAGCCATACATCTGAATGCTATCAGAGGCAGACAGACAGACATAAGATAAACCGGCACACAACAATCCCCCTTTCTCTCCTATTTCCATACAGTTCCACTTTCCCACATAAAAGGACTACATTAGGCACACATGTCTCTGAGCCAAACTATTGTCCTCATTCTCTGTGGATGTGGGCCAATGGGGGGTAAAGTACACACCGGGTCTCTGCGCATCCAGACAGCGAGAGGAATATTGAGCTAATGTGCACTCCACTTTTTATCCATTTATTTTCCATAACCTGTTTTTTTTTTTTTCAGGGTCACAGGGAGCCAGGGTCACAGGGAGCCTGGAGTCATGTAATATAATGCAGGAATAGGACCTCACAGATCACCCGTTTAACACTCACTAATTCACATGCATGACCACTAATTTGTATGTTATTGTAGAAATAAATGATTGAGAGAAGAGCAAGAAAAAAAAGCCACATGAAACACTAAAAGAATCAGGGCAATTGTTTCAATTTGTGCTGAAATATAAGTATTTTTTTAGCTGTTGAAAATGAATCACCAACCATTTTTAATATCAATAAACCATTCCACCTTTGAGGTTGCTGCTCTATAATCAACTTGTGTTACTTGTTTCTATTTAAAGCTAAATATTTGGAGTGCTCAAAGTAACTGCGGCAGGAATTTCCCCAACTTAAGCATATATTTCGAGACCTGCAACGATAAGTTTTCCATTAGTTGTAAACTTATAATTGTGTCTGCAACTGTTCAGAATGTATTCATCTTTTCAACATTATCATTGTTTCATTCATGCTGCTTGAATTGGATATTATAGTGGCTTTAGAGGATGTAATCTTGGGCTTCTGTAAGCCCTTTTCTACATTTTATCACCTTTTATTTTTGTATCTTTTGGGCCCAACAACTTATCCTTTCAATGGAAAATAATCAACTGATTATTTAACAATTAAAAAAAAAAAAATTCACACCCTGGGTACAATACCAACGGGGAACCATGAGTGGAAGAGTCCCTGATTTTGATGGATGTTGTTGTACAATTCAGGTTTCCAATGGGGTAACTGCCAAATTAGACCCTCCCCCCCTAAAATTAAAGAGCAAATGAAAAGCTCATTCACATAAAGGACACATCCACACAAATCCATCCAAACATCCTTACCACAGAGTATTCTAAGAGGCTGTCGTTTTTACAAATTCAAAGCTGATTGTGGTTCCATTTTCAGAAGCAGAAGGAGCAAAAGAAGAATAAGAAAAGAGGGGGAGGGAGAGGAGATGATGACTCTCATGAGCAGATATATTTTGGGAGCCGGTATTGAGGCTGCCGGGAGCTATCTTTAAGCGGCCTACTTCTCCTCTCTGCCTGGTGGATGCTGGGGAGAGAGAGGGGGTTTAAACACTGCTAACATACACACACACTAACACACACACACACATGTCCCACTGCAAATTGCTCTTGGACATACAGTACACTCAAACACAAGTGAAGTAACAGAAATCACAGAGTAACACAATCCAGTAGACAGACGAGGAAGATGCTGCTTCTTCAACAGTGACTATGCTCTTTGTGTCAGCAGCCGTAGGAAACACTGCCCTCAAGTGGAGAGACACACAATAACATGCACACAGAGTAGCTTATCGTAATGTGTGTGTTCTCGTGTTAAAAGCAGTTAATGTCCAGAATGATGGACATATTTATAGCCTCAGGTCTGCCTTAGAGCAGCTTTTTCTCTTGCTGCGGACTTCCATATGGGGTACACTCGCCTAGAACATAGACCGCATAGCATTATTGGTGGATACTGTATATCTGCACACACAAGCAGGAGTTGCATGGTTCAGTACAATGCTCTTCAAATGCATAGGTCAGAGAAAGCAGAGAAACATTACAAAGAAATGTAAACATCGTAAGGTATTCCATTTCTCTTTTCTGCTTTTAACAGAAATTAAAAATTGTAGAAGTTTAAAAATGAAAAGAAAATATTTGTATTTGTAAGAGAGCAGCCTCCTGAATAACTGTGATTATAGTACACATTGGTGCATAATCCAATCATACCAGCTCAAAAACTCCAAAGATTTATAGAGTTTGACACATTTTTGAACTGATTGCAGTAATAATTGGCTATATTCATCAAAAAAATATGAGATTCAAGCACATGATTCACAAATGCAAACAGCCTAAAGCAAAACACTTGTTTATTATTATTGGAGTTAATTTTTGGAATATTACAAAGATTGAAAATCAAAAGGCTTAAAATAATGAAATCTTTAAAAAGATAACACAATCCAGCTTGAGTACAGACTGCTATTCATTCGAGGAATGTACCTGATTAGACGACTGCAGATTAAACGTCATCATTCCTGCTAGTCTGCAACAGAATTGCTAGTTGGTTAAACCTAATCACTATTTTTATTCATGTGCAGGCCCACAACGCTGCCATGGTTAAATGTTGTATCTAAGCTGTAACCACCCACCAGTAGCCTGGGCTCCAGTTAATGGGCCTTTCACTCCTCACTACTGCCAGGATGTTAACCAGCAGTTAACTTAAATGGCATATCTAACCACTCAACCAGAGCGCTGCCTAACCACTTTTAGCCATGTGGACATTAAACTGTATGGAGGAATGAAGGCTGGTGGTGCTAGCACTGCTTCTGTTAGCCTCATTGGCAAACCAATTTAATATTTGTAACAATAAATAACAATGAAATAGGCTACACGCAATATGGTTTTTAAACTGTTTACTGAGTGCTAAATAAATTGTACTACATTTTGACTGACTCAAAGTGTTTTCTTACCTTTAGACTAGTCAACTATTCTGAATGAGATCACTAGAAACATCCCCAATTCATTCAATTCAAAAATAACTAATTAGTTCAATGAAGGTACGTGTGGTCGTGTGAAATGTCTTGCATTAAGTACCGTACTTTTTAGATCATGTTCCTTGTCATAAGAAAGTGTCCCCGTAATATGATCCCAGTCTGCATAGACACAAGAAAATAGAGCTGGGTAACATTAATGCAATGCAGCCATTGTTGTTATGAGTCACATCTGTCTATGCTTTTCCTGATATGACACACTGGAACATCGACCATTAAAAAGTCCTATTGGCAGATAATTGGAGGAGTCCAGGGCTTCAGAAACAATTCGATCTGTTCCTCACGTCACATCACTCTGAATCTTCTAGTTTAGGACAAAAAGTCATAAATCTTCTTTCCAAACACACAAACACTTATTGGTCGGTCAGCGTGAGTGCTCGTAATTCATTCCGACATACACACAGGTAAGCAGCTTGCACTTTCTGCGTCTCATTACCCCGGGGAAGCGCACTGTACAGCAGTATGTTTGAAATGTGTGCACTTTGTAAGATAAAGGAAGTGTGTGCTGTGCAGTAAAAGGGTGAAGAGAGAGGAAGAGGAGGGGATTTATAGATACCTAAAGGGAAATGTAAAAAAAAATGTGAGATTATGATCCAGTATTTGTGCCAAGTGTGTGTGTTTCACCGTGTGTTTGTGTGTGAAGGTGAGTGATAGCTCATTAGCTAAGTGGTGTGTGTTTAACTGATGAATGTGTGACCTTCGCCCTCTCTTCCTGCACTATGACCTCAGCTGCTTCACCAGGCTGATGTGTTTAAATGGATTTTATCACACATGTGGTCTGGCAACACTAAGCCAACCAAGCACAAAGGCAAACGGGCCTCTTTTTCTTTTTTAACTCTCTTCCAGCACAATAATGTAGGATAGGACAAGCGAAATAATGACACATCACACATAATATAATAACCCAACTGACCCTGATATTACATTTTCTTTGGCGATTGTTTAAAAGAAATGTATTGGACTGTTTTTTTTTTTGTTTTTAATATTGTAATTGTCATGAGCTGTGATTTCTATGCTTAAACCACAGGTAATAGATTTGGCCTGAAAAAAATATAATTGATGAGTTTTCCCCCAGTTTTAGTCATTTGTTATCAATGTGTTGCTTGTGTTGTGAAACATATTTACATTTTTAGTTGGAATTTCAATTCTCGTTGATGATATATTTTTGGTGATTATCGGTTAGCTGTCTAAACTTCAGTTAATGCTTTGGACATTCAGATTCTTGTATCACAAACAGTTATTTAGCCATGTTTTTTCTGAGCAGATTCACCTAGACGCATGTAGATTAGGGATCAGATCATCAACTCTGATGTATAACATTGTAGTTGCATGATGGGAAGTGTAGGACAGGTTGGAGAATGGGCAGTTTTAAAATAGGTGATGGTCAGAGCCAATGTTATGTTTAATGTGGCTGCCTCCTGTCACATCACCAGAAGAGAGCCAACTTTTTTATAGGACTCCAGTGACTTTAAGGAAATGTAAGTCTTGTTCAGAGTAACATCAAATGCCACATCTGGCTATATTAAAAAATACATGTATATTAAACTAAATACATTGCAGTGAACATAAAAGAAGAACATTTCCTCAGGTCAAAGAACGATTTTACAACCTACGATATTGAATAGCTCTTCAATGTTACACAGCTACTTACACTCTGCAGTGTTCCTTAATGTAATGTATTTATATGGAGAAATAAAAGAAATGAAAAATAATTGGATAATTGTGTGCACCTAGTTGACCTACATGAAACAGCAAGCCTTGCAGTGATCATGGACGGGAAAGGGACTGCCTACAAATATTTATTTCAGTAAGTAAACATGCAGCACCATCCTTTCACAACAGGACCAAGAAACTGTGACTTGGCTACCCTCTATAGGACAGGAGAAGAAATACACCAAGACTAAATATCAATCTTCACTTTGATTGAAGTGTGCATGGTGGGATAGAGGGCACCAGATGAGAGCAGAATTCATTACTTTGAGAGAAGAAAAACACATGAACAGAAAAATAACAATGTATTTTTTCCCCATGTCATATTGGGCAGAGAAAACAATTTTGACCTCAAACTGAGGGGGTGTGCGTACAATGAGCGCCCTGTGTTTCTAGTGTGATTATATAAGAGAAGGCCGTCTGTGGTCACCAGTGAGCGTTACGTCAACTCACTGAATATGATAATACGCGTTGCAGATGTTCTGCTGAAATGTAACTTGCAGAGCCAAAAACTGGTGGTTAAATGTGTGACTCTTAATGTGAGATTACATCTTTCATGTTTAGGCTACAGCAAACGGTGTTAAACAGCAATCACACAAGAAAAAGGCAGTTGCAGTGTAAGGACAATGTACTGAAAAAATATGACTCACAATTGGTCCATAATGAGAAGACAACTTTGGAGAAGCCTAACTATGAAAGCGGTCCAAAGTTGTGATAAACCAGAATTATGTATCTCAACCAGGCAACCCGCAACCATGTCCTCCTAAACAATGACATCATCAGAGCTCGCTGAAAACACAGCATACAAAATTTCAACGTAATTGAACCTAAAATGAATCATAACAAGTTACCGGTATATGACGCAAGAGTTGGTTAAAAAAAATGGAGGATTGTATATTTACAAGAACATCCTTTGTTCATAAGTGATTGGTTTGGTTGGTGTATTTGACCAGCGGGGAAAAAGCAGTCCAAAAGTTAATGAGGACTGGAAGATAGACATTTTCTGCAGAATGAAGAGTAACATTATTAAGTATGGAGGAGGAGGCAACTTGTGATAACTGGAATGATACCAGATTGTTGTAAATATATATTTTTTTCATGCCAACAACTGTCATTCCCCCCCTCACAACCAGATACCACACATAGTTTTCAGGGAAGTCAACCAAGGTAGAGTTTGTTTTTCAACCTAATTCAGCCGACAAAATTCTGGATTATGTGCTATCAAACTAAGTGGGCCATAATATTGAGTATTTGTATCTTTAAGGAGTCAATAAGACCAGTTGTTCTCACAGTGTGGGCCGCTTAAAATCATTGTAAAAAAAAATACATTAACAGCTTGTATGTCCATTCTTCAATTAACTATTTCAACAGTTTTTAAAATAAAAAACACACATACATTAATCTGCGGTGGATTTCCCTAATTTTTGCATTGGACTCTCCTGTTTCTGAAATAAAAATGTTGATCATCGGTGTGTGGTTTGGTTAGGCCCTTAAATATTTCCAAATTTGAAATTTGGCCACTGGATTCCTATGTGATTGTTTGGTTCAGTAGACCAGCTGGAAGTTTACCCACCTTTTCTATTTATAACTGCATTGCTAGAATCATCTCAGTCGTTGATGTTTGTACAGCTCACAAGAATATCTCACAATGTTTGGATAAAGTGCTAAACGAGGACAGCAGACTGCGCCGCGTAGCCAATTACTCAGTGTTGACAATCGCAGCAGCAGGCCTTGATGGAACGGAGCAGATGCATGGATTATGAAGGACACACATGTACACATAGGATGTATACACACACTCTCAAGAGAGCTGGGTTGGTGTGCTTTGGAGATACTGAGACAGATAAACACCTTGTGACCACGAAGCATACAAGCATGAGAAGCAATGATTTTTGATGACACAACCGATTTAAAACCATTTGAATGAGTATTGATTCTACTCTGTTGTACCTATGTCTGCCTTCATCATATTATCTGTGATTATTGGTGGGAAAACGGTTTGATGGTTAAATGTCTTACACTCAATTAAACCACACTGATGACGTATACAGCATATTGGCACGCACATCATCTTGTTGCAGTTTCTTTATGTGTCTGCTGTGTCGTTGGGGATTCAGATTTTTGTTTTAGCTCTTCCTAATTTTAAAAGGGTCAATTACTTTAAATCAATAGTGGTTTTGTACTTAGTGCAAGAGCTATTAACTGAGCACCATCTGGGAATGTTTTTTTTAATTGGGCGTTAAAGCGATCTGTAGCATTTAGTTTTGCAGTGCTGCACAAGGTGGACCAATAGTGTGTCAACACAGACCAGGATATACAACAATGATCAGCAGCAATAAGAAGGGTGATTACTAAACACAGGTTGTTCTGTCTACATGAGAGGCAGATCATAAGGGATTAAAGAAGCCTCCCCTTGTCTGTGAGACTTTTATTTTTAGACTCAAATGTACTGTTATTAACATTTCATAGTAAACCCTTGGTATTATCAGGTATCCGGTATTTTGAAGAGCTTCAAACAATATGAAGTTTATTTGTGCTGAAACATCAACATGTGCCGGTACATACAAATATTCCACTGGTAGAATTTTATCCTGTTACATAAACTGTTATTAAAAGCCCAGATGATAAATAAAAGATTATCTCCACTTTATCAGGGCTGCATACTGCAACACTGTTTCCCTTTGTAATAAAGAACGCTGTATGACACTTTTTTCGAAGGAAATGCCCAAAGGGCTGTACTTTATGTTCAAGAAGAAGAAATGTTTCAGGCCTAAGATCAACTTAAACTGTATGACTAGCAGAAAAGAAAATGCCCTTTAGAGGGACTTTACATTTCAGTGATGCTTTTAAAGCTTTTTTTTTACATTGGTTATTTTCTTTATTTTTGCATTAAATAAATAAATAATCTAACAAATCCAAAAAAGAACATTGAAAGTTTGCTGGAAATAATGACAATATTCTAAAGGCATAGACAAGGCAGACAATATCCAGCAGAAATACAGTATACTATATCTTCATTAGCACAATGCTTTCTTCCAAACTGCCCACAAGGTGGCAGTGGTGGGGTCATGCAGTGTTCAGCCTCCCCGACTGTGAGAAGCTCCTGTCCTCACAGAATTACATGCCCTATTAATGCCTTCCCTGCCTCTTCCCATGATGACCCACTGAACTGCAACTGCAGAGCTGGACCACACTTCAGAGGGCAAGAGAAACAAATGTCTGCTTTTTGTCCCTTGTTGGAAAAATCCTATTTGGACCACACACACACACATGTGAACACTGGAATCCTACCTTTTTAATTCTCTCTTGCTCTATCTGTTCACTCACTCTTATTAATTCTGCACATTTGCTGTGATTTAGCTCTCTCCCTGGCTGATATCCTGGGAAAGCGGTAGGAAAATCCTTAAGCTCAAGCTCCCCTAATCAGACAAACACACTTTGGAAAGGTGGAGCAAAGTCAGCCAGTGTTTTAGTTAAGTCAACACACCTCAGCAACCACAACCAAGTCTCGAGTTTGAGTCGCCAAAGACAAATCTGGTCAAGTCCACATTACCGGAGTAAAAATCCGAGATCCAGTCCCCACTACCCGAGTCTGAGTGCATATCCGAGTCCTCAAGGTTTAGTATGAGCCAACTTCCAAGATCAGCGTCAGTTCTCACTACAACACATTAATGTGCTGATTCGATTTAGTTAAATGCTTCTAAGCTGAGCTTTAACTCTCTATTATCTGTGAGTTAAGCAGTGTAGGTGATGATTTTTTTTGTGTCGTATGTACAGTATGAAGGTCTTCTTCAACTGTTTACCTTTAACTGCTGTTTCACTCCACTCTTCCACTCTAAGAACGCCAACTGTCAGTGTGGCACCTTTTGGATATGTAGAAAACACATCAATCTAAGATTCTGAACGATCCTATTGGCGTGTCTGGACATTTAAATTATGCACAAAGTTACAGTGCTGCTGTGTGTATAAATTGAAACTGGGCCCCTGTTGTGGAGAGGCACTGGTCATTTCTTCTGCGGTGAAATCGGTGCAGGTGCCTAATAAACTCAAAATACCTGCAATCCAGCCTGTTATCAAGCACAATTTGAAATGTTTTGATGCCGTCGTTTGTCCAACCCATAGTAACACCGGCACCGTGACCACCATGAAGGAAATCATTACCACTCAGACATCACAGAGGAAGTACCTGATATCAAATTTCCATTCAGTACATAACAATGAATGATCTGAGAGGGGCACAGCCAATCTGTCAGACAGTCTGAATTTATGTTCATCAATCTCAATTCTGTTCCTGTTGGGGATTTTTATCATGACATTTTAGGACTATGAAAAACAAATTAAGGCAGATGACAGACTCTTCTGCATGAAATGGTTTTCCATCAGATTACACTGAACTAATCAATATTCTTACATATTGATTGATTCTTCTGGAAACCTATCAGATGGAAACTAGAGCCTATATTCTGCAAGACCACAGGTGGAAAATACTACTTGGACCACAACCAGAAACTACAACGCTTCCGACACCAATTCGTGTCACATGCCAGTGTCTGTGATCTGTGTTATAATGCAAAAGCTGTCCAGAGATTGGCAATGAAATAAATATCTGCATACAATGACAGGAGTCTTTTTAAGTGAAGAACCTAAGGAGAATATCGCATTTCTCTGCAGCTACTAATAGCTGTATGGAGCCTTTTAAGCAACTATTAACAAATTGTTTTGGTTTTACAGAAACAAGTGTTTCCCTCAGCCAATGACAGCATGCAGGTGAGTTTAGGAGTGACAGACGTGAACGTAGCGGCAAAGAAGAGAAACTCTGGCCCTTTTTCAAACCAACCCCTACACCCTACACCCTCCGTGACGGAGTGCACTCCGTTAGAAGTTACACTCGCAGCTGAATGAAGTCTCCTTCATCAAGGTGTAGGGTAGTAGGGTAGAAATACAGCTGCAGGCTTTGGGAAAAACTTCCCTCTCTCAGGTGGAAACAGGAACTGTATGTTACCATGGTTACTCAGCAGTATCTTGCGGGAACGGCTTTTTTTTTTGTAGCTAATTCTGTAAAAATATTTATGTAGCCTAGATTATTCTTATTCTTCTTCAGTTATATTAGTGAAGACTTATAACAAAACTATTTGATTGAGCCTACATTGTTTATTGTAATTTATAATTTAAGTTAATTCATCGTAATTTCATAGAACAGGGTGTCCTAAATTAAAAGACGAGGATAATATCATTGAACATCAGAGCAGCAAAACGTGTATTTTTTATTGTTGAATTGAGATTTCAGAAAGACATCAAAAGTAGAAAAATAAAGAATAAATATTAACAGCGAAAAGTTGTCTGCAACATGATTTAATATTCTTTTGATTTTGCAAAAGTCCATGTAAATATGAAACACTTTACAATAAATAAACATATATTTGATCATCAATACAATACACATTTGAAGTTGTTAATGTCTGTATGACGATATCAAATGTCTGTCTTAGTTGGAGCAGTGTTTATAGGCACTTGTACGGAACTCACAGGTTGCTTCATCCATGACGACCGGACACAATAGGCGTGTTGCACGTGATCCGAAAGTCGGCATCGGTGCAGACTCGCTGGTGGAGGGTTTTATAACCCACTACCACTCCCCGCTAATTGGTTTGGGACGGACTTAATATGGTGGACCCTCCATACCGCTTGTACTGCAGGTCAGACTTGTAATGACACATTTTAAAAGATTGTGCCTGCAAATGGATAAATAAGATACTAAAAATCAACCTCAGCTATCCTATAACATTCATCTGCTTAGCATTCAGCAACCAATGTATGTGCTTTCCCCATGTGTCCAACGCAGCAGTTTTAAGTACCAACGCTCATTTCCTGCCTTCAGCTGCCCTGTGTCATCCTCTAATTTCCTTACTCGCTCTCTCCATCCCTGGCTTTCCTGTTGCTATTTGTTGGCTCACACATACTCCTTCTCACACTCTCAGTTTACCTCCCTGCAATTCTCTATCTTTGCTCCATCTCTCTGGATTACAGCATGCCTTTCACTGTTTCTCTCTCTCCCCTCTGTGTCTCTACATGCAGCTCACATGCTCGGCTCTCAGCAACCCGCCATCAGCTCCATCCAGCAGGGCTGCAGTATTGATGAGGGAAGCGCTATTGGCTGAGCACTACAAATCTACTCACACAAGATCGAATCTCTGAGCGCTTCCTAACGTCACTGTTATATATTACATACTGGCCTTCAACCCTCCATGGTTTGCTCCTAAAACCGGGGCATGCGGCCAACTCTTAGACCACTGGTATTCCTCCTCAGCTACATTAGATGGACTGCCCAGCCCCGCAGGGAATATATTAATTCTATTAGCAGGGAACCTTTTGCTTACCACTTGCTTATCAACAGAAGATCAATGATCACAACCACAGGCTGATCTTACGCATGACAAAATACAAACATACATTCAAAGGAAGATTTAAGAGCTTTGCAATAGTCAATAATCCACTCTTACATTGTCAATGAAAAAGCAACATGTCTAACATACCTGAATTATGGTAACAGAACTTGTTGAGGTGGGTTTTTTTATTCGGTCGCATCACAACATTTACTGTTCCATAGCCGATACAATTGGATCATTAAACAGCTTTTTTAGGTCTTTCAGGTCTAATCTGGTATATCGTTGGAATGCCTAATAAGTCACCTTTACAACGAGGTATAACTTGTAAGGATCGTGCATTGGTGGAATGTGCAACACAGCTAAACGTGTGGGTGGCGTCCCAAAGAAATGTGCCAAAATCCCCTTCTGTTGGTATTCACTCCTGTTTTGAGTTGCTTGATGATTAATGCAATTCAGGAATACGTTTTTTACACTTTATTCATTTTACACTGTCAGGGACCTCAGTAGCGTGTGGAAGATCCATACACAGCCACAACAGCTTGGCACCTCCTCCTCATACTGGTCACAATTCGGAATTGGGTGGCATCCCATTCCTCAACCAGGAGTTGTTGAAGGTCAACCAGCGTGGTTGTGTTGGTCACTCTGGCATGAACAGCATGCCCAAGATGATCCCACAAGTGCTGTCAATCAGGTGCCAGTCATACACCCGTAACTGACACACACCTGACAGCACTTGAAGCTCAAAACAGGAGTGAATACCAACAGAAGAACATTGCAGGGGATTTTAGCACATTTTTTTTGGGCGCTACTCACACGTTTAGCTGTGTCGCATATTCCAGGAATGCACGATCCTTACAAGTTATACCTCGTTGTAAAGGTGACTAATCAGGCTTTCCAACGATATAAAATACAACACCAATTAGTATTTTTAAAGGGGCAACACAAGTGCCCGAAATAACGTTTCCAAACTTTTTGGGGGGGAGTTTATATGCTTTTTATGTGAGAATCAATGTATGCTTCAGAACAAGTTTGAGTCTGCAGTGTGCATTACTATCGATACACATTTCTGTTGGGATTGTTATTTTGTGTGTGCCTGTTAACTGAAAAAAATATCTTTCTATGGTCTATCTCACATCTCAGCGTCACATTTAAAAATCAATCAAGTAGAAATCTTGACGTGTTATTTTAAATCGTGACTGCCTCCAGCATCTCTTTGCTGCCTGTTGATATCAGTGAATAATCCCTGCCTCATCTCTGCGCTGTGTTCCAGCCAGCTGCCCTTTCATTCAGTCAAAGACTACTGGCTGGAAAAAAGAGCCCAACAAAAATCAATGCAGTTTACAGTGCAATGTGTGGGAACATTAGTCAGGTTAGAGTCAGCTCATTTCACGATGGGCGATGGGCACTGCAAGCTCACAGATTTACATCCCAGGAAGAGTATTAGCATATAGACGCACTGGTGCTCTGTCTGGGAAAGTTATGACTAATGGATGCTATTCTACCTCTGTCTCTCTATATCACATTCACACTCACAACCCTGGCATGTTTTAGTATGCTGACGGAGAGTCGTTTAGGCTAGAAGGAAATTCAAATCAAGGTCTCAGCTACTTAAACTTGCTCTGAATCCAATATGAGAAGAAGCACACACATTTAACAATCTGTAATATGAAAGGCAGATTCAACGGTCTAGAGTTGACTGTTAGGTCTACTTACACAATTTCAATGGATGGGTATCAAAGATCAATGAAAAGAGAGACGTAGTTAAAGTCTGTGTAAATAAAGTGATTCAATTATATGAATCTGTTAAGTTACTGGCCATCTTAAAAATAGGTACCAACTCTCCCTGCCATGCCTCCAAACTCCTGCATCATTGTTGTGCTTGTGATCATGGTGACGACTCCCTCCATTATTGTCGTCCCTGGTTTTACAGCCTTACAGCCAGTGTTTCTATGACAACATGCACAACAAAAGGGCATGCCAGTCCATTTATTTTAATAGAGAGCCCAAACTCACTAAAGGGGAGGAATAGAAGTCAAATGTCAGAAAAAGCTTTGGCTCATGACTGCACTTATCTTATCGGAGAAGAGAGTACTTTTGTTTCTGTTTCTCCTGCAGCAACCTGCAAAGCTCTCTTGATTTAGTTTGTTTAAGTTATAAAACTCTTTTAAAACAAACAACAGGGCCTGGTGGAAATCATCATCTGACTACTTACAGGACAATAATATCATTACAGGACTGTATTCATAAGAGTAAATAAAACATGTTCGTAGAAGCTATGGCTTCAGGCCTAAATACAAAAGTAACTGGTTTGGTTGAGTTCCAGGACTTGTTTTTCTTTTTTTCTTTTCCCCCCAAAGGACTTGTAGTGTGGATGTTTTTTTGTGCTGTGTGTTATAAAAAGTCATTTGAAACTAATTTGTTATTATGATCTCTGTAAATGACCTCAATTAGGCAACTAATGACTGACTGAATATTGCAAGTTTAAATGTGGTTGTCTTTGGTGTTTTTTAAAGCAAACATGTCAAATATTTCTTCATAAAAGGTTCTTATTGATATGCTGTTTTCTTACAGCAAAACATATTTGTGTTTCAAAGTGTTAGTTGGAGCAAGTTGAACATCACTTTGGGCTCTGGAAAGTGTGCTCAGCTGAAACATTACATTTAACAATTGATGAGATGATTAATCGAAAACCAATCACTTTGATCGTTCAGACAAAATTATCCTAAGTGATGGTCAACTGGATATCATGCATTCGCAAAACTCCTGAAAATGTCCTTGAATTTTCTGAGTGAGCTATGATGTGTGAACACAAAAGGCAACATTTTTTTACCCCAACTTTACACAAGTTACATTTTAGCATGGAGTTGGCGTTAGCTGATGTGTGACTAGAACAACCCCCCCCCCCCACCGGATTGTTGATGGACGGTCTGTCCCTATCCCTCTTCCTGCATCTTATCCCATCTCTCCCCCTATCCCTTTCCAACCCTGGCGCAGTCTAGGCCTGTGAAGGCTGTTTCGTCATGAGCCAGGGATCCGGCCGAAGATTTCTGCCTTTTAATCAGGCAGTTTTTTCTTACCAATGTAACTTTTGCTGCTTTGCTAAAGTGCTCATGATGGATAGGCCGGGTCTTTGTGATATAGCAATAAGTAAGGTCTTTTTACCTGCTCTTTTGTAATGTTAACAGACAAAGAGTAAGGTATTTTACCTGCTTTTTGTAAAGTGTCTTGCTATAACACTTGTTATGAGTTGACGCTATACAAAATAAATTGAATTGACTAGCAGGTAAAAGTCAGGAACACAGGTGAGCATGGTGATCACATACATATAACCAATAAGCAAACATGTGCAATTGCTAGGATCTTCTTCTCCACTGTTTTGTTGATACTGTAGATTTGTCCAATCATATCAGACCCATCCCACTCTTATTGGACCGGAAAAACTTCACGCTGCGAGGGATGTGTGACTTTAACTTTGGACAATTTCAGGGCTAGGCTGCCGTAAAATGTTATTTAGAAAAAAAACAGAAGTGCATATGAGAAAACAGCTAATGTGTTTTTTTGGAGAGTACGTTGGGAAAGAACAAGCAATCTAAAGATCATCAACCCTTAACTATTGATTAACAATGATTAACATCTATGACCATTTGGTAACATTTTAAAATAAAAAAGAGCTTTTTAAATAAGCTGAGAAGGAAATTGGCTCTATGATCAACAATGAGGATAAACTGTAGTGGCAGCAGATTCATGAAAATGTTTGAACTTGCTGATATAAGAGATGCTGCAAGAAGAATGGAAATCAAGGCTTCACCTTTGGTGTTATATCTCAACCTGCTGGACTAACAACAACTCTGTTGTTTTAGAGCTGCAGTTTACCATTGTTTGCAATTGTGGATCCATTTGTCCATCATTTCCTCAATCGTCCACAGCCAAAAGATCGTTTTTTTAACTAATCATTAAAATGTTTGGCATATAAAAGAACATTAAGCAACTAATTATTGATACAAAATCCTATTCGCAGCTTTTGTTTAATCCTGTTTGTTTAGATAACAGGCCTTGAGGTGAGACCAATATGGTGAAAACAAGTGAATACACAGCCTAAGCCTTTGACATCGAAACTTGAATATCTTTCTCTCTTTCTCTTACTAGCACACACGTACACACACGCACACCTATTGATGAAATAAAGGGATGAAAAACACGACTATAGTTCAGACTTCAAAAGACAAAACTAAAAGTTGAACAATTTAAGTGGATGGTGAGTCAAAGTGAACTTGGTATGAACTTTTCTTGAGGGCCAAACCTAAGTTCAAAGCATTTCCTGCACACAAAATACAAGTACACACACGCACACACACACACACACAAAGAGCAAATGCTGTGATCTTTTTCGTCCATAAATCCTACAAAAATATAACAAGGCACAACAGTGCTTACAAATCAAAACTGGTGTCTTTGAAATTTGCTCCAAGCCTGGTAGATGTTGTTTGGTCAGCACATCCAACAGATGTGATAAAAACTTGAAAAAGGTATTTGAAGACTTGTAGCTGCAAGGCCAATAGATTGTTTTCTTGTTTACAGACACTCGGCTGCTCAGCACTGATGTAGTTTTACTCCAACATGTTTGCTAAAGTTCTCTCCTGGGTGTAGCAGAAATATAATCATTGCATTGATTCTCAGTCTGTGAAGAAGAAAATGTAATAAATTATTCCTGAACAATGGATTCTGTCAACAAATTCTGATGTGCCATATTTGCTGCTGCGAATACACAGTGTACATGGTGATAGTATCTTAAAGTAGCCAGTTTTTTTCTTTCAAAATCTACATTTGAATCTTAAGATTTACGGCATTCAGAAAAACACAACAAATCTGGTGATTTCTGATACAGGTTCCTGTGATTAGAGATCCGTTTTGCTATTCTTTATCACCAGCTAAAAAAACAAGACTGACTTTAAGTTAATTGAGCCTCTACCCAGAGATAAATGTAACCACCAACATGCAAACAACAAAATGCTTAACTGTTTGAATTTACATAAACTAACATTTACGTGGTTCACCTTCTTTGTAATATCTTTGACAGAAAGCTTACATCCCAATAAGAGCAGGCACTTGGCAGCAATGGCAAGAAAAAAAAACCTCCCTTTTAACAGATCGAAAGCTCCAACAGAACCAGTCTCATTTGTGAGTAACCATCTTTCGCAGCCATCTTGGACCTCAGATGGTACAAAGTGTGAGAGAACAAAGAAACTGATCGTGCTAAAGAAGTGCTTTATAGACCTTTTGACACCGTTTTTCTTCAAAGCACACCTTCATGACCCACTGAAACACCTTTGGGACCCACTTTTGGGTTCTCCTGACCCACCTATTGAGTACCACTGCCCTAATGTTTCAACTTCATGGGGACTAGGGTTAGTTATTCTGTATGTGTGCACATGCATTCACTGAAAGTGTATGTGTGTACATCTGAATTATTTTATTCAGTCATGGGAAGTTGTATCAGCTTAAATCAGGCTCAAGATCAAAGTCGAGGGACAATGACTGGTCTGAATCTTTTCTCCCTGAGTACACAAAGCTCTTAATATTACAGCATATCTGTGGTGGATATGTGTGTGTATGTGTGTATGTGAGTTTGTTGTGGTTTCTGAAAACAAAGCTTGTCTCCGCTGTGGGAAGCCCTTCAGCGCAGGCCGGGCAGGACTCTGGATCAAAGCAGAACACAACCCTCAAGCATGAACTCTCTCTTTGAAAAGTGAGAACGGGTGTAAGAGAAGTCAAGAAAAAGAGTGTGTTGTTGAGAGTGTGTATGTGTGTGTGTGTGTGTGTGTGTGTGTGTGTGTGTGTGTGTGTGTGTGTGTGTGTATAAGGGGTGTGTCTGCTTGCCCTGGTGCCACTATATGACCATGACGTGGAACATGTCTCAAAACAGTTGGAAATGAATTGATGAATTTATGTCTGAGTGGATTTGTTAAATTGTCAAAGAAAGAGCCAGAGAGCCAGAGCTCAAACTAAGACGATGCAGTCATACGTGAAGCTTTTAAAATTTGACTGGATCAGTACATCTTCAAATTTAATCTCATGCACTAAGTGGTCTGCCAAGTAATACAGCGATATCTTGCCAAACCCTATCATGATGTATTTCATTTGCACGCGACATTATGTATCTGAGATTTAGATTCGACGTATGAAGTGTTGTTACATGGAAAGATCACATAAATAGAGAATAATCACATTTACATGTAAATCATTTACAGTAACCAGCCTGTATGAATCCTTGAGGTATAAATCAAGATTAAATATCTAAATGAGTGTTACCATTTAACATGGATCAGACTATTTAGAGATTCTGGTATAATTAGTATAATGATCCATAGTTCAGAATTAGACAACACTGTCTACCCTTCAGATGGTGGAAGTCTGATTTCAAAACAAATTGTCTGCTCAGAAAAGTTCAAGTACTGTACATAGAACAAATCCTTTAGTCAAACTAGATTAAATGCTTTGATGATTCTCATTTATTCCTATGAGAGTCGCCGTATATAATCTACAGATGAAGCTATAACACAAATAGCAATTTCTGCCAGCCTTAGGTCTACTGCATGTAATCTAAGATCATTCTTCTCTGATCCACTCGTTGTTTTCTGTTGTTTAATCCCTATCAGGATTAAACCCTCACTATATCCCAGCATACACTGGGCACAAGGCAGGACCACTTCCACAACATCTCCAGAAATCCCAGAACAACCACTGGATTTTTTTTTTTATTCAAGATAGCTGCTTCTGGAAAAGGTCCTGAAACAGGTGGAAATCCAGCACTTGAAGACTGACATTTTCTGATAATTTTTCAAACTGAATATTTGCTTAACTGTCTTTATGAATGGATTTTTTTTTTAACATACATCTGTATGCTGCATTTAAATGTGCAGGTTTTTTTTTTTTTTTTTTTAAATCTAGTACATTCTAGAAGCAGCCCCCCTGAGGTGGTCACACCTTTGGTATCACCTAATTGATGCCTTTTTCGACTACCAGTGACGTCGCTCCAATAGCATCATGCCATGAAGTCAAAGCCCCCCACTCACTCCACTCCAATTCGCATGCACTTCACTTGGCCACTGCGCTGCTCACGCCGCGGAGATCACGCCGAGATATTCCCGTGCATCTTCCCTTTAAGGACTGCCAGACAAACCCAGTGATACACCAGGATACAAGGCTCTCATATAGTCAAGAAATGTTACATAATCCAAAAAAAATCATGCGAGATCCTCAAATAGGCTTGGCGAATACTCCTTATCCATCTCACGGTGCCATCACTGCTGCAAAGGGTGCCAAAGAAATGATCTGTCACATCTGTCAAAGCTTACCAGTTCAATATTATATTGCAACCAGAGCCTATAGGTGTAAATCAAACTGTAGGTTACATGCAAATTGTTACTGGAAACAACCATTAGGGAGTTAAAGTGGGACCAGATACCCAGTCCACTAACGTAAAATTTCAACTTCCCATACCGCAAAAAAAAAGCAGTCTGTGGGGATGAAAATACACACCTATCTGCCATATGTGCTCACAGTCTATACCGCCAACGCACCGTGCAGCAGCACCGGCGTCATACGGTGAGCCACCCCGCTGCCCAACACATCAAACCCCGGCAAACAAACACTTCACTCTCACTACGTCGCACGGTCATGAACCGCCGCCCCACTTACCTCCGATTGTGACCTGTTCTGTCTTTCTTCCCCTTTGGCCTCCTTTTTCTGGCCTGGATGGCCATCACTGCCGGGGTGAGGGTGTGTTTGTTATCCGCGGGCATATCCACCGTCCGAGTCCAGGGATGGGTGCAAGAGGGACGGAGGATAGAGAGAGAGAGAGAGAGAGAGAGAACAAACACACATCATCTGAATGTGTTTGGCACGGGTCATATACAGTCATATAGCGTCTTTTAGCGTGCTCCGGTAGATTCTAACCAGCGTAACTTCCGCCACCTTTCATATTAAATAAAAGACTAGAACTGTGTTGGCGGAGCTCAGTCTGAAGGCAGAAGGATACACACCTTTCCTGGAGCTCATGTTTCCTCCTCTTCCCCTCAGCAGGAGCGGGCAGCTCGGTGGCAAGAGCCGGATTCTCCCTTCCTCTCTTACACACACACACACACACACTCTCTCACAAACACCAACACACACACACACACACACACACAACCTAAAGATGGCACGCGCTCCCTCTGCCGTTTGAAGTGGGAGTCGCGTGCAGAACTGCTTGGACATGCGCAGTCCAAATTGATAGACCATATTAGTAGTAGTAGCAGTAGTAGTAGTAGTAGGCCACAAACATTTCTTCCTACAAAGTTAAGGCTACCTGCTAAATGTGTTAAATTTAAGGTTCGGTGCATGTGAACTAGTAATGCTTTATGTCGGTCTGATTAACCCCTGCCTGACTGTTCAAACTGAGTGGAGCACCACAGTTGTATTGGTTTTATAACAGCCTAACTTTTTCATTTTATTTTAATTAGGCCATTTAAAATGTATAGCTCTAATAAAGAAATAGGAACCCTGTTTTAAATGACAAAAAACTGAGTTGCAGTGTCTATCTATCTGTCTATCTATCTATCTATCTATCTATCTGTCTATCTATCTATCTATCTATCTATCTATCTATCTATCTTATCTATCTATCTATCTATCTATCTATCTGTCTATCTATCTATCTATATCTATCTATCTATCTATCTATCTATCTATCTGTCTATCTATCTATCTATCTATCTATCTATCTATCTTATCTATCTATCTATCTATCTATCTATCTGTCTATCTATCTATCTATATCTATCTATCTATCTATCTATCTATCTATCTATCCATATCTATCTATCTATCTATCTATCTATCTATCTTATCTATCTATCTATCTATCTTATCTATCTATCTATCTATCTATCTATCTATCTATCTATCTATCTTATCTATCAATGGTTAACTAAATGGAATAGCTTCTAAGGGTTATGGATAACGTCAAAATACTAGTCCACATACCCTTAATAGTCTAAGTAAAATGGCACAATTCATAAAGGCCTTGTTAGGTAGCCTATAGGAATAGGAAATTGAGGGAAATTTTCACTAGGCTTATTTGACAGCCTTCTTCTTATGACACCAAATAAGAAATGTAGCCAAGACCTTACATTTTCTCAGCTATTGATCAATTATTACAAACAAATTAGGCTGATTATTTTAGCCTTAACAAGTGGACTATATCCTACGACGGAGGATTAGGGCCATGTTAAAAAAATTTTTTTTTTTTTTTAATTTCAAGATTAAACCCGTAAATTTACGAGAATAAAGTCATAAATTTATGAGAATAATAATAATTAGACTGTAAATATTACTGGACGAACCCTGAGTGACGTCACCCGTCTGTTACGGAGGCATAAAATGAGTCTAATCGATGGGCGCATCCATATTAGAATTGCAGTCTCAGTGGGGTCTCAACCATCGACTCCATGCTTGAAATGCTGTCTCACCCTTACCTTC
Source organism: Labrus bergylta (assembly GCF_963930695.1). Classification (NCBI taxonomy): domain Eukaryota; kingdom Metazoa; phylum Chordata; class Actinopteri; order Labriformes; family Labridae; genus Labrus; species Labrus bergylta. The sequence continues at coordinate 21,521,908 of NC_089201.1, forward strand.
AGTCAACCTAGCAAAAGGCTGAGAGCTGGAGCTGAGGCGAGTTTTAAGCATCCTGACAAACCGTTACACTGCGCCCGCCTGTCAAGCAGGTCAGCTACAGGCCTTGTTGTGAATAACTCTTATCCTTCATCAAATCAAAACGGATGAGTCATCAAAACATTCACTCCCTGTACAGTGTGTGTCGATCAAGACATGAGCTAATCAGACCTATTTTTTTTGTACCAAGCTGTAAACATGTTAATTTATGTTGTAAAAACGGGCTTTTTTGGCTGTGGGCTTATGGCACTTCTGGTGCTTCTGGAGCCAGCCTCAAGTGGACACTCGACGAACTGCAGTTTTTTTAACTTCATTTTTCGAGACTGGAGGTTGCTGCTTGCTTTTTCCTCATAAATTTACGACTTTATTCTCGTAAATTTACTACTTTATACTCAGAAATTTACGACTTTATTCTCGTAAATTTACTACTTTAATCTCAAAATATATATAAAAAATTTTTTTTAACGTGGCCTTAATCCTCTGTAGTACAAACTGGCTCTGCACATTAGACATTTTAACAAAGCAGACAAGTGCAACAGACAAAAATAGTTGTGTTGGGGCTTTACTTTTGCAAATATGAAACTACACATGCTTTTGGCAGATCATCTTCAGATTGTCATAAAATATCAGGAACCTGAAAAGATACTGCAATAAACTTTGGCTTTTCCGAAGAAAGAACCACACTGATTTGGAGGAAGTTGTCTGAAGAGGAAAATACTCTACTTTCCTCATTTTCTACTTTAATCATTTTGGTCACTGGTCTCGAACTCGTTAATTTACAAGATTATTCTCGCAAATTTACGACTTTATTCTCGTAAATTTACGAGTGTAATCTCGAAATTAAAAAATATATATTTTTAACATGGCCCTAATCCTCTGTCGTATTATCCTACTAAACATTAAAAAAAAAAAAAAAGGATATCCATGAAAAAAAAATGTTTTGGGAGGCTACTTGATTGTTTTCTTTTGCATGCAAAGGATAACAATCTGCATCTGGTTTACATTAAAAACTCTGCTATTAAAACGCATCGTATTGCATCCCAACAGGAAATTCAACACTACTCTATGAAGACTGAATCAGGTTTAAAACGAAGTAGGCTACTGTATAGGAATACAAACCACTGCCAGCAGTCTTATCATATGAAGGCGTTGTTTACCAGACAGTGGGGCAATTCTAATTTATTACTTTAGTCTTTCCCTTACATAGGGTCTATATGCTATGTTGACAGTATTTCTCATGTGTTGAACAGAAGTGGGACAGTGTCGATGATGTGTCGTGGGGTCGTGATTGTTGAAAAGGCACCGGTGGGATTCGAACCCAGGATCTCCTGTTTACTAGACAGGCGCTTTAACCATCTAAGCCACGGCGCCGCCATCTGCTGCCAAAAATAAAACCGACAGAGTCACATAGCAAATGATCGCACCATGATGACAAGGTGGACTACAGAAATAATAGCCTACATAAATTAGTTAAACTTTTATCAAATTATTTGGTAAAACATCGCCCCCCCCCCCTAACCTGAATCTACCTGCACTTGAGGAACATAAATTGATATACCAGTAAATCTTAAATTCAGAATTGTCTTGTTATCATATCACGCTAGTTTGTTCATTGAAACCGAAACGTCCGGTTTTGAGCCCGTCAGTGAAGGTAACGCCAACTTCGTGATTGACAGGCTCTTAACCAATCGTTCGAAGTGGGAGGGACTTCAGTACTTCGTGGCAATCTGTTTCCGGAATTCACTAAACACACACACACACACACACGTGTGAGTAAAGCTGGCGTTTCATGCTGTTGGTACTCTTCTGAATCTCACAAGACACAGGTAAGCTGTAAACAATGATGGCTTGGAGCGGCTTCGTTTTTGCACAATTTACACAAACGTCTAGATGAGCACTGTTGGTAGCAGTGGTCGCATTAGCTAGCGATGTTAGCTAGCGTGTTATCAGGTGACCGTGCGGTCGTTTTAGCGGCTCTGCTAAACTTTTATACAATGCTTTCTGAGTTGTGAGCAAGTACTTTGTTTATGTCTTTCAGAGCCACTTTCAAGCTTCGATTCCTAAGGAAGTGTCTGCAGGTGTTTGGCATCTGGGAGACAAGGAGTGTGAACCACATCCACAGCTCTCTTCATCAGTAAGTCAGAAATAATGTTGTAGGCCTTTTATGTTACAAGATGTAGTTATAGAGTAACTAGATAATATTAAGTTCACAGGGAAGTTTCCACAATTTTGCATAAAAAATAAAAATAAAATAAAGGCTTGGTATTCATTTATCTACTTTAGTTTTTTATATAATAATAAAGGAGTAATTTTAGCACAAATTTTATTTCAAGTCAAAGTTAATTTATATATTTAATTTTACCACAGTTGAGCAAAGTGCTTAAAAAAATCAGTTCAAATGAATACTAATTCTACTGCCACAATATAAACATGTAACTTGTGAGGAAAATAATATAAATCCATAATCTTACCAGCATTAAATTAATCTGCATGCACAATTTAATTTGGCTGAAACACTTCAAACATCAGGGTTTGGCCTTCTTTTCGGGAAAAGGTTTCAGATTATTTGTCTTTTTTTCCGTCTCAAATGTAACTCCAAACAAATACAAATTATCCCTGCACTCATGTTCACTTCATTTGTCTGTCTACTCGCCGTTATGTTGTATAGTTTCTTCTTATAATATGTCTGCACTCATGCTCTTTAACTTATGTCAATACTGTCCATTTACTACTCTGTTTTTGCACATTTACATTTAATCTTCCATATTTAATCTTCCTATTTAAGACTAGTAATGCTTAGTGAAATCCTGGTTGTATATATTCACATTCTTATTTTTGATATCTTTTAGTACTTATTTACTTTGTAGTTAATATTATATTATGTTTAGATTTGCTAACATTGTGTTTTTTTACTCATATTGTGTGTTTGGATAACCTGCAGCTGTAACGCCACAATTTCCCAGTTTGGGATCAATGAAGTAATTCTATTCTATTCTATTGTCATTGCTATTCCTGCAGGTACCAATGATGGTTTCCTACTAATGCAAGTCAGCAGAACTAGCTCTGATCTGGTGGACAGTAATTCCCTAAAACATTCTCTGTTGGTCTTAAGATACTTACATAATGTGTTGCATATACATATGGGCTATGGCGGGCCAAGCATCAAAACAAGAGTTGGATGATACAGTTTAGCATCAAGATCAGACTTCCCCCTTTTTAGAGTAGTGAAGAACAGTTGAACTTAACAAGCAAATACATTGTCATTGGCCGCTTTCATCGGAAAGACTGAAATGGCATGCCATCGATTAACCGTAAACATTTTAAGATAAGGTACTTGATTCAATTTTTGTGTTACACATCAACAAAGATCTCAGCTCTCCATTGTCTCCTCTCTAATGAAAACATGACATCACCAGGGTTACGTTCTTAAACTCAATACATGCCTTTCCAGAGCTGCAATTGCAATTATTCACAAATGCATCGACAGTGGGATATCTTCTTTTTGTGTGTAAAATTGGTGTCCCTTTTTAGATGTAATTTGTTTAAACAGTTTTGGTTTCCCTGTTGTCACAGGTTGGTCCTGATGGCCGACCCAGAGCCTGTGCCGGTTCCTGCTCAGGTCAGAGAAAAGAGGGGCTGTCCTGAAGATGAAGACAAAGAAATACCATCAAAGAAACTCAGAGTTGAGAAGGATAGCAAGAATGGAGGCCCTCCCCACCCAGACGAGGAGGAAGAGCCTGAGGGCGGAGCCAGTGATGGAGAAGAGCAGGGTGAGACCTTTGCTGATATGATGAAGCATGGACTCACTGAACTGGATGTAGGCATCCTGAAGTATGTCAGTGACCACGAGGGCTTCTCAGGGATCCTGAAGGAAAGGTACGTCCTCCAGAGTCAGTAAACAGTTGGCACAATTCATTCAAAGTAATTCAGATGTGGGTTTTTAACATTTATTTTTTGTGTTCTCAGATATTCTGATTTTGTGGTACATGAAATCAACAAACAAGGCAAGATAGTGCATTTAGATGACCTCTCCATCCCTGCAGAGGCTGAAGTAAGACAATTGATTTAGCATCCTTCAACCACCACTGTAACATTGTCCTGCTGTTCATGTTTCCAATTTGGCTAGATTGTTCTTTAACTTGACGTTAAGGAATTTTCAGTCAGCATTTAAAATGCAGTTATTATTTTTTGCAAAACCCTGTAACTGTGATATTAGTGTGTTTAGCCAAACAGATATTTATATAAAATAGAGGTGTAACAGTACACAGAAGTTATGCTTCAGTTTGAAACCCCGGTTGTTATGCCAGTAATGGACAGGGATGATGGACAGGCTTATGTGCACACGAGATAGGACATTGTACAAATTCTTCAGCACTTATAAATACTTGAAGCCCGGGTACTCTACCACTGCATGTGCACGCAAAGCCTTATGTTTTAGCTTCGGTAGTGCCTTTAAACCTTTCAAATGATTTAAAGATGCAGGCGGGTCTTTTAGCTTCGCTGTGTCATCCTGCTTTATAACTCATCCTCTTCTTGTGGTTTGTTGCGTCTGCTTCTTCATCTGAGGTCGGCGAACAGTTACAAGCATTACCGCCATCTAGATTGTGGTGTGGACACTGCCATGTGCGATTGCCCTTTTTCCTTAATAAGACATACGACTTGTCATAAGACTGTATGATCCAAACTGTGTCATCTCTACCGTGACGGTTCAGGACAAATACATATACTGTTGCACCCCTAATGGAGACCATTGTAGGAATTAAGTTACACATCTTCTAATGTAATCTTAGTATTTGATTGAAATCCCATCCTCTATTTAGCCGATCAGTTTGTACCCTCTAATGTTTTTGTTAATGTCTTTGAATTCACATCTTGTAAAAAAGGAAGTCCCCGAGGTTGAAGAGCAGCCAAAAGACTATGATGTGCTGACTGAAGAGCAGAAGAAGCAGCTTGGGGAGCTTCAGCTCTTCAAGAATAAAGAGACTGAAGTCTCTATCGAGGTGAGTTTACACTTCCTGTATTCATCACGTCACCTTTAGGTGGGGGTATGCATTTCTGGTGAAAGATTTTTGAGCTCAACAGCGACACAGATGCACTGCAGCTTTTTATTAGTTCAGTGAACACACTAAATGCACAGCTCATATCAGGAGAGGTTGTACCCCCAATCATTTACCAAACCTTTATTACTCTTCAGGAGTCTTACATGATGTCCTTACTCCTATCTCAAAATGTGTAGGTGGTCGACGATACAAAGGAGAAGCGTACGCTGGTCCACAAAGCCATCAAGACTCAGTTTCCTGGTCTGGAGACGAAGACAGAAGAGAAGGAAGGACGCAAGTTCATAGTGGCGTACCATGCTGCTGGGAAGAAAGCTCTGGCAGGTATGTGGACAGGAAACAGAACCAGTTGTCAACCTTAAACTATCCGGACAACATTCATGACAAGTAAATAAATCAAATTAACAGGAAAGGATTTTTTTTTGCATGTATACCTTCAGCTAATCTGCAGAAATGCATGTGGTACCACTTGAATTACAGAGTAGTAAAATATGATGCATGCACCAATGCATGCGCTTGTTCAAGGTGCCTGCATGATCTTTTAAACAAGCAGATTTTTTTTAGTTATGGACTGACATTATTAAGAGGAATGTTTCTGGTGTAGGTTTTAATATGATTATAATAAAAAAGGAAAAGAAAAAAATCAAAGTCGAGATAATCGGTCTCCAGCATCTCCACTCCATTCCACTCTCAGGCCCGTGCATGAAATCTCACCCCTAAAGACACGTCCCACAGTCCTTCTACATCTTTTTCTTAGTAACATTATTCTATCCTCCTTTTGCTTTTCTGTGGTGGATAGAGGTCAAAGCAACTACAGGTAAGAACTTTTTCTCCACACAGTTCAGAGAAGGTGGTTTAAACCCAGAGCAGTGGAGTAAGGTTAGGTTTTGTAATTACAAATGAAACTTGATTTCCTTCTTTCTTCCAGTGCAGGAATAGCATTTCTTATGTTGCAATTAGAATTGAAAAGTACATTTTGTTTTCTTCACAGGAAATCTTGAAGAAGTACAAAATCTTTTAAGCTAGAGGTTGAATCTTTAAAGTGGTTTTTATCGAGGAATATTCACATCATTGGGCTGCTTTATATTTGCTTAGTGTTTCAAAGCAACCTTTTTTTCTGTGTCCTTAAAAGCTCCAAGGAAACACTTCTGGCCTAAAAAACGTGGCAGTTTCTGCCACTTTGCCCTGTACAAAGAGAACAAGGACACCATGGACGCTATCAATGTGCTGTCAAAGTTCCTCAGGTCTGAATGTCATACTTGCTTTCATATGATAGACACATTGACAGCCTGGTTGCTTAATGAAATGTAATTGCTGTAATCATGTCTTTCTAGGCTTAGGCCCAACATGTTTTCGTACATGGGAACCAAGGACAAGAGAGCCATCACCGTGCAGGAGATAGCAGTGCTCAAGTGAGTAATTAACTACTTTAATCAGTTTACATTTATTTAATGTCTGTGGATGATCCATGAATAGGCGGTTGTGTAAATGTTGCATTGGGTCGATTGGAGGTGATTTTGGGGTTACAGATGGTCTCTGTTGGATCAGGGTGATGCAATAGATCTGTTATTAACTTTTCTCTGTCCTGTCAGGATCACAGCAGAGAGGTTGGGTCACCTCAACAAGTGCCTCATGAACCTCAAGCTGGGAAACTTTTGCTACAAAAACCACCCTCTAAAGCTGGGGGAGCTGCAGGGGAACCACTTCACCATAGTCATCAGGTCAGTGTATAGTACTGTAATGATGTTACACTTAACTTGGAGACCCTCAAAAAACTGAAACCCACCCACCATTATCTCAGAAAGCTGAGCCTAAGAGAGGGGGTCGGTAGTGTCGTGGTTAGTGCATGCGCCCCACGTATGGAGGCATTAGTCCTCCAAACGCGCTGCCCGGGTTCGAATCAGACCTGTGGCTCCTTTTCATGTCATTCCCCCGTTGTTTCTCTCTTTGATTTCCAACTCTACCCACTGTCCCAAGTCTACAATAAAAGCTCCATAAAGTTCATCAAATCAAGTGCCGCTTGTACAATAATGTATGCAGTTTATACAACATGATAAAATGTTATGTTAGACAAATCAAGTCCACCTAAACCCAACCTTTAGCCCAGATAATCCCAATTCTCTAATCGAAGGTAACCAGATCCTTCACAGTGCAATGTCTGCTCTTGTCATCAGTTTGTTAAGTATTCTGTATTCTGTGAATCTCAGGAACATCTCAGGTACAGATGAGCAGGTCCAACAGGCCCTGACATCCCTCAAGCAGACAGGATTTATTAACTACTACGGCATGCAGCGATTTGGCACCACAGCTGTTCCTACACAACAGGTTGGCAGGTAAGGTCGTGACCTGGTGGTACTGTCATTTATCATGACTTGGCAAAACCTATAAAAGGATGGGGGAAATTCACGTTTTTGCTTCATGCATATGTTCTGGGGCAGGGCGATCCTGAGGAATGACTGGAAGGAGGTGGTGGATTTAATTCTGAAGCCTCGTCCAGGAGGTAATTCTTTTTTAATACATTACGGCTTTCTTCCACCTGTTCGAGTGCTTGAAATTGTTTTGGTTTTTTTAACCTTTCTCAATTTTTCCTGTTCTAAATTAGCGGAGAAAGAATTCCTGGTGCGCTGCAGGGAGGAGTGGGCGAAGACTCAGGACCCCGAGGCAGCCCTGAAAAAGCTGCCCAACAAGCGCTGTGTGGAGGGGCAGCTGCTGAGAGGCCTGTCCATGTACGGCAAGAAGGATATCGTCACTGCTTTTGGACTGGTTGGTGTTTTGACAATGATGCTAAAACATTAATGAGATGAGACATACAAAACTTTAAGCAGTAATGCTGCTCTTAGACTCATTTCAAACTGCAGGAGGACAAAACCCAAATCTATTTGTTTTAAACCAGTATGTATAGACACAACACATTGACTCAACTTTTCAATTTGGATAAGGGCCACTTAAATGCGAGGTCAAAAATCAGATACTCTGGATAAACACCATGTTCAATAACAACTTACTATATATATATCCAAAGAGACAGGTCTGATGAGTTGTGTTTTTTTTTTTGTTTTTTTTTCAGATCCCTCGTAACAACCGTCTGATGTACATCCACAGCTACCAGAGCGTGGTGTGGAACACCATGGTGAGCCGCAGAATCGAAGCCTTCGGCCTCAAGGCTGTGGAAGGAGACCTGATGCTCAAAGGAAGTTAGTAGTTCAAGCTCATTTTCTCAGCAAACGAATGGTGAATACTACATGACTAGTTTGATGTTTTGGATGTTTTTGAACAGATATATAACATGTTAGTGACTAAATAAACACAAACATATCATCCAGTCAATCGATGACAACCAAGATTAAGTTGAAGAAGCTAAAGATGTATTTAATCCATGTACTTTTTACACAGATGGCCCCTTTAGAGTGTCCCTCAAACAATCTTTCAGCGTCAGGTTGTTAGAACATAATCGCTCTGTTCTGATGGTTGTCTCTGTTGTCTTCATGAAGCCGCAGCACACGTGCTGTCTGCAGAGGAGGCTGAGAGTCACTCCATCCATGACATTGTGATGCCACTTCCTGGGTTTGATGTCATCTACCCTACACATCATGGTAAGGAGTGACACTGTAAGGATCTGAGGTTGATTTATCTGCAGTTCACATTTAAAAAAAAAAAAAAAAAAATTGCTATGAAAAATAACACCAGTGGTTTCAACAAAAATGTTTGAGACCATTACATCACTTTTAACACATGCAAAGACACCAAGGTTCCTTTTTTTTTTTTTTTTTAGCTAAATCAGCTTTTTTGATTTGAACTAAAAGTTCAGTGAAGGAAAACTCAAGTCATGTAAAATGGTTTGTTAAGGTGACATTTTTTCCACGTAGAACTTTTCTCTTTGTCTGTCAGTGGGTAAAGGGTACAGAGAGCTGCTCACTGCAGACGGTTTGGACATCGACAACATGAGACACAAAGTGAAGGACTACTCCCTGGCCGGAGCCTACAGACGAGTCCTCATCAGACCCAGTGATGTCAGCTGGTAAGCAGCCAATTAAAACGTAGCTTAGTATTTCTTAATATGCTGTATGTATATGTATAAAGCCCTTGCTTGTGGTATCCCATTCTTATTTTCATACAAAAGCTGTTATTGTGTGCTTCAGTTATATTGACTTTTTTAATCTTAGTTCCTCTATATACCTCACGGTAGCGTCTCTAACCATCTCTGACTCTGTGGTGCGTCTGTCCGTTTTCTTCAGGGAGGTAATTCAGTACGACGACCCGAAGATCTCTCTGGTGCATAGCGATTTTGAGAAACTGGAGAATAAACCTGCCCCTGTCTTCAACACAGGTAAGTTCCCTCTAAAGTGGTCTGAAGAACAGAATCAAGCTGCATTTGGAAAGAAATCCTCCCAAAGTGAATCATACTTCACAAGACAAATCTGCTGTTGTGGGACTGGACATAACTATCAGTAAGAGGCAGTTGTAACACAAAAACATTAGAAGAAGAAGATAATATACTTTATTAATCCTGCGAGGGGAAATTCAATTTTACACTCTGGCACACAGGCTGAAATACACAAAAGTGCACAAACAGGATCCTATGGACATGCATTTATGGAGAGATGTCAGAGTGAGGGGGGGGGGCTGCCCACAGCGAGCACTCCTGAGCTGGTGGAGGTTCAGTGCCTTGCTCAAGGGTACCTTGGTAGTGAGTGAGTGAGTTCCACTGTGCTGTAGATTTGTTCAACTGAATGTAACAAACATTTGGTCTCAAAGTAGATTTTATATTCTGTTCGAATTCTAAAATATAGACTGACTGTCATGTTGCTGTTTATTTAGTTTTATTTTTAAGGTTTACTTTGGGGCTTTTTATGCCCTTTTATTTACAGACATGACAGTGGATAGAGTCAGAAATCGGGGAGAGAGAAAGTGGGGAATGACATGCAGGAAAGGAGCCACAGGTTGGAGGACTATAGCCTCTGTACATGGGGCATGTTCACTAACCACTTGGCTACAGACACTCCATGTTCACTGTTTTTAGTTTGTTTTATACAAGGGGGAAAAAAACTTCACATCAGTTTGATCTAGCATACGTAGCACAGAGTAAAGTCTCATTGGTTGTAAATTTGCCTCCTTTTGTACACACACACGCACACTAACGGTCTCTCTCTCTCTCTCTCCTCCATCAGAGGGGAAGTATCGAGCTCTGCGGATGGAGTTCTCCCTTCCTCCCTCCACCTACGCGACCATGGCAATCAGAGAGGTCCTGAAGCTGGACACGAGCATCAAGAAACAAACACAGCTCAACACAACCTGGTTCAACTGACACCTCCAACACATTCTGGTCTGTAACAGAGTGCTGCTGCAGGCTGTGTCTGCAGCCTGTGTCCACTGTGGCTACTTACTGTTGTGAGTGTTTAGTGTGTTGCTGTAAGGTGTGTGTTTGTGCGAGAGAGCAGTTTCGGTTCTGTGTGAACCAAAAATCATTTCTTTGAAGTACAAAGAGCAACGATTGACTATTACTGAACTTTTTCTTTTTATGTTTTAATGCTTTTACCTGCTCTTGTGTATTTTTATGCTGCAATGACTCACTCAGCATATTTTGTCAATGATTTTAAGTCAGTGGTTCCCAAACCTTTTCTTCCATCCCCACCTTTGACAGATGAAAATAGTTTCAAGCCGGCCCCCCACCCCCACCCCTCACCATACACATCAACATATTGACATACTCTCGAAACACTGTCAGTCAATGCTCTTTGAATAGAGAATAGAGAACAGCAACTTCAGTGTGTGACAACAGACAATAGATTCCAATAAAAGAGGAAGCAATCAAAAGTGATGCTGTAACATGAAACTTCACAATATGTGGCGTCTCGAGTAGATTCATTTTCTGCCTTGTGTTCACCTGGAAGTCCTCTCCCAAAACTTGCCATGCTTTGCTAGCTGTGAAAAACGGTGTGCATTGTTTTTGTTAAGCCTTGCCCCCCCCCCCCGACCTCCCCCGTGCCCCACTTTGGGAATCATTGATTTAAGTGAACCATGTGTCAGCACAAGATGCTGACCATGCCCTGTTTGTACAAAATTGGTTTTTCCTTTTTTTTTATCTCTGAGCTGAAGGTGTGTCATGATCAAAAAGAAAATTCAAAGAGAGAAATAAAACATGATGAGTTTAGTTTTATTGTCTGTCTTTAATCAAGTTCTGATTTTTCTGTGTGATGAGGGTTTTTATTTATCGTTGGACGGTCTGTTGAAGCCTTATCTCTTACAGTTAGTTTTTCACAACAGAAAATTTTAAGGTTACATCTGTTCAACGAGAAGGCATAAGCTACACCATATGGCATACCCTGTTTTCATGGTATCTACAAATACTTACTTATTAATATACATTGTCTCCCTCTGCTGGCCATCAGAGCTAATAGTGGATCTAATTAAGGATTTGAAGCCTGAGTCTTATACATCAAAAGACACTCTGAGCTGACCATCTGTCTATGATAAAATGTTAGCAGGCTGGCAGCATACAGTCAGCTTCTCTAACATGTGGTTACTACGGTAATGTCTTTCACCCTGGCACAATGGCAACGTTGGATCATTTCATTGTTTTTCTGCTTTCATACAGTATGTAGCATGTATGACCTGCTCTATCTGATGATTGATTGGGATCTTTATTCAAACAGGTTGATAAGATACAAGGAAAGCTGAATAAAATCTGAAAAGTCAACCTAAACAATAATATAGACTGCTATAATTGACACAAAGCAAAGAGTACATATTCAACAAGGAGGAGGATGAAGTTTACACTTAATTCCTACTGCACATCTACTTTTCAACAACTTTAACATGATTTTGTCAATAGTAGAGGAAAGAAACACATAAATATTACATAAAGTTAACAAGCCATTGTCTCTTTACTTCATCATCAATCAATCATAATGTTTCTTTTTCTGTACAATTTTTTTTTACCACATGAAGTTTTATGTACTTAGCTTGACTGATGTTTGTTACAGATCCACCTCACAGCCTTTTTATATACTTACTTACATTGTTGTGGGATCATAGGATTTATTTAGCTTCAAATATCCTCTTTAATTACAAAACAATATTTGCATGCAATTTTGAACAAATACATGTCTTGCCTTATCGAAGCACAAGCAAAAATATTCTAATTCCTGACATATAATAATGAAAATATTTGTATGGGGTTGTAATCCAATTTATTTAGCTTTTATAGTTCAGCTCTCAACAGTTTGTGGTCCAAGTCTTAACCAAACGGGGTACCATAAGGGTACCAGATTAGGGAGATTGACAAATTAATACTTTAAAATGAATAAAAACATAAATACAAAAAAACGATTCTGGTTTCTGGACACAAATTCCTGGAAATTCAATATCAAGTTGTATTATTTAGTGGTAATAAAAAGTCAGAAGGTTGAAATTGGCCCAGCTTGTCGTGCTGTGCTCTGCAGTGCTACACTTCAGAGGCTGTTCTGTATGTGTGAATGTAAAACCGCTGATTTAATCAGTGTGTGTTGAACAAAAGGCCCTCAGAGGCACGAGAAGTCCTGTCCCATGAGATAAAGCAAATGAAGAGTACAACTATGGCTTTTCATAGTATGTTAATGCTTACCAAAGCTCCTCAATGTACCTTAACAGACAACTTTATTACATGTGGGGACAATTTGACAGGTTTTACTGAAGATGCAAAGAGTTTGACTTTACTTAGTTTACAAGTCTTTGCCACCGAGCAACATAACGGAACTGAATCTAGTGGTTTAAAGGTAGTGTTCATATTGCCTTATATCTTCAGAAAAATGCAAATTTAGCATATTGTGTATATTGTGTCAGCGTTAATATGGGAAAAGATGAGTCCAAATTTAAAAATGGGACTTACCTATGTTGTCTATTCACTTAATCTAACAATTTAACATGATTTTGATGTAAAGAAAACAAGCCTTCAAACGTTGATTTTTCTTTTTGCATAAAGGAAAACACATTTTGGCATGTGGACATAAAGTTATATTCAGCAAAAGAAACTACACGTTTAAATAAATTGATACAAATGTAGACTGAATTTAATAATTAGTTCTTATTAAGCAAGTAAGAAAGAATATTAAGGATAACTGACTCTGCTGTGTGTATTAATCTAAACCAAAGGATCATCTGAGATCATCTCCCTTCTTCTTTAAGAAGGGTGCAGGGCACAGTTGTCATAAAAGACCTGGAAATTACTGTCAACATAAGTCACCTTCTTCAGGAAGTCCTCCAGCTGCTGCACCGTCATCTCTTGAACGTTATTTCTCTCCCTGTCGTTTAGACCGTAGGCTGCGAACGCTGGAAACTTGGAGCGCTCAGAGTAAGGTGCATTGCGGTCATAGTCAACGCAGCAGTAGGCCGACCAGAGATAGGTGGGGATGCCCAGGCGGTTGATGTTGTGTCGGCGGATTGTGTGCCCGGAGATGGTGACCCCCGTGACCATGTATGCGGTGCCCCGGCAGTAGTTGTTGAGGCGCCTTCGGATGGTGTGCTCGTGGTTTTTCCAGGGGCCAATGTTGAAATCTCGGACCCGAGGGACAACGTTTGTCAGAGTGTAGGTGGATGCCTTGTCATCAGGGCTGGCCTGGTGCTCATCCGGATTCAGCTGGCCGCGCTCGAAGATGACACTGTCGGAGTAGTCGTCGAGCACGGCCTGAGCATCCTCGAAACTGTGGTGAAGGTTTTCTGCGGGAAGCTGCTGCATCTCTCTGGAGCCTGATGCTGTGGAGAGCTTTCAGAAGAAACAAGGTTTGAGGAGATAATAAAGTCAACGCTGAAATCCAAAATCAAACAATAAAAAAACTTTTTTTTTCCCCAAATGATGGAGAGATAGAAACTCCAATAGCCTTCTTCGCCCCTTACCTGCGGCTCATACATCCATGGTACATCGACCTTCTTGAAGCCGTCCGAGCGCTTGAAGGTGTACGCAGAATAAACGGGGATGTGGTTCAAAGTGTCGTACAAGGTGACAAATCGTGGGTTTCCTGCATAGTACTGGCAGATCTTCTTAGAAGCCTTCTCCTCCAGCCCTCGAGGCAGTGTGCCCATGTAGAGGAACTGTTTACACTCTGGTGAGATGTTTTCCTGCACCTCTGCCGCCGCCATCACAACGATAAGAAGACAGATGAGCGTTTGATCTGTTCTGGGGACGATCATGACGAAAACCTGCAGAAATGTCTTCACCGTGCATTCAGTCCCTCTGAAATGTCATCGTCCTGTGTGGCTCCTCTGTGCTTCATACCGTGCAGCAGTCATATTATGCAAAATCTTATCTTTTTTCCCTCGCCACGTAGCCAAACTAAGTGGATCGCCAAAGTTATGAGGTCAGAAGATCAGGGAACCATGAATGTTTCGGCATGTTTTTTTTTTTTTTTCAAACAGCTTTCTGATCAATTGTTCAAGTAGCCTTTTCGTGCCTGTGACGCTCATCTACAGCTCTCTTGTCAATAAAACTATTGTATTTACTTTTCCTTTCTTTTGTAAAGCTTTACATTGTGTCTGTGTGTGTGTGCACGTGCGCGCGCGTGTGTGTGTGTGTGTGTGAGAGAGTGTGTGTGAGTGTGTATTTGTGTGTCTTCACCACCGTGTTGTCTTGAGAGAAAGGACTGTGGAATGTTCGAGGAAGATGTCGTTTCCATAACAACAGGCTGATGACAGCATGACCCTTCTACCCCTGTGGAAACAAACACTTCCTGTTTACTATTTGAACATCTTCCATGTTTACACGGGGACCTATTACTGGCATACAGTATCTTTTTATTCATCTGTCCGACTATTGAATGTGTAGGTTTACACGTAGCCCAATGGAGAGAGCACAGAAGGACTTCAAATGACAGAAAAACATAAACCAAATTGTCTCTTTAACTCCATCCGCTGAAAGGTAAAGTCGCAGAAGTGTTATCACTGTAACATCTTCTATAATACCTTTTTTTTTTTTTTTTTAAATCTCAGGCATAGGGTTGATGCACCGCCTGTGAACTGTAATGTCTACATTTCAAATCCCAATAGTCCCTTTAAAGATACATGTGCTTTGGCTTCCAGCCGATACTTCACACCCATCTGATGCTCAATTATTAATCTGTATGTCTCTGTATGTAGAAGAGACTGGGATCCTTCTTTTATGTGCACGCCAACAACAACAACGGCATAAACAAGGCCTCCTTAACATTGTAAAGAAAGATGCACAAACACAAATGAAAGTTAATGTTTTAACAAGTTGGAGGGAAACAAGTTATTCTTGACCAAGTCGACACAAAATTAAATTAAATTCTTTGGCATGATAGTTTTGAGGGTGCTTGATTTAGTTGGTTGAGTTATATTTTGCAGTGCCACAGCAGCCCCTTGATACACTATAATAGAGAGATAATGCAAATATCCTTTGAGCATGGAGGCATAGCAGGCATTAATATAAACTCAAAACAGCTCCCTCATGCAACGTTGTACGGTTCCTTCCTTATTATGGTTGGCTGTAATGTGTATGGCAGTCCTGCTAGCTGCACTATTTCTGCCTGTTAATGCATATTGAAGTGTCGCAAAGAAAATCTGTGAAAAAAAAATGGTGCAGACCATGTGCAGGTGATAGAAATAACTCTTCAAGGAGCGGCCGATATCCTCGTGGCTATGTCACACGGCTCATGTACAAAGGCTGTAGTATTCATCGCATCACCGGGGGGGGGGGGGGATCTTTGCTGCATGTAAAAAAAATCAAATAAAAAAAACTCTTATGCCTTAAAGAGTTGACTGACATGAACAAGTAACAGAAATACCATAACGGACAGGAAAATGTACTCCACTTGGATTCTCATGACAACAGAAGACAGATTGATTTGTTATTTATATTGTTGTATAATAAGTGTGCCTTTCTATGTTATGTAGTTTACTGGATTCAAACAAAAATGAGTACATTACATGTAAAGGCCCATCTAGGGACAAGAGTTGAAAATGAGCAAAATCATTAACTGTCAGTGTAACGCATATGTGTCATGCTCTTTAATGTAACAATGTCAAACTGCATTGTTCTCATCAAATTTTAAATAAAACAAAGCAGAAAATTCTTGTTTATTAGTCGGTGCAACATATGACAACATTTTATGCACTTTCCTTAAATTACAGCCTCATTGTGGTTAGGCTAACACAGCTGTGAGTTTGGATCTGATGTCATGTCAAATGTGTTGTATTGTTCCTTCATACCACATGTTCAAACAGAGTAAAGGTTTTGTGCCCTTTTTTAATCGATTCACACATAAGGTTGCCTCACATACATTCACTCTTCTGTTCTAATGGTCTCACTGTGAATGTGAGGGCTGTTGGTTGTCGTTTGCACTCCGTGTGGTTTGTTACATTTGACATCTGCGCACACTGTGTGTTTGAACACGTGAGACAAAGAGGAGAAAGAGTGTGTTTGTGTGTGCATGCATTTGTGTACTGTATGTGCATTTGGATTTGTTGTGTCTGTGAATAGAGAATATAAGGAACAGTTCGGGACAGAGGGGCGGGGGTGGGGGGGGTCTGTTTGTGTGTCTCGGGTTTGTGTGTCTCGGGTTTGTGTGTGTTTGTGCACGGGGGAAGGATGGGTGGTGTTATTGTGTCTCATGGGAGGTGTGTGTGTGTGTTTGTGCTGAAGGGGGGGGGGGGGGGGACTGTTTGCAGGTCTCGTAACTCACTGCTGGGGTGGTCCAGTTTTGAGAACAAGGGGATTGAGGGTGTGTGTATACATCAGTGTGTGCATGTGTGTGCACGCGTGAGTGAGTGAGTGCATGTGTGTGTGTGGAGGAGAGTGCTATATATTTGGATTTAAGAGAAAGACACACCTTCTTCAGCTGGGACAGTGGAGATGTAGAGATTGAGGGAGACGACTCAGAGAGAAAGTGAAATGAAGGAAGACAGAGGATTCATTTCATCACACTGTTCGTCACATCTCAGAAAAGGATTTCTTTCAAGCTGATGTAATAGCCTGAGGTAAGTAACTTTGTGAGTTTCATTAGGATTCCTCTCAGGAGTACTGAGACCCTCATTTAGGAAAGCAAGGACGCAATGCAACATATATACACATCATAAAATCTTAAAGACTGTTATACATATTAACAGTATTATTTCAAGATTTGAAGCAAATCTAAGTGCAGAAAAAACACAAACAAAAGATTCACATTCTACATTATTAGCCTTCAAAATATTTTTTTATAAATTCGTCAGTGCCCTTCAGAGGTTTACTGTTTGACAGACACATTGTAGTTCTTAGTACATTTTAAAGAGCCTTGTTTGTCTAGTTGTGTTTTCCATTCAGGACCTTTCCTCTTGTACGTTTATGTTATTCTGCACTGAGCTGCTCAGAGAGATGCTTTGCTTTATGTGGGTTTTTTTTTTGTGGGTTTTTTTGCACAATGGCAATAAAGGCTTGAATCTTGTTTCTATTTACATTTGAGAAATGACGGTCTTTAAGGACTAAAGTGTCGAAAAGACGTAAAAAACAGTAAGCCAAAGTGTTTAAAATACCCTAGAAAATGGGGCATAAAATGTATCTTCAGTCTCAGATTTGAATTTCATCTGGTTAAGAGCAAAGTCTCTTCTTTACTTTTATGCTTCAGTGTTTCATTGCTTAGCCTTGCTGTACAGTCTTTGCATTTCACTCCTCAACTGTATGAGCATGTGACAAAGATCTTCAATTTCAAATTGGAGACATATTTGTGCACAAAGTTTTAAGTATGAGCTTGTTTAAAAACCCTGAAATTCACATTGACTAACAATTTACATACACCTCAGACATTTTGAAGTTGTTTGTTGAATGTTGTCAACATTCCCAAGCAGATAAGTCAAAATTCCTGACTAAACACCTGAAATAAGATGTGTGTGGCTTAACTCTACCTTGTTATTAGAAGCTGTGCATGTACGGTAATTACTCTTTTTGTGCCTGTTGCAAAAGTTAAAGGATCTTACTATGTTGAATTACTTTTTCAGACCCTCCAATTCAAAGGACCAAGGACAAAGGGAAAGGAAACAGAGGATTTGTCCACTTCAATTCTGGCCTTAACTTCAACATATAAAACATTTCTACCACTGAGAGAGTTTTGCTTCAAGAAATCATATCTACCAAGTGTCACCAAATATTGGAACCTTGAGAGATTTAAATGCTTGGTGATTTTCTGTAGACATCAAGGAGATGGACCCCCAAATGTCAGACCTCCTCGCCTCCCCGTCTCCTTCTCCCTCTCCCTTCTTCCACTGTGACTACAGCGACTGGTCTCCTTCCTTCTCCATCATCCCCTCTGTCTACCTACTAGCCTTTCTGGTTGGTTCCCTTGGAAACGGCCTGGTGCTGTGGGCCTACTTGGACAAAGCTGAGGGGAGGGGAGCGAGATCAGGAGGACGGTTCTGTTGCACCCGTCAGTTGGACGTGAACAGCTCTGGAAGATGTGAGCACAATTCTCATCCAGAGAAAAGCAAGGAAAACTGCAGATCTTCTTCAGGAAAAAGCTGCAGAGCCTCTTCTCACTCCTCCTCCACCTCCTCCTCCTCTTATCCTCCCTCCACCCCTCGTCCCTCCCGCTCCCTGACAGACTCTCTAATAGCCAGCTTAGCCTTGGCTGACCTCTGCTTTCTCGTGACCCTCCCTCTGTGGGCCGCCTACACAGCGCTGGGCTACCACTGGCCTTTTGGGCAACCGCTCTGCCAAATAAGCAGCTTCCTCACCGCCCTCAACATGTACGCCAGCGTGTTCAGTCTGAGCATGCTCAGTGTGGAGCGCTACTGGGTTTTGACTGGACGCCGGCACTCC
This sequence comes from Labrus bergylta, assembly GCF_963930695.1. Taxonomy (NCBI): domain Eukaryota; kingdom Metazoa; phylum Chordata; class Actinopteri; order Labriformes; family Labridae; genus Labrus; species Labrus bergylta. The sequence goes on from NC_089201.1 coordinate 21,540,781, forward strand.
AGCCACCATCACCCGCGGCAGAGCTGCCCCAGCAGGGCTCTGTGGATACTTGGAGGGGTGTGGGTGCTGGCTGGGGTTTTGGCACTTCCTGGTTTGCTGCTGCGCTCTGTCAAGGAGGTGGAGCTACACTCTGAATATGAGGATGATTGGCAGCTAGAAGAGAGCCTTCCTACTGACTCTGCATCAGTCTTCCTCTCCTGTCAGATGGACTACTCCATGCTGATTGGAGCAGAGATGGAGGAGACGGACAGAGACAGGGTGGAGATGATGTGGGTGGCAGCTTTGAGTCTTAAATCCACTCTAATTGGCTTCCTGCTTCCCCTGGTCATCCTGCTGGTTTGCTACTGCTCCTTAGCCCGGCTCCTCAGCAGGCATTTTGGACGGGGTCCTCGCCCTGACCGCAGGCGTCAGCGGAGACTCCTGAGGGTCATCGTCTCTTTGGTGCTGGCTTTCTTCCTGTGCTGGCTTCCCCTGCATGTTAACAAGTCTGTCTCCATGCTGCTTGAGTTCGGCTTTGTCCCTTACTCCTGCTCTTTAGATCAGATTCTACTGGCTGCTCAACCATACGTTACCTGTTTAGCTTATCTTAACTCCTGCCTCAACCCTCTCCTGTATGCGGCCTGTGACCCGACATTCAGGAAGAGATGCAGAGGAGCTCTGCTCATGATGTGCAGGAGAGGTGGAGAGGGGAGAGAGGGAAAGAAGGAGGAAGGAGAGGAAGGGAAAGAGGAAAGGAGTTCAGCTTTTCCCACAAGAACTCAGGAGGAGACAGCAAGGACGGAGGGAGAGGAGGAGAGGGAAGGGGTGGATGGGCCGCATGAATGAGGGCTTGAACATTTGAATATAATCTTGTAAATAAAGCATTATTCAATGGGATATTTCAGTGTTGCTGAAACAATAAACAAAAACTGTATTCCAAAGAGGCCTAACATTTTTGCACAATATTTTTGGGGGGTCTGCAACTTTGAAAAATGAAGATTCATGAGGTCAATGTCATGGACATCATTTCCGACTTCTACATTTTTTTCCCACAGGAAAGAGATGCCACCACTGACTTAAAGATATTTGAGCCCAGACATGGTCACTGGGCCAGACCAAATGTTGTCCTGTCATCTGATCTGTTTGTTTTGTTTATGAAAGTTTACACTGAGCTGTTAAAGATTTAGCTGCACTGTTTTCTATTAAAGTAAAGATGATAAAAGCTTGTGTTTGTCTTGTAATCGTTTAAAAATATAGTTCATCTATAAACTTGACCACGTTTAAATAGCTCTTTATTTTGTTCATCAAGTTCACATTTTATCTTTTAATCTGAAGACTAAGGGGTTAGGCAGGAGTTCAAAGAAAGTACATGATTTGTCAACATTCTTATTGTATGTATTGAATAAGAATATAAAGATGCAAGATGAAAAGTGTCTTTGTGCATCTATATGTAACGTTAAGTGCTAGATTAGTCACGTAAAAACATTTGATTTATAGCCTATTATTTAAATAAAAAATAGCAAATCAGTTTGTACTTTTAGCAAAACAAATGTTTTCCAGAGCGATGATTTAAACATTTTTTTTTTTGCATTTTTTTTCTTTAAGAAACACAAGTGTGCAGAACTTAAATTCCTTCAGGTGTCTTTAGTAGACGCGAGCGCCTGACTCCGTCCAGCAGGTGGCGCGCCGGCACCATTGAACAGTTTAACAACCTTCATAACACTCGCAGAAGAGTCCTTTGATTTTTACCCTCCGTGTTTACCTTTACAGTTTAGCATGCTTTTTGTGTAGCATATGAAGTGCGCTCTTTGTACGCTTTTTGTACCCGTCTGTCAAAGTCCACGTTTTATTACAGTAGGCTAATTAACTTTTAGATTGCCCTTCGATATACTTTGCACAGAAAAGTTCACCAACACGCTGCAGCTTGACTGAAATAATGAAGATGGGGACAGCACTAATTCACGATGAGGAGATGACCAAGTATAAACTGCTCTGGGTTGAGTAAGTCTGGCGCGTCTCAAGAATTATTATTATAATTATAATTATTTCAACTCACTCTGCTTTTGGTGTTGCTCGCACGCTGACGTAATCAGGCCATTACAAGGTAACATCCTGTAATGTAACTTTATTAAAGCTTGAATGTAATAATTCAACTTAAGTTGTGGTACAACAATTTTAACAGATATGCATGAGTAAATAGTTCATTTGGACTGCATAGAAACGTATTCACCGAGCTGTCTGGAAGTTAACACGGTTCAGTAATATATTTACAGTCTGTGGTAGGAACTGAAGTTACTGTCTCGTGTAGCTAGTCGGGACAGTGAGCTGGGAGCACTAACAGTGTTGGCCTAATATTTACATGGAAAAGCTGTGTACCCCCATTCTCTCACAGCTGAATTTGTTTCCTTTTTATTATGAAAACGCACTTGTCACAGTCAATTTTAGTTTCATTTATTCTCCATTTAAAGTTTGTTGTTTGCTGAATGGCTTCTAATACATCTACTGTGCATAAAGATCAGAACAATATCAGTTTTCATTCATTAAGATACAGATTTGGAGCACTGCTCAAATCATTTGACACACATTTTTGAAATTTAAACCAAACACACCCGTGCCATCCTCCTGAACAAATCATCATTTTTAACGTTTTCTTTTATTTTTAATCCTCAGCCCGGCTTGTAAGATTGAAGTGCCTGAGCGTCTGACAGTGACTTATGAAGCTTTGATCCAGAACGGTCTGACTGATCGCTGCGTCTCTGTACCCGTCCGAGAGGCGACTGATGCAGACATCCTGCTGGTTCACAGGTCAGGCATGACGCCAACAAAGGGCCCTCGTCTGGTTTACTCACTTTCTACCTCTAGATTAGCCTGATGGAGATAAAGCCACTCAGCTACGTGTACTTTGCTGCGCCCAACAGCGAGGAGTACTTAGAGGCAGTGAAGAAGACCCCCTACATGACCTTGGAGGATCTGAAAGAGTTCACCCTGCAGTATGGTGACGTCTACTTCCACCCAGTTAGTCCAACATATAAAATAAGTACTGGCTAGATTGTCAGCTGTTATTATTATCTTGTATTTGTTCTTTCAGAGGTGGTAAGAGTACTCTGCTTGTGGCTAACCATTTCTCTGTCTCGTGTCTTGTCCTAGAACATCTATCACTGTGCCAAGCTGGCTGCAGGGGCTGCACTGCAGCTTGTGGACAGTGTAATGACAGGAAAGGTGAGGAATGGCATGGCTCTGGTCAGGTGAGGTTCGCCAGTGAGACACAGCTCTCCTCATACCTTTCTCCGATCCTACAATGAGTGTGCACGAGTCTCTCTTTGTTGTGAAGAAGATTCATTTGATCATATTGTTAAATTCCAGTTCTGGACGTCCATGAATTGGTTTCTAATTTGATCATATTGCTGACGTTCTGGTTTGTGTCAAGTGTAAAGACGACATGATTAATGGATCGGTCTAACGCTGTATTGTTGTTAACAGACCACCGGGACATCACAGTATGCGAAGCGCTGCCAACGGATTCTGTGTGTTCAATAATGTGGCCATAGCAGCTCGATATGCCAAGCAAAAATATGGGTTGAAAAGGTAACATGACATATATTGTATTTGTTTGTTTGTTTTCAGAACTCACTCTATCGGTTTTACCACAAAACGTGCTTCTATTGATGTGTTTATATATTCCAGGGTTTTAATAGTTGACTGGGATGTACATCATGGTCAAGGGGTGCAGTACTGTTTTGAAGACGATCCCAGGTGAGTCCAAATGGAAGCATCCTGAGTGTGACATGTGGGCTTTTCTTCAGCCGTCTGAAATCTGAAGACTATGTCCGTGTATCCTCGTCAGTGTGCTCTACTTCTCCTGGCACCGCTATGAGCATCAGAAATTCTGGCCTCAGCTGAGAGAATCGGACTACGACAGTGTTGGGAAAGACAAAGGGGCTGGATTCAATATCAATGTGCCCTGGAATCAGGTACGTGTCCACAGACAAAACTTGAAATGATTGAGGATCGCTTTTTATTTTTTTTATTTGCTAGGCTGACTATGAGGAAAAAAATGAAAATAAGGGGGAAATAAATGGCTTTAATATAATTGTTATTACATTAAAATGACTACACTGTATTTGAAATAGTCAAATTATCTATTGACTTATTAAAGAACGTTATGAATATTATTATTAAATTATTATTTTCATGATTTAACAGAAAAATCTTTTACTCTTTGGCTTTCATGCCTTCATTTTAGATAGGACAGAAGACATCATAGGATACAAGGGAGAGAGAAAAGTGCATTGAGAGCAGGAGAGGAGCCGAGGGGTCTCAGTCGAACCGGGGATGCCCGTTTCGAAGGGCTCTGCTAGTCCCAACAAAGACCCCCTTAAGATCTTTTTAAAGAGATTTTAAAGTCACATCCACTGGTAAAAAGCAACTTCTCCTGGTTGCAATGGGACAAACCAGATAGCATCCTTATGCTTCACGTCTGTGATGTTAAACGATATAATCAATTATCATTTTTGGGGCTGAGTCAGCGTCGATCAACTTATCTTTCCAGCACTGATCTCACATTTAACTTGTGAGTTTTTGTTTTCGTTGAAGTTTCTTAATGATAAGAACTCATTGTCATATTTCAGGTGGGAATGAAAAACAGCGACTATCTTTCTCTCTTCTGTCACGTTCTTCTGCCGGTCGCGTACGAGGTGAGCCGTTTGGAAAACCTCACATTTCGCTAAACAGATGAGGATGTGCAGGAGATCATTTATTGTGAGTATTTCTTTGTCACAGTTTTGCCCAGACCTGGTCCTGGTGTGTGCAGGCTTTGACTCAGCCATTGGTGACCCAGAGGTATGAAACATAAATAACCATGTTTTCAGTCTTTATTTTCATCTTAACGCTCAGTGGCTGCTTGAACAGGTACATCTCTAGAATCAGTAACAATTAAACCCAACAGCTCTGCCATAATTCTGAACTCTTACCAAGTCTTTTAGGGATCCATACAAGTATTACTTGCATTGTGACGTCTGTATATTTAGCAGCTCTGTTTGTCTCTGTTATTGTCTAACATTGTCTATTCATTACGTATATCAGGGAGGCAACACCCTCCAGTGCAATACAGTTTAGCACAACATCAACACTAAAACATAAGCTTTAATAAACAGTGGAATCAAAAGTTGACTTTATGTCAGAGCAGTTTATATGATTGGAATAATGTATGCAGGGTTTTTTACATACCGTGTAGTGGATACCGAGTGTATGTAGCAACATATGCATGTGCACATAGTATTTTTGCCATTATTGGGATATTATGAGACAAACTGGCTTTATTGGTGGATCAAATTGACATTTTTATTTCCAGGGTAAAATGTGTGCTACCCCAGACGTCTTTGCCCACCTCACTCACCTGCTGATGAACCTGGCAGGAGGGAAACTGTGCGCTGTTCTGGAGGTAAAGCGACGCAATACGTAATGTACTACATCATCAGCACAAACATATGACACCACCTCATCCACTCTTCTTTGAATTTCAACAGGAGGAAACAATCATGTGTTTATCAAGGTTTTATTGTGTGAATGTGTTCCAGGGAGGATACAACTTGACGTCCCTCCCTCAGTCTGTGTGTCAGACAGTTCAGACTTTGCTTGGAGATCCTGCGCCTCGACCTGCAAATCTCGACGGTCCCTGTGAAAGGTGTGTCCTCCCATCAGTCAAATGTCCTGACTTGTATCTGACGTTATCCAGTACATGTGCATGTGTTGATAACTGTACTTCATTGTTCTCTCCTCAGTGCGCTCGAGTCCCTTCACTGTGTCCGATCAGCTCACAGGCAGTACTGGTCCTCCCTCAAACATGCAGGTAATGATGATGAAATCTGAGCCACTTATTAAAGGTACTAAGTAAATCAACGAACCACAACACAGAGTTCAACAAAAAGCACTGAACTGGAATCAACATCTAATTCTAAGAGGGAAATTTGCTTTGTTTTTTTTGTTTTTTTTTAGCAAGAGTTAACTCGCTTGCCAACGTAGACAAATCACAAGCTACAGTAGCCACAAACTGTCATCAGTGGAAAATGTCAGATGTCCTCAAAGCTCCACAGTAATGATCTAGCTGGTAAAATTGCGAGCATGATGCCTGCAAATAATAATGCCACAAAGCAGCCGTTAGCGTGACACTTTTCTGAACCGGCTACAAGTTCTGTGCTCTGTGTAAACGATGTTACTTTAGGACAACAATAAATGTGTCAATAGTATACAGCACAGGTTTATAAAATGTGTGTAAACAAAACCATGCCTGTAAAACTCATTAAGTCTTGTGTCGTGTCTCGTAACTGTTTAAGCAGACACAGGAGGATGCTGGCTCAAGCCTCAGAGTTGTATGCGCAGGCAAGAGGATGTTGACTCATAGTTAGCTCTAAAGACCCCTGTTTCATTTCTAACAACAGTTTTCTCCAAAGTACACCTTTTCTTTTAGAATAGTTGTATTAAAACTCTTTTACACTGTTGGAGCTGCAACAGATAGTAAAAATCAAACTTAAAAGTTATTGAATTGTCTTTCTACACATTCTTCTTTGTCAAAAAAAAAAAAGACACCTATATTACCCATGATGCAACACTTTAGGTCTCAGATTTCAATATGTTTTTTCCAGAGAGACGGCGATTACCTTTACTTGCACTGCCTTTAAAACATGTGTTACCCTTTTCTCCAGCCGATCTACCCACCTCTGATATCAGCACAAAGCGCAAAAAATTAGCAGAAGAAGAAGAAGAAAAGTCGGAGAATGGAGAAGAGGAGACAAGTGAAGAGGTGTGGCCTGAGCCTCTGAAACGTGTCCCTCCTCCGATCCGCACAGCTGTAGTCCTACCTGATGGTGTAACCTGCCCAGACGGATGTAAGCACTTCAGCTCTTTAGAGGATCCCAACCAAGAACGTGTCAACAAACTCAGGTGTGGAGCTGAGGCTAGATTGTTGTGGCATTGTTATAGACTTTATTACTTGTTATTGACACAGGAAGAGTTTATTTTTTTGGAGGGTTAGGGTTTGATTTATTCAAATAATACTCAAAGTTATCAAATCTTTTCACATGAATGTGTTTTTCCATTTAATTAGAGAGACTTTGCTCAAAGCAGAAGCTGACAGCGTTGCTCTAGCAACCCTCTCCAGTCTTATTGCCCTCGTAGAGAAGATGGAGAAGAATGAGGTACAGTCTGGATATCATGCCTGCTGTGTTTTTCCCGATTAGATGTGATTGTAGATACAGGTTCTTTTTTCCTTTGCTGACCTGCCTGCATGAGCTGCAAGCTGATGTCATTATGTTTAATGACTTCTCCTCAGATCTGCAATGGCTTGGCTCTGGTCGCCGATGTGTCCATGGCGATGATGTGTCTTGTCCAGCATGCTGCAACTGCCCCACACAGCCGGTATAACAATATGGATCTAGTTCATATGGTCATTACTGAGGTACAAGAGTTACCTTGTATGAAGACAGCCTGTATTACTTTCAATGGAGGAAAACATTCACACTTAAAGAATTAAATTAAAACTGTTGTGTGTGATAAATATAAAGCTCAATGTAATGCCAGGAGATTGTTAGCTTAGCCTAGCATGAAGACTTGGAAAAGGTAGCCTCAGTCCTACCAGAGGCAAATAAAGTACGTCTATAGGCACGTTTTAGGGTCAGTTAATTATCATACTATACGTGCTGGCGTGTGAAAAATGACAGATTAGTGTTTGGCATGGGTGAGTGTGCAGGACAATTTGTTTCAGCAGAGAGCAGTTACTTCATAATTGCAAAACTGCCCTTAAACACAACCCTCCCTGTAAAACTTCATATTTACATTAACTAATTACATTTAGTCAACTTTTGACCGAGGTCTTTAAGCTAAGCTAATTAGCTACTGGCTGTAGCTTCATGTTGATATGAAAAACCTGAGTGTGGTACTGCGCTTTTTAAGTATTCCTTAGAAATAAAGCCAATAACCCTCAATTTAGAACAATTTCTTTACACAGCTAAACATGTATAAGCTGTGTGTGTGTGTGTGTGTGTGTGTGTGTGTGTGTGTGTGTGTGTGTGTGTGTGTGTGTGTGTGTGTGTGTGTGTGTGTGTGTGTGTGTGTGTGTGTGTGTGTGTGTGTGTGTGTGTGTGTGTGTGTGTGTGTGTGTGTGTGTGTGTGTGTGTGTGTGTGTGTGTGTGTGTGTGTGTGTGTGTGTGTGCTTTAGTTTTTCTGTTTATTCAAGTTTAATTTGTGGTTTTGTTGTTGGATTTTCTTGTTAGTGCAGTAAACTAATGAATGTTTTTCCGAAAGGTTAAGATTCTTTTTTTTTTGGGGCTAACATCTTGATTTGGTCAGGGCAGCTGAAGAGAGACAGGAAATGTGGGGAGTGAGAATGGGGGATGCTGGTTCCAAATAGTGTCAGGATAAGGAGTTGAACCTGAGACCAGTGCGAGACCAGGCCTGCTTTACCAAAACTTCACATGTTTTATAAATGATTATTTAATTGTCAAGAGTTCAGTCTGATTTGAAACCCCTCTCTCCTCATGCAGGGTTCTTGTTGTGTGTGTTGGGGATGAAGTCGTCCCGAGTCTCGACACAGACGACGGGTGATCAGAACTATTTGTTTTCCCCGAATTACACTTTCTGATCAAAACTTGTCACCTTTTGTGCTAATAAGCAAAGACGTGTGTCTGCAACATTTTTGACAGAAATCTTTCCATCTTTAGGAAAACACTCCTGGTTCAGTTTAGCAACAAAGAATCGGACAAACAGAAAAGCAAATATCACATCAATGTGTGCCTAAAGAAGGTAGTGTATGTGTTACTGTATTATAAGTGACAGAGGACTTGTCTGCATGTGGTGCTGCACATCATCACACTGTTTTATTGTCTTTCTCTGTTATAGTATAATGACAAAGTCCACATATCAAGATCTGCTCATAAGATTGTGTAGTTTTACTGTCACTTATTTATTATATATATATTATATGAATACATTTTAGTGATAATATTTTCAGTGAGATGATTTTAAGTTTGGCCTCTATAGCCTTGTGGTCCATTTAATTGAAGGTAATAAACACAGACCTGAGTGTTAATAATATACTTTGTAATATTTCATTAAATACATAATATAGTTTTTTTTAATCATAGTGTTATGGTTTGTTAAAGGTGATGTGTTTTTGTTTCGGGAATGTGTTGAACTGTTGTCCTTCTGCAGGGTTGCAGCGACGCGTTGGGGTTCACACAGGCTGTGCTGAGCCTCCTTCTGCCTCTGGGATACGAGTACGACCCTAGTCTGGTTCTGTTGGTGCGGATGTCAGATAGCGGTGTGTGTGACAATATGTGGCAGCAGCTAACAGGCCTGCTGCTGGGCCTGGCACAAGGACGGACACTCGTACTCATGCAGGTAAACGCCATCCCAATCCTTGATATACTGCATGTATTCATCTCTGCATATGTTTTTTCTTTGAGGTTTAAATGGCATTCTTTGTCTCTTTAGGAAGCTGAAAAGGCTTGGGTTGGACTCACAGCTTCCTCTCTCCTTGGGGATGCTGCACCCTCTCTACGGCAGCTTGATGCTCCTTTGCCTGAGGATGTGGAGGCATTGGAGAGGCTGAGACACCGACTGCATGCAGATTGGAAGCTTCTGCAGACTACAGGTGAACACGCAGACGCAATACTAATTAACACGGCACATCATCAGACATACTCACAGTTCCCCCCGATAACTGCATCATGCTAACTGTCATTTTTTGTCTCCCAAAAGCAGCACCAGATACAGGACGAGGTGACGCACCCTGAAAGTGATCGTGCTCCATTCAAATTCTGTAGATTTTGACGGATTTAATTGTCTAAAGAGACGTTTTATTAAACAAATTGAGCCATGAAATCACATGTTGTGTGTCTTTGTGTTTTTCAGTTACAAAATTGGTTACTGATTCATTTTCTTTTCGTTTGTTTTCGCTCCACTTGTGTTTACAGTTGTTTAGTTTAATTATTGACACATCATATTGTTTAAACTCTCTTTTTTTTTTTAAAACTCCTCCTAAAATTGCGTGACAATAAACGACTAAAAGTACCTCAAATTTGCACCAAGGTACAGTAGGTCTACTTTATTAAATGTTCCCACTACTGCATTCAATGAGATTATAATGTTTTTTAATCCATAATTATAATGTTATAATTTAAATATACTTTCATTGACTATGCCGTGGGTTTCAGGTTTAGTCCTAAATGTAAATACATCATGAAGTTGGCTTCTAGGTCAGTACCTTATAAAAATCAGTTCCTCATCGTGCCGTTAGGTGGCGCTGTGGACATGAACCGTCTGTGAACAGTGAGTCAGATGAAGCTTTAACACATGTGAGTCAATCTGTCCGTGTTGATGCTGCGACCAGCCCTCTTTCTTCCAGACAGTGTGTGTGTGTGTGTGTGTCTGTCAGCGTGTGAATGTGTGGGTTTGTTGTCCTTTCGCTGTGATTGGATCGTGCAACTGCGCTTGAATGCATGACAAGGGAGGAGGGATATTATTATTATTATTAGCCGACACATCGAGACAGCGCACAGGCAACACGGATCCTGAACTGGAAGATGTCTGGGACTACGAACACATCTGCGTCCTCTCAGTCGGCAAAAATGAAAAAGGACGAGTCCTTCCTCGGGAAATTGGGAGGAACACTGGTGCGGAAGAAAAAAGCCAAAGAAGGTTAAGAAATGTCATTTCTTTTTCTTGATTTTCTAACATTGTTCAAAGCCTCCTGTTTGTTCCCCTTGTTGTGTTTCTGTCCATGGTGCTGCAATCACATGATGCCCTGCTAAAATGTTCTCCTCTGGGACATCACTGGCACTGTAATCACGGGCTGTGCACATGATTTACAGCATAAAGACTTGTATAGTGTTTCCCTGGTACACTATTTTCTCTGTCTATGGTTCTGTCTTTTTTTTTTTTTTTGGCCTAATATTATAATCTTGCAATCTTTTATTCAAATCCAACTTTATATAGGCTATGCTTACTCATTAACATATGTTCAGCTTTGGTACAGTTTTGGCATAGTTTTGATTCTTCCGAATGGGTATGAAGTGAATAAGAGGCGAGACAAAGCATCTGAGTGCCTCCACAGGCATTTGACATGAGGTAATAACCATAAATAGATCATACAGTCAGTGACCGGTGACAGGAATGCAAGGTTATGAAGATAAAAGGTGTAAGAGGATTTACTTTTCATCGTCATTTGGACACAAAGACACTCTTTTGAACTTATTGTCTCATTTTGCAGTTGTTGTCCAAACTATTTTCTGCCCTCCCTCGGGACAGTCAGTGTGTGGTCAAAGGGACAGCTGCAGGGTTTAACAACCCAGTGTGTAGGCTATAGTGTGTGTGTGTGTGTGTGTGTGTGTGTGTGTGTTTGTGTGTCTACTGTGTGTGTGTTCACAGCAATGTGTTTGTATTCTCCATTAAAGGAGATCCGCCTGCAGGAGGACAGAAACCCGGCAATTGTTTAAAGAGCCTCATTAAATTCCACATCTAAAAATAAGACCTGGTTTCAACCCTTTAAGTGATTTTACAACAGTCTGAGATTTTCTAAATGAAACTTAAATCTGATTCCCTAAACCAGAACTGATACTATGTGTTGAATAGATTACTGTAGCCTACATGTGACATTTTAAGAAAGAAAAGCAAGAAGATTGCTGAACAAAATAGAAAACACTCCTGAATCAGAAAACTGACTGCAGCTTATTTAAAACCATTTAATCTACAAATGAAATAATATGTTGAGCATTTGATGGATGGTTTATTTTTTAGTTATTTCAACAACAAAAAAAGGCAAATATTTATTATACAAGTGTCTCATATGATGATTTACTGTAGGCTATTCATTATCGAATGTTATTTTTGTTGATGACATCCTTCCTATAGGCCTGACCGCTGCAGTTTCCATGGGGTAAATTGAATTTGGCCTATTTTACAGCAGTTAAATTGCAAGCTTGCTAACTAACTATAGCCTAGTTACTACTTACTATTCAGCCAACGAGTTAGTAGTGAAGTCAAATATGATATGCTGTCATGGTTGATAAGATCAGAGTAAACTACTGTAATGAATATACACAATAGTTAGCTGGAGTTCAAAAGAGTTGATACTGATAGCTAAAAGTAGCCTAATGGATAAATGGCTGAACTAGTTAGTCCCGCCTTTTTATATCGCCTAAGTGTAAGTATCTGGTGGACTGTTGGAAGAGTTAGCTAACACGGATAAATGTTTGTTATATAGGTTCAATCGTATTAATAATTTGAGGAAAAAAGCTAAAAATTATGAATAAACAGTAGCCTAAAATGTGTTAAAAGTAGGCTATACATTTTTATAGTTACATATATTGTAACTAGTGGATGTTATCTTAAAATATAATTGTGTTTTAAAAAGTTTGCTTAAAGTGACAGATGATTTAAATATGTTCAAGTATAGATGGTTTAGATATAGGCTAGCGGAAGATCGTTGATGATCAAATAGAAAGCTCATTTGGTAAAAAGGTTAAAAAATGTGTGTTTGATTTATTTGATGAAAGGAAGATGTTACACTAAAAGACTTGAACTTAAGAACTTATTGAACATTTTTTATTTTTTTTTATTTTGATAGGACATCTGCAAACTGACCTCAGCATTAAATTTCAGGATACACATTTTAAAAATATATTATTGCTTTATGTAGCACTAGTGTTTGATAATTGATTAAATCAGTTGACTCATGTTGTGGGGTCAAGTGAACAGAGAGCTTGTATAGGAGCAGTGCCCCTGTGTGGTCAGAGCGGGTTAAAGCTGTGACGATACAGTTTGCATGTTACTCTGAAGGAAAAAGGTCTCAGTGACGTTTGAATAATAAATCTGTTTAACATAAGAAAATACAGATGTGTAGATAATGGAGCACATCTTTTTGCCCCACACGTCGCATGTGCTGGACTGTGGTTCCTCTTTTCCACATTTGGGTGTGGTACTCTCAAACCTTTTAAAGGGAACACCCAAGGGGGACGAGTCACCACTGGAAAAGTTGCCTAACACTTGACGCTGAGTAATCATTAAGGGCTTACTTAGGAACCTTAGAAACAACACTTAGAACACGATGCAGTGCGGTAATAAGAAGCTGTTACTGTTGTATATTAGATGTGATGTACAGTGTTGCTTCATGTAATTGAACAAGAAAACTACTTTTTTCCCCCAAAGCTACTTTTTCAAGAACCCATCATGTTTCTCTCTGTTTACCCTGATAAAGAGAAAGGAAGTCTGCATTTCTCTGACAAAGCACAACCCCTCCTGTCAGCAGCAGGACTGCTGTGATAGTGAGTTTAGTGAAGGAAAAAACCACAAGTTTTTCTTTATAAGGGACTGAAAGAAGCGTCACATCACATCCTCCCTGCATTAACTTAAAGTTGAGAGTATGCACAAACTGATCATGTTTAGTGAACATTAGTAACTACGTACTAAAGTGTTGAGATGGATGCAGACAATAGTAAGTGAACTGTTTGTTGCTTTTTAACTTGTTTCCACTAACTACACTATTTTACATATCTAATATCAACAGAGAGCACATTGTGTATTTTTTTTATCTACAGTGAAATTCTGGTGATTTCTCGGTGCAAATACTGTAAAGATAACTAAACATCCAAAAACACAAACTGTATTTGGTATTAAGTGTTATGGCATTTTATGTAGCGAGAAGCCAGGAGAATGAAAGATATATTACAAAATGTAAAAAGCACGGTTACTTCCTAGACAAAAACAGATATATTGGTTGTGACAAGAAATGTTGTAGATTATTTAAAGACTGATGTTAGCCCATTCATTTGGGTTGAGGGAAAATGGCGATAAAATTAGATATTCCCTTAAAGAAATGCAAGAACTATATTTGAGTTATTATAATTTTCTAACATTAATGCAATTAAAGAGTCTTCGCAGGAAAGCTCTTGAATTGAAGTTTTCTAACATTAAAAAGTCAAATCACAAACATTTCTCAGGTCACTTAAACGTTATAGGTGTGCAACGTACAAGACCCTCACCAAAAAACATTTGCTGAAGCTGTAAGTTCAGACTGAAATACCACGTTATTAAAGTTTAAAACTTCCATATCCTTCTAAAACTTGTCTCAGAGGCCTTAACTGTCTGAACAATGTTTGAGTCCCGCTGATATTTGACCCTTGACTTCAATAAGAAAAACAAAAAAAGGAAAGCATTTTAAAAAGGAAGGGAAAGAAGAGGGCGGTGAATTTTCCAGGACAAACAGAGTGTCATGGAGTAAGTGTTCACTTTGCAGAATAGAGATATGTGGCAGAAGAATTAAAACCTTACATTGTTGTTTAATTGAAATTTGAATCAATATACATTGAGTCAAAGAGTTAAAGAGCTGTCATGGTTAATATCTGCTGAATGCCCCATGTGTCACACACTCACTGTCATCTCCTGACTGCTGTTACTCACTGCTGCTGGTTGGTGTAAATAACCAGAGCTATATTTAAGGTCCGGTCTGTCTTCTCCATGCTGCTGCATTATTTATATCCCCCCCCTGGTGCCACAGTGAAACACTTCCCTCCATCCCTTGGGAGCAGTGGGACCAAAAACATTAGCCTTACATCAACACTGTATACGATTATTTTGTGTCTTATAAACTTATGAGAAACCACGGCCATACTGTGCCACTGCACACTTTCCTGTTATGGTGTGTAATGCTCCTTTTTTTTTTTTTGCATTGTATTATGCAAGGTGGATAAATGTTCACGACTGCGGACTTAGCTTCGTATTCAATTAGTGTAATTGTGTTAACAGGGATACAGCCGGTGCCTGATTGATTATCTGCTGCCGTAAAACATATTAAAGGCTCCATTCACATGCTCCTTGGTTAATTCACTGGACGTCTGTTACGCTGTTCTCTGATACTGCTTTGAAATAACTAGAGGGTCAGTTTTAACTAAAAGAAGATAGACTGTGAACGAGGGATTATTTCTAAGTGATATAGATAACAAATGAAAGGAGTTGAAACTATACCTGTAGGTCAGTGAAGTCTGTCCTGTGTCCACTGGTTAACAGCCCAGAGATGACTGGTGTTGTCCTTTTACGTTGGTGCATCCAGTGTGTTGTCTCCTTCCTGTCCCATGCACACACACACACACACACACACACACACACACACACACACACACACCGCTCAGGGTCTCTTGTAACTGGACCGTAGAGGTGGGTCGGAGGGTTGTGACAGAAATAAACACGTGATGACGCCCCCGTCCACTGCTCAGCCCCACAGACTCCGATTCACACACACAAATACCGTTTACGTATGCTCATACTGCTCCTACATTTTCTACCTTCCCTTGCTGCCATCCGAGGGAGAATACATAGGTTCATAGCGGGGACATGGCAGGGCTGCTGTGTGGGACCAAGAGAAAAAAACAAGGTAATTTAATGTTGTTTTTTTAGAGGAACCTGGAAGTAGAAATGGGGAAGCTTTAGTTGTTACCTTAGTTCACTGCAACTTTCATATCCAGAAATGTGTTCTGCAGGCTGCTGTAAGGGGTCATCAATATGTGAGTGACACTATTAAATGTTTACCTAAAATGTAATCGATTGTGCGAATGTTGCGGTTTTATTTCAGGACTTGGAGTGTGAAATCCTAGTAAATCGTTCTGTATGAATCTGCTCTATTAAGTTCACTATAGCCAGTTATTTTTCAATTTTAACGGCATTTTACTTGACTTTGTTAGCGCCAATGCAGCAGCTATGCAGTCAGTTCCATATAGAGGGAGGAGGCAGCACAATTATGATGAAATGCTGCAAGCTGGCTCAGTAATTACAAAGCCAAATGCTGATCTGTGCTGAGATTCAGAGCTTGGCGCTCTTTATGTGAAAGGCTGAATCAGATATGAAACCTGTAGGGACTCCTCTTCCCTGGGAACATTTTCTGTGTCCTGTCTTTGTGCACTTTGAAGTTAAGATGATTATCAAGACTGTACCATAAATACGCTGATTCACCATTGATTTCACCATATTTCTAAAAGAAACAGACATGCTTTCTTTTTCTAAACAAAACTAAAAGTGCGTCTTCCTCTCCTGTCAGTTTTTATAAATAGTCGAGTCAATTAAATTATAGATATTTCAGACATTGATTGTGGTCCAGCCTGTTGCAGGTCTTACTAATTGACGTACAGGATGATAAAAGCTGCACAGCCATTAGAGGAAGAAAGCTTTTATATCCCCGGAGTGTCTCTGAAGTCTAAACTGAAAGCATCCCTACAAAAATAGATTTTATTCAAAGCATGACTCAAGAGTGTGTGTTAGTGTTTTGCTCTCTTTATGTTATCATCTTTAATGGACTTAAATGTTTCACACTAGATTTCCAACCGCATAAATATAAAGAACAACAATAAAAGCATGTATACCATTAAGTGCCGGTTACTTTTTCACAATAAGATGTTGATGGACAGTTCTTCCCCATCATGTTGTCTGTAGTGAAAATGACAGGAGTCTCAAATGACATGAGAAGTTTGATGAAGTGTCAGTTGTCTGGCAGCAGCCTAACATCCACATAGAAACATAAATAAGATGTTTTTAACAATGTTTGCGACTCCCCAGCATGACAACATAGTCTGGCATGACACACTCCCTAAAGTTCCATTAGCACAGTACTTTACTTTGTAAAGTTTATATGGTTTATCTTTATTAATAGGAACTGAGTTTCCAAATATTTGACCGAATTTATTGTGTAGGATTGTGTAATACCTGACTTTTTAAAGTAAACAGGGTCACGACCCGACTCTTACGGCCTGACAAAAGCATGGTGAACGTACGGTTTTAACTAAACGGTTTAAAAGTTTATTACAAAAAAATTAAAAACAATAACTTTTCACAACGAGGGTGAGGTGTGTGTGGCATGTTGTATGGTACAACAGAACATGGTGCAATGAGGAGCTGTGGTGATGGTGTAACGTTGGGAGTGGATGAGAGAGATTGAGAGGATGGCTGCCCGATCTTAAATAGACTTCATCTCGAAGACTGGCCAGGTCTGCTCAGGTGTGGTGGAATACCGCCTAACAGCGACCTGCGGGGACAAAAACACACAGACAGACGGAAATAAACACAATAGCTGACGGGAGGGACGTCTCAACAGTTCTAAATCAATCATTTTTGAGTTGTCATTTGGTTACAGAATATGAGACCGAGTGACTGAAGTGATATTTTTAAAACATGAAAGCCCTTTGTAACCTCTTTAAGAAAGTGTTCATCAGCATGACGGAACAAGGCACAAAACTTCATCTTCCTCCTCTAGGCCAACAAAAGATGTTGATACAAATGTAGTATATAATGTTGTTCTCCCCAAAACCTGTCACAGATTCTGATGAGTTCCTCAGATTAAATGTCCCATGAAACCTCTTTGAAATTATCATTGAGTTGAGCTTCAGCTGTTACTGACACCAAATAGAGAAAAAAGTGGAGGTTCAATGACTGTTTACAGAGGAGGTGAGGTCTCAGAATTAGTGACAGACTGACACCACTGTTGGTGGTTGTTATCTATGACCACACTGACAAAGTGTTTTCTTCTTATATATCATTGATAGTCTTAGCCTGTTTAAGATGTTCTCTATCTATATCATTTCATAATAATAATGATAAAACACACGTTGGTTGTCTGGCTAGCGCACTAAAGTTTTTATGATCAGCAGTGAAATGTTTCATAGAAACAGGCCGAGTTTGCTTAAGCTTGTTTCTGCATATTTATGACAGATTTGATCAGAGTTTAGTACCAGCCCCAGCACGCATCAGTAACTTCCTGACACCTGTAGCAAATGAGAAACACACTCATTTCTAAGTTTTCAGAAATGAACCTATGATGTTGGGAAAAGGCCTCTTTTTTTGTAAAATAATTATCCTACTATCTTGAGAAATCAAGACTCAAGATAACGAACTAATTAACCTGAGATCTTTCGTAAACCGAACTACAAAAACAATATCAAGCAGGTCTTTTTCTTTATCTTGATTGTATATTTAGATTGTTTTATTGTGCCTATTTTTTTTTTCTGAGTAGTTTTTCTGTTTGATTGTTTGACTAGTGAGTGATCTCCAAGAGGAGGGGAAGAATGCCATCAATGCTCCCATGCTTCCCCCCGGGACGGACATCCATCCAGAGGACACACTGCTGGGTATGTAAACACACACTTATAAACACACTAGCGATGTCAAACGATTAATCACATTTTAATCGCGTGTTTGAAATTCCCTAATTTGGCATTTAAAAATAGAACATTGTTAAGATTTTATTTTGAAGCCCTAAGCTGAGGGTTCTTGCTCTTTAAATTGAACCCCGCTTTAATTTTGAAATAAAGTAAGGACCTCCTGTTAGATCAAAGTTTATGACACTAACTTAACCACGGAAAAGGGAACACGTTTCAGATCAAAAACTTTATGTCAACAGCTCAAGTGAACTGCAAAAAAAGTGAAATATTTGATGTCATAAGGTGGATATTACTTTTGACTCGTCAAGTGAAATGAGACATTCAAAGATGCAGCACTGTTGTTCTTTTCCATCACTGTGACTATAGGGACACTTGGGAGGTTTAAAAGGGACAAAATACCATGAAAAAAAATCATTAATTTCAATACTTAATTCTCCAAGATTAACTAGTTAATGCTGACAGCCCTAATATTATTCAATGCTTTCAGTGCTACAAATCAAATGAGTTACCTTACTGTCTCTGTTGGAACGCTGAAATACAAATTGCGCAGCGTGTCCTGATTGGTTGCTACGCCTTGGCTTGCTAACGAAAGCTAATGGCCATCAAATCTGCTGCTGAGTCAGTGGGTTGGGAGATAGATACATTAAAGGAGCATGCATGTTTTCACATTACAAACCAAACACTCACCGTCAACTCTTATTGACCATGATGACATGGAAGCCAATTTCCTGTTACGTCACACTGTGTGAGATTTAGTGTTTATAATGCTCTCTCACTTTGGTCAACGTTGCATCTAGTAGCCTATACGTTTAGAGAGTCTAAACAAATAGATAAAAAGAATGCATTCATTTCAGACCTTAATTAATTGTGATTAACTAGTAAATGCGGACAACCCCAGTAAAAACACATTTTATCTAAAATACAAACTATGAAATTATTATATATTCTATACAGAAAAAAAAACATGTTTATTGTTGTAAAAAGCAAAATATTTGGGCTCATTTGTCCCCATATGTAGCTGTTGTCAACACTGCAGTTGAAATTCCAATATTTTAAATTTTTTAATGCTCAGTGTCGGAGGTGACTGAGGTAACACTTCGAAACAGGGTGACACATGAGGACGTTGAGGAGCAGGAAATGAAAGTGGGTGGAGGGCAGACGCCTTTGTCTTCAGTCTCACATGTGGGGGGGAGGAACATCGTGTGAAACAATGCATGTGTGTGTTTGTTTTTAGTGGCTGATGTGTTAATTATTGTGAGACAAAATGTGATTGTATTCAAAGGCGGTTTGAGTGTCTATAAACATGCTCACTTATTCTCCCTTATATCATCTTCATTAGAGGAAAATGCTGAGAGGATCATGTTAGACCCAACGTCACGGGAAAATCTTAAATTTAAAGATCTTCTGAAGGTACTGAGGTTTCACATTTTGTGCACAAACATTTAATTACAATCAGAGCATTAACAAACGAAGTGAATGAAACGGCACACTCTTGCTTTCTGATTTGTGTATCCAGGTCCTGATCGACTGGATCAACAGTGAGTTGGAGGAAGACAGGATCATAGTCAAAGACCTGGAAGAGGACTGTTATGATGGACAAGTGCTCCAGAAGTTATTTGGTGAGAAATCAAAACAGCTTCATCTCTAACTTGTTGTGCTCATACATGAGCAGAAAACAAAACAAAAAAAGTACTTGATTGCATCTCTGCATCTCTGAGCCCTGAGGGGTGAAGTATCAACCTATCGTGGACTTTTATCCAACATCATCAAACATGTCGAAATAACAGCCACAGACTGCATTTTTAAATGGCAATGGCTGCTATGTCTTTAGACTGTTAGAGGGGTCCCCCTTGTGTCTGTTTTTTGTTACAACAGGCTGAAAACATCACATTCACCTACGTGGGCGATGTTGTTATTCCACAAACACACAAACCACACTGAAAAACAGAAAATAAAGCCCTTTAAAAGTTTTTTGTTGACACCTGTGTCTTGTTTATTTGGACAGAAAGGATTTAAACTCTCTCTTCAGCTCCTCTCACTTTTCTTTGTGCACTCTAACCGGTTTCTTCTTCTTCTCTCTCATTTTTTGGTCTTCTGTAAAACAGGATTGTAGCCTGACAAATTGTTTGATAAGCATAAAACGTTTAGAAAAAACATCAACATCTTAATTTTCCAAAAGCCAGCTTATACAACACTTTACGTTTCATATGTTGCAGATGTGTCATAAAAACAAGCAGCAGGAAACATGTGCTGTGATGTGGAATTGCTTTATTACTGTTTGAGCTTCTTGAAAGAAAATTCACACTTTTTTGTATCACTTTTGCAACTTTTATTTCCTTTTTAAAAGCTGTTTCTATTGTTTTGTTTTTTTAGATATTTCAACCCGCCTATACAAAAGAAAAGCTTCCTAAATCCTCTTCCATAAGATCCCTCAGAGCAGAGACGTCTCTCTTTCAAAGTCATCTTTGTTCTCAAACTTTCAAATTTTTTCGAGATCATCATGTCCTTGTGTCCAGCAAGCACAACCCAAACTGATACAGACATGAAAGAACTTTTTTTTGTGCACTTTTTTTTACAACAGTCTTTTTTCTAGCCTAAGGTTTTTTTTCCACCGGTTGACCTAGTTTGGATTTTTTCCATTTTTAAATCTGTGTATGAGTTTCTTTTTTTTCCCCTCTGAGCCCATTGTTTGTTATAGTTCACCCTTTCAATACAACATAAAACAGCTTCATGATGCTGAATACAATTATTCATAATTCTCTTCTGTGTATGGAAAGTCTGATCTTTTGTTTTTGTCTCTCCTGTTGTTGACAGAGAAATTGTCCGGCAGGAAGCTGAATGTGGCTGAGGTGACACAGTCGGAGATCGGACAGAAACAGAAGCTTCAGACGGTTCTGGAGGCGGTCAATGAACTTCTGAGACCTCACGGCTGGACCATTGAGTGGAGTGTTGACTGTGAGTTTTACGTGAACGTCAGTGAACTGTCACCCTAAATAGAAAGTCTACAGATAAAAAAAAACAAAAAAACAGTCTGATTCTATTAAGATAGGGAATTTACAAGTTATGGATTAAATAAGTATTGTCATAATTGAAGCAACATAAGAAAATCTGTTTACATGTTTAGAATGGTTTAAAAATGTCTGTAGCCTACATTTCCCATAATGCAACATAATTATGTGTTTCATTCTGTTATTTTGTAAAATGTCCTCAATAGACAGTAAACATCTATCTAACCAGAGCACAACGAGGTGATGATGTCTTTTACATGCATGTTTACTATTATGCACCGGAAATAAAACTCCTTTATTGACATGTGATGCAGAAATCAATGACAGGGGTTGTCATGTTGTCATTAAGTGGGCTGCTGAAGCTCAGCCTAGATATTGAACTTTCTGCAGCCACGTGTAGCAGAAAGTTAAACAGATGGTGATGAGCACTAGAATTTGTTGATAGTTTGAAATACATTTAACATTCTTCTTAAATTTTTTCTATAGGAAAACAGCCCTCTGGGTACCTTTTTTTAATTCACAGGTGTTCATCATAGACTATAAATATTAATGGACAAAGCCTGAGTGACGTCACCCATCTGTTACAGCAGGGGGCTCCAGAGGCAGTAGCTGCCAAGATGGAAATCCTTTCCCAGTCCAACTTTCAGTCAACCTAACAACAGGATAAGAGCTGGAGCTGAGGAGGGTTTTAATCCTCCTGACAGACCGTTACATCCCGCCCACCTGTCAATCAATCAGCTACATGACTAACTATGGATAAAACGTATCGTTTATAAAATCAAAACTGATGAGTTATAAAAAATTGCCCCCTGTACAGTGTGTGCCCATGAGGACAATAACCAATTAGACCTATTTTTTTTTTGTACCAGGCTTTAAAACATGTTCATTTCTGCTGTGAAAATGGGCTTTTTGAATGTGGCTTCTGGGGCTCTCTCGACAAACTGCAGGATTTTGTACTTCTGCTTTGGCTTCGTCTTTCAACACCGGAGGTTGCTGCTTGGTGTACATTCATCATGCACACCCCTCTTAAAAAAGGATTTCTCATTGCTGATAATAAATTCACTTTATCAGCTTCATTTTAAATTTAACTGTTGGTTTTGCTGACTCTGGCGGTTTTCAGTCTTAAAAATCCAATTTGGATTGGGCTCTAGTTTTTATAGACTGTATACTCGTCCCTGTGACAAACAAACTGAACGTCATGTATAGGGTTAATGAACTGCTCCTTTAATCACATAATTAACTCTCCCAATTTGCATTACAAATATAGAGTATTTAATCCTGTACAGACTTTTAAAGACTTTCAAACATTCATTTCCCAGAGGAGCTAACCTCAGAGTTAATTTAATTCATGCTCCATTAACTTCTCCTTTTTAATTTGTCTTTTGTCTTGACAAAAAAAAAAATGCACCAACTGTTACCTTTCATCTTTGGGAAAGTGCTCCAATAATTATTTTAGCTTGCAGCTGAAAGTCTGTCTTTGATTTTTTAAATTTTGTTACAGCCATCCATTCAAAGAACCTGGTGGCCATCGTCTACCTGCTGGTGGCTCTCGCAATGCACTTCCAGGCCCCCATCAGACTGCCGGAGCATGTTTCTGTGCAGGTGGTGGTAGTCAAGGTAGGTCAGGTGTCTAACCAGGCGTTATTAAAAAAGCTATGATGTAGGGGTGAATAAAGAGGTGTGAAGTTTATTTATTTATTTGTTTTTTTTGTATTTATAACTTACATTATTGAGAGGTCTTTAATAAAGTCTGACAGAACCAACAGCGGCTTACATACAAATAACACAGCACAATTATACAAAAACCTGTTTAAAAAATCACACATTACATCTTTAATACAAGTAATGTATTTTAGAAACAACCTGGGTATTTTAGAAACAACCTGGGTGTTCCCAAATGGAACCTCTTAAGGCAACCAAACAGCTGTGTACAACTGTAAAAATATGAATAATAGTTGAGGGCAGTATAGTGACATCTTTCATTGTTTGTTAATGTTTCCTCCATACCTGTAACTTTTATAATGTACATTAACATTAGTAGTTGTTCTGTAATATAGTCATTTAAGTATTCTTTATTTCATTTTGAGCAGAAGCGCGAGGGCATCCTGCAGACTGCTTTAGTGACCAAGGAGCTGACGAGCACCACAGAGTAAGAGCTCATACAGTTTTATGAACATTCACATTTTCCCTCGTCTTCTATCTTTGTTGTACTGTTGAGTTAAACTGATTTTTATTGTTTCATTTAAGTCCTGTGTAAAGAATGAAAGGACCTGAAAAGTTGTGTTTGTTTGTTTTGTTTTTCAGAATGATGATGGGAAGGTTTGGTGAGTTTGTACCTCATGTCACAATTTTTAATGTCTCTCTTTTAATTTGCTCAAACCACTCTTTGAGGTTTCAATGCAACAATTCCGACTATTCTCATAGCTGTTTGATAAACGTCACACATTTAAGAATAGTGTAAAGACTGGAGACGAGGGGAAACGGCGAGCATGGCTTTGTCCACAGAAAACAGAATCCACCTCAATACTGTCCTAAAACTCCTGTATGAAGAACTTATGTCGGATTTGTCCAAATGTATTTAATGCTCAGCTAACCTGCTGTTAGCTACAATGTTGGCTTACTATTTAACATACAACATCCTTTCATGACACATTAGTTATTTAAGTTTATTGAAAGAGGTTTGAATTCCACATTTTGAAAAGAAAATTGATCTACCTTTTCATACTTTCTGGAATATTCCTTGAAGTGCTCTTAACCTTTTTCTTTCTACAACAGAGAGAGACGCATTCGACACTTTGTTGGATCACGCGCCTGACAAGCTCAACGTAGTGAAATCGGTGTGTAAGACCTTTCTTTCCCTAAAAATGGACAGTGAAATAGTAAATGTTTTATTTGTATAACTGATTGAAAGTTTGTCGATCCTTTCACCAGTCTCTCATCACCTTCGTAAACAAACACCTGAACAAGCTGAACCTGGAGGTTACTGAGCTGGAATCTCAGGTAAGAGATGTGATGGTTTATTCACAAACAATCAATTAGTCTGGTTTTTATGTACAATGTAACAGAGCCATCATCTCATCGTCCCCATATTTGCATGCACAAGTTTAATTTCTAAATACTCCTCATCCAATTTCAACTTTTATGCCGCTTTAATATTTGATGTGACATAAATATTCATGAAGTGTGTGTGTGTGTGTGTGTGTGTGTCCAGTTTGCTGATGGAGTGTACCTGGTTTTGCTGATGGGGCTGCTAGAAGACTACTTTGTCCCTCTCTACAACTTCTTCCTCACCCCCGAGAGCTTCGAACAGAAGGTCATTTTTTTACTCATGAAGTGAAGTTTCTTGCTCAAATAAGCAGGTTTTGACATCTTGCAACTTCACTGAGTTTCCTTTTTCTTAGGTCCACAATGTGGCGTTTGCCTTTGAGCTGATGCAGGATGGAGGCCTGAAGAAACCCAAAGCCAGACCAGAAGGTATTTTTATAGATAGTCAGTCAGTAGAGAATGTATACTAGTTATTAGAGAAGACATATACTGTTAAGTTTCTGGGGAAGATAAGATGACTTATTAACTTTTTTGGAGGGAGTGAAGTTGTTGGTGTCCTACTGTAGCAGCCATATTTTTTTCCAGTAGATGGCAACCTTGCATCACCCCTCACACTCTCACATAGAGGAAGAAGTTCATGCAGCCTGAAGCTTCACTCTGTTGACCAGTTTGAATAAAGTAGCCTGTTCATATCAAAGAGAATATCAGAGCTTTTACTTTGATTATCAAAATGTGACTTTCGACGTTTTACTCTTATTACAGATTATGTTTTCTCAAATGTGCTTTTTATCAACATTTAATATGCTTCACACCCCCCTGTGGAGTCATAAATGATTTCAGAGAAAATTTTAAAATACGATTGTATACAGATGACTGGCAGCCAGTGGTGGAAAGTAATTTTCTACATTTACTTGGGTAAATTCAGGAATTCTATTTTATGGTACTATATACCTCTACTCCACTATATTCAAGATTTGATCATTAAACTTGTTATTCCACTTTGTGTGTCTGAAAGATTTAGTCCCTTATGTCCAAATTTGTTGATTTTCAATTGGTATATTTTGAATCCAGTCATACATAAGGTACTTCAATTAGCATTTCTGTTTCGCATTAGTTTTTGTCCAAACTGCTCATTGAGTGTTACTACTTTTGTCTATATTCATTTTATTATCCTCAGCCCAGCATTCTGCTGCCCAGTCTGTGCCCAGTGTGTACAAGCCAGTATAATGCCAAAGCATTCAATAGACTCGCTGGTTGGTGTGTGGTTGTTCAATATTTGAATTTTGAACCAGTTTGAGCTACTGTAGACTTTCCAAATGTGTAAATATTGTTTCTCTCCACACTTATGCACATGGATTTCCCTTCTTCAAACATTTTCTGGACTAAGCTGAAGAGGAAACATGTCCCGAGCAGAAAAAGCAATCACTTCTCAGATTTCTGCAGTAATTAGATATAATAGCTACTATCTTCATAGCTCCACAACTGTGCTCCTTCTACAATATGTGTCCTGATTTGCATATGACTCGCTAAGGTTTGCGCACAAATGCAGGTTCATTATAAATGAAAGCGCAGATCCTGGAGCTCTTAATGATATCAACAGTGTCACCCATGCTAACAGGGAAATGCAGGTGATGAAAGCTTCAGAATTACATTAAAACTAAAAAGTAGAACACCATCTTAAAGACGAAGAGAAACATTTATTTTGTGCCCTAAAAGGAACACATGAAAAACATTTGTAAGTAATTATGTTATTTTAAGCTAAATCGCCTTCACAAATTTAAGAATGACCTTTTAAAGGAAAGTAGTACAACATCAATCACAGAAAAGTTTGTTGGGAACCGAGGCAAAAATTAATTGGGGGGCCCCTCCAACCACCATTATGTCTGCCATTGTCCTGACACTCTTACTCTTCCTATTTCTTTCCACTCCCAGACAGATAATTCAATTTTCCTTCAGTGACTTTCATTGATTTACTTTGGTTTTCATAGGAATAATGAGATGCTAAGCTGGGAATTGTGAGTGAGTGCTGTAGATGGGGCCACCTTAGGGAGGTTTTTTTTACTGTCATTGGGAAATGCAGTTGCTCCATTTTGAGCAACTGCTGCAGTTTAAGGTTTGTCAGCCCACAGGGGCCTATTACTGCATTGGCCCAAGCAGTTGCTTGACTTGCCTGTTGACAAGGAGTGCCTCTGGCTTCAGCATTGCAAAGGTTAAATCTTTCTGTAATCATTTTTGATTTTGCATCGGCCAAATACCTTAATTCTTTGCCAGAAGCTTCCTCAAACAGTTTTAGCACACCATAATGATCTCTACTGTCTTATTTTTGTTTTCCAGATGTTGTCAACCTGAACCTCAAATCCACCCTCAGAGTCCTCTACAACCTGTTCACCAACTACAAAAACTCTGATTGAATGTCCCCCCCCCCCCCCCCCCCCCCCCCCGGTATCACTCTGAACACTGCCCTAGTGCCTGTGTGGATATTTTACATTATAGTCTGGACACTGGAGGAGACCAACTGGGACTGAAAGTCATCATTTTTTCAGACTTAAAAACACCCATGGGGAGTAGCCAGGAAAAGGCTCAGAATCTACTCTTTCCCTAATGTCACAATTTATTTATTCCTTACCCGCATGTTAACTGTAGCCCAGAAAACCCCACAACCTTTAGCCTGAATTTGAATATTTCGCTGTCGCTGCAGGAAAAATGTACGAGGGCAGAATGTTAACATTGGAAACTTTACTGCGTGTTCAACTCGACTCTTCATGAGGGAATATTTAAGAAAGTTGAAAATGCTGTTATATTTTATATATAATCTTAAAGTGCTTTATGTAAATATTTAAAGAACAGAAATGGAAATAAAGTAATAGAAATAAATGTATTCACCTTATCAAATATACAAAAATACAGTTTCATTGAAATATCAACAGCTCTCGGCTGTTTGTATGCTAACCTTTTGCTAACATTTAACATTTAGCTCTTTAAGTTGATTACTGTAATCCATAACCATTGGTCATGATACTGAAAATTGTACGTTAAGTAATATGTCACACATTTGCCAAAAATATTCAAGAAATACATTTTTGAACATTACCTACAAACATGCTCTTGCGGCTTTCTTTGTTGCTTTAACTACATAGTTCATAAAATAAACCTACTTACATCTTTGCTGCTAAAAGAAGATTACAATTCACATATGTATTTGAATTAAACGTAATAAACTGAAAGAATATCTCCAGATTAAAAAAATATGGTATTTAACTGCTACTCTGCTAGCTAGTATTGCTAGCAAGACTCTGCTGGGTCAATCATCTCCAACATTACTGGATTTTGCTTCTGCTTTATTTAGGTATATGTATGTTAAATTGGAAAGATCAAAGATCAAAAACGTTTTTTAACATATGCAGACAGCAGCTAAGGAAAGCTGACCCTGGTAAATGACTTAGTTGGATCTTGGCTGTGGCTAGCTGTGGCTCTTTAAATAGCTAGCTTTTATTCGACAACTTTCTGTCTTAAGCCATCTACTGTGACAGTTAATTAAGATAAAAAAGCTGTAAATAGCTTATTATTTTATATTGAAAAACATGAACCTACAGTATATCAAAAAGTCAGAGCTGGTCTAAATTCAGTTTTGACCAAAGCATAGTTTCAGAGCTATTTCCTCCCAATTCCACCTTTATACTAACCCTTGTGCTACCTTGAATGATATCAATTTAAGGGTGTAATTGAACTGCTCAACCAAATTTCAGAAAAAACTTCCTTTAAGAAACTCTAAAATATTACTTCTTATATAATGTCTCAAAATGCTTTTAATAGCCTGCAGTTATTCTTTAAAAGCTTTTACTTGACATCTGACAAAACTGTGAACTCTTCTTATCTAGCTCCTTTGGACTGTGCACTTCAAGTGTCAGGCCATATTTAAAAGCTGTTGCCTCCTGCCGTAAGTGCTACAGTCGCTCTCTGTCCCAGGAGAGCCTGAGTCAGAGAGTGTCTTTGTATTGATCGGCCCTGCAGATAAGCCTCTGAGGATGTTTGGGACCTTTCAGTGCTCTTCTTTAGCAGAGCTGGACACCGAAGGGGACACCTTTAGACCTGTAAAGACGTATAGTACAGTTCAATGCTACTACATCCATTTGAGAGCTGAATTACTGAGAGGGTGAGAAGTGGGTCTAAACTGTGCTCGATGGCTCACCACTGTGCAGGTCTTTTCTTATTTTTATCTTACCTATCAAGAAATAAATGCCTTGAATCAAACAGAATGAGAATTTCATTATCTTGAATTTGTGTGATAGGTTAGATTTGCTTTGGCTCTTGAAGGAGATTGGCTTTGGAACAGCCAATTCCTGCAATTTCAGTTCAGCTAAAGGAATTATGGGTTTATTTTAGGCCTTTATTTTTCTTGTCTCATTCCTTTGTTGCTATGGTAACCTTCCACATCCCCCAAATTGCCCCTTCGTCTGGCTGATGGGTGGTCTTTTTTCTTTTCTTCTACAACACCGGTGCACATCGAAGCTTTTTGTTCTATTGTCTCCATCGTTTCCTATCAGTCTTTCTTTTTACTTATAGTTTGTTTTATTTGTTGGAGAATAGTGAAGGCTGGGCACCAGATGACAACAAATCGATCCAGCCGGTGGCAGATGGGGATGTGTGAGTCGAGTTTGAGTGGTTCAGGCCTCTGAGTGTCACGTTTCTCTCAGCCCTCCTGAAGCGTGGCTTTTCCCAAACAATACATCGATGCACCATAGAGACTTCTATCTTCCCTTTCTCTCGGCACAAACGTATTAGTAGAGCCTCAAATGTGATTTCTGACACAGGACACAAACGCCCTCATAAGAAAACACTGTGCAAAGCCAGTATCAAAAAGAGGAAATGCTGCCTTCTACTTTTTAGCCACATCCTCTCGTTTGTGCTCATCTTCCCTTTCGACCTGGTGACATGTTATTTTCTTTCAAAGCCACAGTTTGAAATTGAGTGCAGTCAGACCTTTTGTGCCGATAGAATTTACATGAGGCTGTATTCAGATTGAGTCTGCTTCTTTCATCGCTGTTGTGACAGTTGGCGGACTTGACATCAGTTCAGGAACTCAATTCAAGCTCACGTCAACCCCGTTCTGTCGAGTTGCTCTCAGAGTGCTAAAGGTAAGCTTATTCCAGAAACACTTTTATTGTTTATGACCTTGTTTGAAAGTTACTGTCAACTTCAGGAAAAGGAAGCCGCACACACACATTAAACACACAGGAAAAGAGAAGCTGCTAAGCAAGGCTTTTCTCTCCCCCCCCAGATCCAGGAAACAACAGCTCAACACGCTCCAGGTCACGTCGGCTTTGTCAAACTGTGTTACTTTGTGTGTTTGCGGTGCTTTGTCTCAAACCTTGTGATTGAAAATGTTCAGAGGCAGAGGTTCAGCTCCTGGCAGTTCAGTGGGGATCAACAGTACTTGATGTCATCAGTGTTTAGGTGTGCATCTGAAAGCGAGAAAAAGGAAGTGAGGAAACACCTTTTTCCAGTTTGACGAGTTTTCGACCAGTTCAGTTAGACTTGTGTGAAACTTCTGAACACCCACAGACATTAAAAACCCTTTTCGAATCCAAATCCAAAGTCTAAAGAGAGCTTTGTTGAGCACAAGTTTTCCTTTGTACCTGAAAAGCAAAAATTGGAAGATTTCCACAAAGCAGTTTAAGCCTCCAGGCAGTGCAATCATCATTTTCTCTGCCGGTCAGAGAGTCGAGCAACGAGGTCAAAGAGCCCCTGTTGAGAGAAAGAGACTTCCTGCTCGGGTTGTTGATGGGGAAAAGAGTTTCCGTATTCTTCTTTGGTTTATATTTAAAGCACATCTTTTCAGCTGGTAGAGCCAAGCTGATCCTCTGCAGGTTTGTTTCTTTTGACAGGTGGTTAAAAAATTCACCTCGAGGAGAAGTGATGGAGGCTGATATCTTTGACTATCACAAAGAAGAAGAGCCTGTGGACATTGATACTTTTCAAGGTATATCTGCAGTTAATTGTTAAAAATCATGTAATCATTTCCAGATACCCTGAAATTATTTTCAGTTAGTTGATCAAGATTTGGATAGAGTTACAGATTACATTAGTAGGCTTATGATAGGGTGACTGGAGGCTGTCATTTCTCTTACCTTACTGCATAAATGTATTTAATTTATACTTCTTAATCAGCACCTAGGCTTTTCTTTAAAGGAAAATCAAACAATTTGCATGTTTTAGGGTATTCATTAAACTGAAAGATGCTAAAGCTAGCCTAACATTTTTCTATTTAACCGATTTGAACACCTTTCGATATATTTTCCTGTTTTTTAGCAGCCATCTTTTTCCATTAATTTTCATTCATTGGTGAGTGAACTGTCTTGCGTTGTGTATCCCTCACTATGAACATCAAATTTCTAAAACCTTATTTTGAGGTACAGGGTTGATTGTTTAAAATCTGTCTGTACTTAAACTTGTAATAACTCCTTTATTGGATAGCATTGACTTACCGTATAAACTAGCCTATATAAGCAACATCATTATCAGGGTCATTATAAAACTTAATTCGATCAACCAGATCAATGTTGGGTCCATATTTCCATCTTAATGGTTTGGTCTCCATCAGTCCCTGGTGTTTAATATCTGGCTCTGAAGCTGGGACTCCTTGTTTACCTAATGGTCGATAATCACTTCCTGTGATTTAGCAGAACAGGAAAGATGATGGTTCTAAAACCAAAATAATAATAATGAGTGATCAAAACAACAGTAAATAGATTACATCATGTTGTGCCTCTCAATCCCTCCAATCACTATATATTATCTAGAATATACATTCACCAATGCTTAAGGTGGCATCGGTTTACCAACGTTTAGTAGCAAATGCATTTGAGCATATTCAAAATATGTAAAAAAATAAAAAAGGCTCTCTCATCAATGTTTTTATTGCACAGGGGGAAAGCAAAAGCTGATTCAGCCAACATCTTTAAATGACCCCAAACTGGTAAAACTAAAGGAGGTAAGACACAAACATCTGAATCTACATTTAAACCTTCTTTGTCTGAACTTGTGCTGCAACATAATAATCATCCTCCTGGATCTGAGTATCACAGATGCCGGACTCACTGTGAGTCCTTAATGGCTTTGAGATCAATGCTACACAGGAAGTACATTAAAAAGGGTGCATGTATGTATATGTGAAGTGAAAAGCATGAATAATAACTGACACAGAAATAGAAGTGGAAGGATCAGTGAAACTTTAATGAGCATGCTTGTCAGAGGTGATGGTAAACATATCAAAGAGCCAGGACAAGGAGTCAGCAGGGTTTGCTGGATGTAACTTTAAAACACATTGATGACATGAAGCACATGATTGGCAGAGCAGGTTCTTCGTGCAATTGTTGCAAGTGGCAATAAATTAATATTTAACGAAGTAAGCCTGTGGCTCAAGAGGCTGGAGCTATAAAACAAATTAAATATTGCTTATTTTGGGGAAGTGCTTTGTATCTGTCATCATTCCCATCCGCTTATGGGGCATATCGTTCTTCATAATTGACAAAGATAATCAAAACAAACAAGGTTTCCTGCTGTTTTTCATTCGGTGCACAAAATAAAAGTAGACAGGCAGATGAAAGGGTTTGATGCATCTGACTGTGTGATGAATTGTGTGTTGGTAGGAATTGGTTTATTGGATCAATAGCACTTTGAAACCAGAGCACATAGTGGTTCAGAGTCTGGAGGAGGATATGTACGATGGACTGGTACTTCATCACCTTCTGTGTAAGTTAATACACAATTATATGATTACACTATTATCCCTGATATATAAATCATCATTGCTTTCCACTTTATTGGTATATAAATTTAAAGAGGACAACTATGAAATGACTTCCCTTGCAGTTCTTTACAGTGGATAGTGGTATAAATGTAAACCCCTTCATTATTTACTGTAAACACTTTACACTTCAAACAGAAAAAACAATGGCGAGCAAAACTTTGGAATGACATCAGACCATGTTTTATGTCAAAACAGCATGTAAAAAAGGATTTGCTACCTATAGACAAACGGTATTGTACCACTTCCTGCATAAACTTACCAACATTACCATTTTATATTGTTAAATAAAACAAATACAAACAGGTGAGTACGCTTAGGCAGATTTAATTTTAACAGGTTTATGGTAATGTTTGATAGGAAACGGCTGAATGCAAACATATAAGCTATTAAGTTATCAAATATGTTATTTTACCTCATACTTGTCCCTTAGGGTTTTCAATATCAGTTGTCTTTTCAGCCGCTGATCAATACAGAAGCAGTGTCAGATTCCTATAATAATGCTAAAAATGATAACAATAATGAAACAATTATTATTATAAAGCCCTTTTCGGGTACTCAAAGACACTGTACATAGTTGAAAGTTGCGGAGGCTGTAGTCCTCCACGCTGGCGGCCTGGATTTGAACCCGACCTGTGGCTCCTTTCTCGCATGTCATTCCCCACTCTCTCTCTGCACTATTTCTGATTCTATCCACTGCCCTGTTTCTTAATAAAGGCATGAAAAGCCCCACAATTAACCTTTAAAAAAAGTTAATAGATCAAAACTTTTAGTAAACATACAGCTATACAACATAGGATCCTCCATTTGCAGTTTTCCCAAAAGATGTCCTTTCTAATGTCTAAAACACATTCCATAATAATAATAATTTCCTGATTTCCAGCCAGATTGGCTGGTGTAAAATTGTCTCTGGAGGAAATGGCCCTGACCAGCAAGGCTCAGATTCATAAACTGGAGATGATCCTGGAGGAGTTGGACAAGAGACTGGGCCTGCAGGACAGCAGCCAGATCAAGTGGAACGTCACACGTGAGTCATGCAGCTGAAATGGTTTCAAAAACAAAGCAACAAGTGGACAAATGTTCTGTTCTGGCAGTGACTTCAAATAACAGCAGATGGGGAGATTATGGTGGAGATAAAATTCACTGACTTATGGACTTGTGTTTTGATCAAAATAACTTTTTATTTATATTGGCCTACTAATAGGTTGTTATAGGATGATGTTCTGAAAGGACAGAAGTCCTATGGGTTCAATATCCCACTACTCAGGGGCTACTGCTCTCATTTTCTCAACCTCAAACTCTAAGTCGAAATGAAGAGTGATACTGTATTTGGAGGTATATTTCAAGAATATCAAGTTAAAACATTAAAAAACACACACAACTGACTGCCTGACTTAAGCTAACAACCCTCCCTCTTCCTAGCTGGCATTAATATTAGCCTATGTAGCATATCAGGATACATTCAATAGGAAAGATCAATTACTCGTCTTTGTAATGTAAGCTCGTCAACAGTAATATTAGCTAGGAATTGGTTGAATGCAACCGTGACCATGCAGATATTGGGTCAAACTTCTGGATAAAACAATATTTCAACATTTTTTTTATTAGGCTACTGCTAGACTTCAGTACTTCCTAGCTTAGACTACAGTAGGCCTAGTGTTACAGATACAAAAGGAAAGGTGTAAATACTTGGCTCGCAGTAATTAGCCAACAAGTGCATAGTGACAATTTGTAGGGATATTAGGCCGACATTAAAAACACAAATTTGTAATTGTATGCATCCCTCCAGTTCTTAACCATTATATTGTTACATGCTAGGTACTGTAGCAGTAATGTAAGTTAGCCAACAATTATATTAGTGAGGAATTGGTTCACTGCTAATGTGCTATCTGGTAGGCTAAGACTACTGTAGGTTATACAACAGCATATACAGTCTGGTTTGGACCAACTAAGGAATTAGAAATATCAGTTTTATTACATGGCTGTGTTAAATACTTTATTCTGAGATTGGCCGATTAAACATAGCAACAGCCTTCTATCCCTCAAAAGCAGCCTGTTACTAAGAAAAGCAGATATTGCTCCGCTGTTGGGGTCCTGCCCCCCCTGTTGGGGTTCAATTCCATGTTAACAACCAAACCCCCCCACCACACCCCAACTATACATTATCCCTTATTAAAAATTAAAAGTTAGATGTTACTTTCTTTATATGACTCAGATTCTTTTGACCTTGCATTGCTCTCATCTGTGAGGTTTCGAGCCTGTCATAACAGTGCTAGTTGTGTGGTTTTCTTTCAGTGTATTTTGTTCTCCTCTGTTTGCCTGTCAGTCATTCACAACAAAGACCTTCTGGCCACTATTCATCTGCTTGTTGCCATGGTGAGATGTTTTCAGCCTGAGCTGGATTTACCACCAAATGTAAAGGTTGAAGTTATAGTTGTGGAGGTAAGTTCTTGTTATTACTACTATGCCTATCACTGTGAAATTAAACACAACTGTTGTGGAGTTTCTTCATTTGGTTTTTCTTCCAGGTAACTAAAAGTGGAATAAAATCAGATGTTCAGACGGAGGTCCTAACAGTACCGAGGTGAGATGAATTCTGTCCTATGATTGGGTTGATGTTGAAAAAGAAAATCACCTCAAATTTTGTATTTTTCAACATTTTTATGTTTCGACAGAGGTGCTGGCTCAAACTCCCAGGGGGATACCGAGAGTGAGTACAGAGTGGTAGCTTGAGCTGATGTGACATTTTGGATGTCATCCAAGCTACTCTATAGCCTATACAACGGTTTTAACGCACTTTTGTGTCTGTCTGGTCACCCAGGGGAAGATCCTATCGAGGAACTGCTAAAGCTCGAGCCTCACAAGGTCAACACTGTGAAGAAGGTATAATGAGGAGGAGATGGAAACTGAGGTAGTTTACAGAGTTAAGTTTCTCGTCTCCAAGGGAGGAGGAATATAAAATGATTTTGACAGATTTTGTCCAAAATCTGATTTTGTCTTGTTGATTCCTTATTACAGGGGTTTTAAAACGTTTTTTTCATTAAATGCAACCCATTTTTTTCCTCTTTATTATTATTGCACACTTTTTTTGTGTGGAAGAAATAAGCCTGTAAAGAAACATAATGCAGTCCTGCACCATCCGTTTTTGATTGAGTCAACGGCAACCTTTTATCTGAAAACTACTTTATTGTGTGTGTAAGCTTCCTGCAGCTGAAAAAATAGTAAAAGCAAGCAAAGCCTGTGTAAGGTCGACAAACAACATTTAATGTACTTGTTCTGATACTGATCCTAAGTTCATTCGCTTTTATTTTTGCTTTGCTTCTCACTTCCCTCTGAGTTTTTAACAGTATTGCTACAACATTTTATCTATCAAACCATTTTCTTGATTTCATCTGTAATTTTGCATCAAAATCAGCATTTTACAAACACACAATGTAACAAATAAACAAAAATAATTAAAGAGTTTGTTGCATATATAAGATTAAAATAGTTCATGATTAGATTCAAATAGGAATATCAATTGTAAAATGTGCTCATAAAATAACATTTAAATCTTTGATTCAAAGACTGATATTACTTTTTACATAAATTGAATTAAAATCACCAGTTATTAGTCTTATCTAGCAGCCTTATTTTAAGAATACTACTTTAATATATTAGCTTACTAAAACCAATTTGTATTTCAAACTGCCTAACTCTAGTTTTTTTTCATTTTCAGGCCATCTTACACTTTGTAAACCAGAATATGTTGAGTCTGGGTCTGCAGGTGGCTGATATGGAAAAGCAGGTAAAAAAAAAACACTCAAAGAAAAAAAAGAATATTCTTCCCGAGATGATATCACCTTGTTTTTCCCGTGTTTCTCCTTTAGTTTGCTGATGGGGTGATTTTGCTGCTGCTCATTGGACAGCTGGAGGGCTTCTTCATCCCTCTCCATGACTTCAACCTGACCCCCGTCAATCCCTCTGAGATGGTACAGTATGGATTCAATATGGATTCCTCACGCATTAGTGAGTGAAGTGCATAACAGGACAGAGAAGCACACACCTGAGTTAAACTTTATTTGGTATAGCTTTACCATCGCCACTCTGCAGATGACTGTCATGTCATTTGCGATGTATTTATTCATAAAAAATGGAAAGAATAATCTAAATTTATAGTGCAACCTGATCCAAAACTGTGCTTATTACAATGTATTTTATGGTAAAATTAATATTTTACAGTTCCCATTCAAAAGTAGATGAATAATTACTGCTGTGCCATGGCTCACTTATAATATCTTTGATCTTACTTTCTTACTTTACTTGAAGCAACGAGATGAGTCTATGAAAAAGTTATGACTCTTTTATCACTGATATAGTGAGTTTATGAATTACTAAGACCCTAAAGACACTGTGAAAGTCCATATTAGACTATTTAACGGCTTAAAAATGAATAATATTCTAGGGGAAGTAATGTCATATAATGAATGATAATATTGCATTATGTTTGACTATGTGTTACACTATTGTTAAGTGAATACAATGTGTTTTAAAATTTATTTTTCATTGTTTATGATGCCAGATTTCAAGTTTAACACAATCCTTCACCTTCTTTAAGCTAATATGTTAGATTAGATTATTTTGCCAACTACAGCCTGCATACTGTAGAACTTGGTGGGAAACATTTAAAACATCTTCAAAGTTACTCTTTAAACTGAAAACAACTTATGTCTCTGTATTACAGTTAAATATTGATGTTTAAGGTAAGAAAAAAGAAAAGAAAAGCATAGCACCTCCCTATAGATGAAACTTTCGGATGAAATATCCTAATTTGGGTGGATTTTTAAAATGTTTTAAATTTTTAATGCTTGATATTTTCATCTCTATCTTTTACCTCTAGCTTCACAATGTGACCTTGGCTCTAGACCTCCTCAATGACATCGGCATCCAGAGGTCCAGTGTTGACCCACAAGGTGAGGAAATACACACTGTGCACAAAATACACACTCACACCTTGTCTTCAACAGATTTTCTCCACTGGAATTAAAATGCCAGGCAGAGGATGAAAAAAAATATCCAGAAGGCTTGTGAGTAAAATAATTGCAGCAGGGGAAAAAACACTTCAGTTCAGACACAGTGATTTCAAAGTAATTCATCTGATATCCTCTAATCAAGAGAATTTATCGGTGTGACAGGGAAACACCAAAAACTGTTAGTTTGTCAGGCGGGGAGGTGGAGGGTCGCCCCTGTAGTATGAG